>NC_090451.1:116953855-117256886 GCF_031143425.1 Pleurodeles waltl | reverse complement strand
ATACTGTAGACATAAAGATTGTTTCCTATAAAGTTATTTTCCTATTTCCTATCATCTTGCTGAGAACAATTGGGGAGCTGGGAGCCTTAAAATGCTGTCCTCTCTTCACTTGATACTTTAGAAGATGGGGTAACTTTAAGGCCTAGCCTTACCTTTGCTGCAAAGGTTAAGTCTATTTTTGATAGATCTTAGGAAATAATTCTTCCTTCTTTCATTCCCTCTCCTTCCTCTCCGGAGGAACATTTTCTGAATACACTTGATGTTTAAAGAGCTCTTTTCATTTATGTCACCAGGCCTCTGCAGTTCAGGAAAACCGACTCCTTGTTTGTGACTTTTGGACAGCCTGGAAAAGACAAGAAGGTGACTTTTATGACTCTGAGTAGGTGGATTAAGTTGTCAATTTTTCTGGCTTTGCAAGGCTTTTTAGAATATCTTCCAGTTAAGGGATTGTCTACGAGAGGAATGGCCACCTCCTGGGTTGAATTCCAGTGAGTAACAATTTAGGAAATTCCTAGGGTGGCTACTTGGTCCTCAGAGCATACATTTGTCAAGCATTATGGCTTAATAATTTTTCTGTTTTGCATCTGAGTACCAATGTTTTGAACTCTGCATTACCCTTAGTCCATCTTGTCTTTGTCACAAACATTACATCCTGCCCACCTTCTCATCAGTCCTTTCGCAAGGGCTTGGCACCCAGGTTGGGTGCATGGGGCTAGAATTTAAGGATCCTCCTGTTCTTTCTTCCTGTTGGAAGGTGACATCACCCTACTTTGTAATGACTGTCACAAGGACGCAATGGACTAAGGCTAATGAAGATTACCAATAAGTAACCAACGCATCACCACTCTTTCTGAATGTGCGTGGCTCATTCCTCAGGACTTGTTCTTTGTATAATTCCTGGATTTTCAGAAGCCCTTTGATGGCAGCACCCCCACACTGAAAATTGTTTCAGCACCACTGTACAAGGGTCAGTTGTCATGCTCATCTGCGGCGTAAATTTGCATTGAAGTAGTCTAACTCCCCAGGCCTTGTATTTTGCTCAATTTGCCTTTGTGAGTTTTCTCTCAATCACTGTCGACTTCCTTTGATCTTTCTTTCTTCTTTCACTTCACCTTCGCCTTCAGTGTATCTTTCGGCCCTCTTAAGAGACACACCCCCTTGTAGCCACTTCTATACTTCTGTCACCTAATTATTTTCCTATCCTTTGCCCTGTAACGTTACTGATCCTAGCTATAGCATCACTATCCAGAATCTGTTCACCTGAGTTATGTTCCTCTTATCCCCACGTATCTAATAATCAGCTCTTGGTCTCCCTCCACCTCTCACGAGACATAGTCTGAGGCAGTGTCTCCATCTTGGAGAGACAATCCCTTGCACTTGTGTTGTTCTACTGGCACTGCCAGCTTGAGCTTTGGTCAGCAGTGGCAAAAGAAGGACTAATGGAAAGTGAACGTATACTGGAGCAACAGAGTGTATGGATTTATAAGAGCTTGATTAAATGAGAAAAAAAGAGATTAGTTGAGAGAAAAAATGCAACCTGGCCCATACGGGGATCGAACCCGCGACCTTGGCGTTATTAGCACCACGCTGTAACCAACTGAGCTAACCGACCGTGAGTACTAAAGATATCCTTTTTCCATGTAATGCAGATAGATAGAAGAGTTGGTCTCACTATCGCAATTCCTTCCTACTTTTCTCCTTCCGCCCCCTGTCTGGATTACAATAACAAGAGCTGTGGAGTGCTGCACGCCAGCCTCAGTGCCTCTTCTTTCACTCAATCTCACTGTGTGCTGTGATATCTTTGTAACATCGCTTGTTGCCGGAAAAAAAGGAAAGGATGGATAGTATTTTTATTCGTTTACAACAAAACCCAAAATGCATTGGCTTGCTTGCTCATTAAAGTTACAAGGCCAGCTGCTTTTGAGATATTATAATTATAGTGGTTATTCGGCGTTGGAGGTAAGAGAGTTTTTTTTAGGTCTGGCCATTCCTTCTGCTTCAAATTACTTGAGCTCTTGTCAACAAAGTAACAACAAAACATAGCCAACGGTTCGTTGCTCAAGCCTTCCCTACTGCGCCTTCCCATGTCTCTCCTGCCGACCACAGTGCAGGAAATCTGAGTTTGCATTTGTGCGAAGAGACGTACAACACAAGAAGGCGCGCTTTCGTGCGCCGGGCACCACCCGGCCTGTGCATTCCTCACTGTCGTGAGATCAGTTTACTCAGCAGAGCATGACGCTGCAGTTGGTTAGTAGGGCAGGCCTGACCAGAATAGTATATTTGGGGTCATTTATTTGATTGCATTTTTAAAACAGTAACAGAACTTAACTGCAATGTTTAAATAGGTCTAGACATATTTAAACAGTATCAATTTAATAGAAGAATTGTGGACAATTCAGAGGGGAGGCACCAATGTTTTTTTTTCCCATTGGGTGGATGCGGCATTAAAGAGTTTGAAGACCACTTGTCAAAGTGGACACTAATACACCTGGATGCTCCTGAATTCTTCGCAACAGATGCCAGCAAACCTGGCTGGAGAGCTACTGTGTTGGACTGATCCTGTCGATTCAAGTGGTCTTTCCTAGAGAGTCGGAGGTCATAGAAATAGATGGAGTTGATGGTAATCTTCAGGGCTTTGAAGTTTTCCCATCATCATCTGTCTCAAAAAAATGTGCTAGTAATGACAGAGAATAAGGTAGCTGTCTTTTACATTAACCAACAGTGAAGCATGCATTCAAAATCCCTCAATGCAATAGCAGAACAATTGGGTTATTGGGCAGAGATCAACCTGTTGCACACGTCGGCAGTACACATCAAGGGCACCGACAATGTGATGGCAGACAGCTGGAGGTTTCCAAATTTGCTGGAGTTGACATTATCCAGGTCGTTGTTTTGAGAGATATGCCGAGAGTTTGTGAAACCCTTTCTGGATCTCTTTTCAAACAAGGACAATGCTCATCTTTGTCGATTCTGATCCAGGCTTCCGGAACAAGGAGCCTAGGTAGTGGACGTATTGGTGATAAAGTGGCTGAGAAGTCTCCTTTATACATTCCCCCACTTTTTATTGATCCAGATGGTTCTCTTCAAGTCTCAGCAGGGGGGAGGGAACTTTATTCTTGTGGGCCCTTATTAGCCAGAGATGTCATGGTTTCCCCTTCTGAACCCCTGGCTCTTCTACCTCCTTGGGTACTGCTCAAGTGTATCTCTGTCAGAACGTCGTCCCTGACCTTCTTGCTCCAACTCACTCTATCGCTTTGGAGGTTGAGAAGTCTGGACTGCTAGCAAAGGGTCTTTCCTCTTCCTTAGTGGAGTTAATTCAGCACTCCAGCAGGCCTTCTACTTCGAAGTCTTACTCAGAGAACTGGAAGTCTTTTGAGACGTGATGTTCTGCTCATGATCTTTTGGCACCTACATGTAGTTTGTCTGCTATTTTGCATTTTCTTCTGAATGGGTTTCACTTGAATCTCTTTCCACTCTGAAAGCTCATTGCTTTGCGATAAAGGTTTTTAGGGACTTTTCTGTACCTTCGTCGATGTTACAGTCTTTGGTGTCTAGACTGTTCTGATCTTTTGTCAATTGTAAGACTAGTTGTAAAATCCCTCTTCTCCAACTCAGAATCTTCCTACTCTTTTATAGGCTTTGCAATTTTATCTCTTTGAGGATCTGGATACTGTAGACATAAAGATTGTTTCCTATAAAGTTATTTTCCTATTTCCTATCATCTTGCTGAGAACAATTGGGGAGCTGGGAGTCTTAAAATGCTGTCCTCTCTTCACTTGATACTTTAGAAGATGGGGTAACTTTAAGGCCTAGCCTTACCTTTGCTGCAAAGGTTAAGTCTATTTTTGATAGATATTAGGAAATAATTCTTCCTTCTTTCATTCCCTCTCCTTCCTCTCCGGAGGAACATTTTCTGAATACACTTGATGTTTAAAGAGCTCTTTTCATTTATGTCACCAGGCCTCTGCAGTTCAGGAAAACCGACTCCTTGTTTGTGACTTTTGGACAGCCTGGAAAAGACAAGAAGGTGACTTTTATGACTCTGAGTAGGTGGATTAAGTTGTCAATTTTTCTGGCTTTGCAAGGCTTTTTAGAATATCTTCCAGTTCAGGGATGGTCTACGAGAGGAATGGCCACCTCCTGGGTTGAATTCCAGTGAGTAACAATCTAGGAAATTCCTAGGGTGGCTACTTGGTCCTCAGAGCATACATTTGTCAAGCATTATGGCTTAATAATTTTTCTGTTTTGCATTTGAGTACCAATGTTTTGAACTCTGCATTACCCTTAGTCCATCTTGTCTTTGTCACAAACATTACATCCTGCCCACCTTCCCATCAGTCCTTTGGCAAGGGCTTGGCTCCCAGGTTGGGTGCATGGGGCTAGCATTTAAGGATCCTCCTGTTCTTTCTTCCTGTTGGAAGGTGACATCGCCTTACTTTGTAATGACTGTCACAAGGACGCAATGGACTAAGGCTAATGAAGATTACCAATAAGTAACCAACGCATCACCACTCTTTCTGAATGTGCGTGGCTCATTCCGCAGGACTTGTTCTTTGTATGATTCCTGGATTTTCAGAAACCCTTTGATGGCAGCACCCCCACACTGAAAATTGTTTCAGCACCACTGTACAAGGGTCAGTTGTCATGCTCATCTGCGGCGTAAATTTGCATTGAAGTAGTCTAACTCCCCAGACCTTGTCTTTTGCTCAATTTGCCTTTGTGAGTTTTCTCTCAATCACTGTCGACTTCCTTTGATCTTTCTTTCTTCTTTCACTTCACCTTCGCCTTCAGTGTATCTTTCGGCCCTCTTAAGAGACACACCCCCTTGTAGCCACTTCTATACTTCTGTCACCTAATTATTTTCCTATCCTTTGCCCTGTAACGTTGCTGATCCTAGCTATAGCATCACTATCCAGAATCTGTTCACCTGAGTTATGTTCCTCTTATCCCCACGCATCTAATAATCAGCTCTAGGTCTCCCTCCACCTCTCACGAGACATAGTCTGAGGCAGTGTCTCCATCTTGGAGAGACAATCCCTTGCACTTGTGTTGTTCTACTGGCGCTGCCGGCTTGAGCTTTGGTCAGCAGTGGCAAAAGAAGGACTAATGGAAAGTGAACGTATACTGGAGCAACAGAGTGTATGGATTTATAAGAGCTTGATTAAATGATATAAAAAGAGTTTAGTTGAGAGAAAAAATGCAACCTGGCCCGTACGGGGATCGAACCCGCGACCTTGGCGTTATTAGCACCACGCTCTAACCAACGGAGCGAACCGGCCATGAGTACTAAAGATATCCGTTTTCCATGTTATGCAGATAGATAGAAGAGTTAGTCTCACTATTGCAATTCCTTCATACTTTTCTCCTTCCGCCCCCTGTCTGGATTACAATAACAAGAGCTGTGGAGTGCTGCACGCCAGCCTCAGGGCCTCTTCTTTCACTCAATCTCACTGTGTGCTGTGATATCTTTGTAACATTGCTTGTTGCCGGAAAAAAAGGAAAGGATGGATAGTATTTTTATTCTTTTACAACAAAACAAAAAATGCATCGGCTTGCTTGCTCATTAAGTTTACAAGGCCAGCTGCTTTTGAGATATTATAATTATAGTGGTTATTCGGCGTTGGAGGTAAGAGAGTTTTTTTTAGGTCTGGCCGTTCCAACTGCTTCAAATTACTTGAGCTCATGTCAACAAAGTAACAACAAAACATAGCCAACGGTTCGTTGCTCAAGCCTTCCCTACTGCGCCTTCCCATGTCTCTCCTGCCGACCACAGTGCAGGAAATCTGAGTTTGCATTTGCGCGAAGAGACGTACAACACAAGAAGGCACGCTTTTGTGCGCCGGGCACCACCCGGCCTGTGCATTCCTCACTGTCGTGAGATCAGTTTACTCAGCAGAGCATGACGCTGCAATTGGTTAGTAGGGCAGGCCTGACCAGAATAGTATATTTGGGGTCATGTATTTGATTGCATTTTTAAAACAGTAACAGAACTTAACTGCAATGTTTAAATAGGTCTAGGCATATTTAAACAGTGTCAATTTAATAGAAGAATTGTGGACAATTCAGAGGGGAGGCACCAATGTTTTTTTTTCCCATTGGGTGGATGCGGCATTAAAGAGTTTGAAGTCCACTGGTCTAAGTGGACACTAATATACCTGGATGCTCCTGAATCCTCGCAACAGATGCCAGCAAACCTGGCTGGAGAGCTACTGTGTTGGACTGATCCTGTCGATTCAAGTGGTCTTTCCTAGAGAGTCTGAGGTCATGGAAATAGATGGAGTTGATGGTAATCTACAGGGCTTTGAAGTTTTCCCATCATCATCTGTCTCAAAACAATGTGCTAGTAAAGACAGAGAATAAGGTAGCTGTCTTTTACATTAACCAACAGTGAAGCATGCATTCAAAATCCCTCAATGCAATAGCAGAACAATTGGGTTATTGGGCAGAGATCAACCTGTTGCACACGTCGGCAGTACACATCAAGGGCACCGACAATGTGATGGCAGACAGCTGGAGGTTTCCAAATTTGCTGGAGTTGACGTTATCCAGGTCGTTGTTTTGAGAGATATGCCGAGAGTTTGTGAAACCCTTTCTGGATCTCTTTTCAAACAAGGACAATGCTCATCTTTGTCGATTCTGATCCAGGCTTCCGGAACAAGGAGCCTAGGTAGTGGACGTATTGGTGATAAAGTGGCTGAGAAGTCTCCTTTATACATTCCCCCACTTTTTATTGATCCAGATGGTTCTCTTCAAGTCTCAGCAGTGGGGAGGGAACTTTATTCTTGTGGGCCCTTATTGGCCAGAGATGTCATGGTTTCCTCTTCTGAACCTCTGGCTCTTCTACCTCCTTGGGTACTGCTCAAGTGTGTCTCTCTCAGAACGTCGTCCCTGACCTTCTTGCTCCAACTCACTCTATCGCTTTGGAGGTTGAGAAGTCTGGACTGCTAGCAAAGGGTCTTTCCTCTTCCTTAGTGGAGTTAATTCAGCACTCCAGCAGGCCTTTTACTTTGAAGTCTTACTCAAAGAACTGGAAGTCTTTTGAGACGTGATGTTCTGCTCATGATCTTTTGGCACCTACCTGTAGTTTGTCTGCTATTGTGCATTTTCTTCTGAATGGGTTTCACTTGAATCTCTTTCCACTCTGAAAGCTCATTGCTTTGCGATAAAGGTTTTTAGGGACTTTTCTGTACCTTCGAAGATGTTACAATCTTTGGTGTCTAGACTGTTCCGATCTTTTGTAAATTGTAAGACCAGTTGAAAAATCCCTTTTCTCCAACTCAGAATCTTCCTACTCTTTTATAGGCTTTGCAATTTTATCTCTATTAGGATCTGGATACTGTAGACATAAAGATTGTTTCCTATAAAGTTATTTTCCTATTTCCTATCACCTTGCTGAGAACAATTGGGGAGCTGGGAGCCTTAAAATGCTGTCCTCTCTTCATTTGATACTTTGGAAGATGGGGTAACTTTAAGGCCTAGCCTTACCTTTGCTGCAAAGGTTAAGTCTATTTTTGATAGATCTTAGGAAATAATTCTTCCTCCTTTCATTCCCTCTCCTTCCTCTCCGGAGGAACATTTTCTGAATACACTTGATGTTTAAAGAGCTCTTTTCATTTATGTCACCAGGCCTCTGCAGTTCAGGAAAACCGACTCCTTGTTTGTGACTTTTGGACAGCCTGGAAAAGACAAGAAGGTGACTTTTATGACTCTGAGTAGGTGGATTAAGTTGTCAATTTTTCTGGCTTTGCAAGGCTTTTTAGAATATCTTCCAGTTCAGGGATGGTCTACGAGAAGAATGGCCACCTCCTCGGATGAATTCCAGTGAGTAACAATCTAGGAAATTCCTAGGGTGGCTACTTGGTCCTCAGAGCATACATTTGTCAAGCATTATGGCTTAATAATTTTTCGGTTTTGCATTTGAGTACCAATGTTTTGAACTCTGCATTACCCTTAGTCCATCTTGTCTTTGTCACAAACATTACATCCTGCCCACCTTCCCATCAGTCCTTTGGCAAGGGCTTGGCACCCAGGTTGGGTGCATGGGGCTAGCATTTAAGGATCCTCCTGTTCTTTCTTCCTGTTGGAAGGTGACATCACCTTACTTTGTAATGACTGTCACAAGGACGCAATGGACTAAGGCTAATGAAGATTACCAATAAGTAACCAACGCATCACCACTCTTTCTGAATGTGCGTGGCTCATTCCGCAGGACTAGTTCTTTGTATGATTCCTGGATTTTCAGAAGCCCTTTGATGGCAGCACCCCCACACTGAAATTTGTTTCAGCACCACTGTACAAGGGTCAGTTGTCATGCTCATCTGCGGCGTAAATTTGCATTGAAGTAGTCTAACTCCCCAGGCCTTGTCTTTTGCTCAATTTGCCTTTGTGAGTTTTCTCTCAATCACTGTCGACTTCCTTTGATCTTTCTTTCTTCTTTCACTTCACCTTCGCCTTCAGTGTATCTTTCGGCCCTCTTAAGAGACACACCCCCTTGTAGCCACTTCTATACTTCTGTCACCTAATTATTTTCCTATCCTTTCCCCTGTAACGTTGCTGATCCTAGCTATAGCATCACTATCCAGAATCTGTTCACCTGAGTTATGTTCCTCTTATCCCCACTCATCTAATAATCAGCTCTTGGTCTCCCTCCACCTCTCACGAGACATAGTCTGAGGCAGTGTCTCCATCTTGGAGAGACAATCCCTTGCACTTGTGTTGTTCTACTGGCGCTGCCGGCTTGAGCTTTGGTCAGCAGTGGCAAAAGAAGGACTAATGGAAAGTGAACGTATAGTGGAGCAACAGAGTGTATGGATTTATAAGAGCTTGATTAAATGAGAAAAAAAGAGTTTAGTTGAGAGAAAAAAATGCAACCTGGCCCGTACGGGGATCGAACCCACGACCTTGGCGTTATTAGCACCACACTCTAACCAACTGAGCTAACCAGCAATGAGTACTAAAGTTATCCTTTTTCCATGTAATGCAGATAGATAGAAGAGTTGGTCTCACTATCGCAATTCCTTCATACTTTTCTCCTTCCGCCCCCTGTCTGGATTACAATAACAAGAGCTGTGGAGTGTTGCACGCCAGCCTCAGTGCCTCTTCTTTCACTCAATCTCACTGTGTGCTGTGATATCTTTGTAACATCGCTTGTTGCCGGAAAAAAAGGAAAGGAGGGATAGTATTTTTATTCTTTTACAACAAAACCCAAAATGCATCGGCTTGCTTGGTCATTAAGTTTACAAGGCCAACTGCTTTTGAGATATTATAATTATAGTGGTTATTCGTCGTTGGAGGTAAGAGAGTTTTTTTTAGGTCTGGCCGTTCCTTCTGCTTCAAATTACTTGAGCTCATGTCAACAAAGTAACAACAAAACATAGCCAACGGTTCGTTGCTCAAGCCTTCCCTACTGCGCCTTCCCATGTCTCTCCTGCCGACCACAGTGCAGGAAATCTGAGTTTGCATTTGCGCGAAGAGACGTACAACACAAGAAGGCGCGCTTTTGTGCGCCGGGCACCACCCGGCCTGTGCATTCCTCACTGTCGTGAGATCAGTTTACTCAGCAGAGCATGACGCTGCAATTGGTTAGTAGGGCAGGCCTGACCAGAATAGTATATTTGGGGTCATGTATTTGATTGCATTTTTAAAACAGTAACAGAACTTAACTGCAATGTTTAAATAGGTCTAGACATATTTAAACAGTGTCAATTTAATAGAAGAATTGTGGACAATTCAGAGGGGAGGCACCAATGTTTTTTCTTCCCATTGGGTGGATGCGGCATTAAAGAGTTTGAAGACCACTGGTCTAAGTGGACACTAATATACCTGGATGCTCCTGAATCCTAGCAACAGATGCCAGCAAACCTGGCTGGAGAGCTACTGTGTTGGACTGATCCTGTCAATTCAAGTGGTCTTTCCTAGAGAGTCGGAGGTCATGGAAATAGATGGAGTTGATGGTAATATACAGGGCTTTGAAGTTTTCCCATCATCATCTGTCTCAAAAAAATGTGCTAGTAAAGACAGAGAATAAGGTAGCTGTCTTTTACATTAACCAACAGTGAAGCATGCATTCAAAATCCTTCAATTCAATAGCAGAACAATTGGGTTATTGGGCAGAGATCAACCTGTTGCACACGTCGGCAGTACACATCAAGGGCACCGACAATGTGATGGCAGACAGCTGGAGGTTTCCAAATTTGCTGGAGTTGACGTTATCCAGGTCGTTGTTTTGACAGATATGCCGAGAGTTTGTGAAACCCTTTCTGGATCTCTTTTCAAACAAGGACAATGCTCATCTTTGTCGATTCTGATCCAGGCTTCCGGAACAAGGAGCCTAGGTAGTGGACGTATTGGTGATAAAGTGGCTGAGAAGTCTCCTTTATACATTCCCCCACTTTTTATTGATCCAGATGGTTCTCTTCAAGTCTCAGCAGGGGGGAGGGAACTTTATTCTTGTGGGCCCTTATTGGCCAGAGATGTCATGGTTTCCTCTTCTGAACCTCTGGCTCTTCTACCACCTTGGGTACTGCTCAAGTGTGTCTCTCTCAGAACGTCGTCCCTGACCTTCTTGCTCCAACTCACTCTATCGCTTTGGAGGTTGAGAAGTCTGGACTGCTAGCAAAGGGTCTTTCCTCTTCCTTAGTGGAGTTAATTCAGCACTCCAGCAGGCCTTCTACTTCGAAGTCTTACTCAAAGAACTGGAAGTCTTTTGAGAAGTGATGTTCTGCTCATGATCTTTTGGCACCTACCTGTAGTTTGTCTGCTATTGTGCATTTTCTTCTGAATGGGTTTCACTTGAATCTCTTTCCACTCTGAAAGCTCATTGCTTTGCGATAAAGGTTTTTAGGGACTTTTCTGTACCTTCGAAGATGTTACAATCTTTGGTGTCTAGACTGTTCCGATCTTTTGTAAATTGTAAGACCAGTTGAAAAATCCCTTTTCTCCAACTCAGAATCTTCCTACTCTTTTATAGGCTTTGCAATTTTATCTCTATTAGGATCTGGATACTGTAGACATAAAGATTGTTTCCTATAAAGTTATTTTCCTATTTCCTATCACCTTGCTGAGAACAATTGGGGAGCTGGGAGCCTTAAAATGCTGTCCTCTCTTCATTTGATACTTTGGAAGATGGGGTAACTTTAAGGCCTAGCCTTACCTTTGCTGCAAAGGTTAAGTCTATTTTTGATAGATCTTAGGAAATAATTCTTCCTCCTTTCATTCCCTCTCCTTCCTCTCCGGAGGAACATTTTCTGAATACACTTGATGTTTAAAGAGCTCTTTTCATTTATGTCACCAGGCCTCTGCAGTTCAGGAAAACCGACTCCTTGTTTGTGACTTTTGGACAGCCTGGAAAAGACAAGAAGGTGACTTTTATGACTCTGAGTAGGTGGATTAAGTTGTCAATTTTTCTGGCTTTGCAAGGCTTTTTAGAATATCTTCCAGTTCAGGGATGGTCTACGAGAAGAATGGCCACCTCCTGGGATGAATTCCAGTGAGTAACAATCTAGGAAATTCCTAGGGTGGCTACTTGGTCCTCAGAGCATACATTTGTCAAGCATTATGGCTTAATAATTTTTCTGTTTTGCATTTGAGTACCAATGTTTTGAACTCTGCATTACCCTTAGTCCATCTTGTCTTTGTCACAAACATTACATCCTGCCCACCTTCCCATCAGTCCTTTGGCAAGGGCTTGGCACCCAGGTTGGGTGCATGGGGCTAGCATTTAAGGATCCTCCTCTTCTTTCTTCCTGTTGGAAGGTGACATCACCTTACTTTGTAATGACTGTCACAAGGACGCAATGGACTAAGGCTAATGAAGATTACCAATAAGTAACCAACGCATCACCACTCTTTCTGAATGTGCGTGGCTCATTCCGCAGGACTAGTTCTTTGTATGACTCCTGGATTTTCAGAAGCCCTTTGATGGCAGCACCCCCACACTGAAAATTGTTTCAGCACCACTGTACAAGGGTCAGTTGTCATGCTCATCTGCGGCGTAAATTTGCATTGAAGTAGTCTAACTCCCCAGGCCTTGTCTTTTGCTCAATTTGCCTTTGTGAGTTTTCTCTCAATCACTGTCGACTTCCTTTGATCTTTCTTTCTTCTTTCACTTCACCTTCGCCTTCAGTGTATCTTTCGGCCCTCTTAAGAGAAACACCCCCTTGTAGCCACTTCTATACTTCTGTCACCTAATTATTTTCCTATCCTTTCCCCTGTAACGTTGCTGATCCTAGCTATAGCATCACTATCCAGAATCTGTTCACCTGAGTTATGTTCCTCTTATACCCACTCATCTAATAATCAGCTCTTGGTCTCCCTCCACCTCTCACGAGACATAGTCTGAGGCAGTGTCTCCATCTTGGAGAGACAATCCCTTGCACTTGTGTTGTTCTACTGGCGCTGCCGGCTTGAGCTTTGGTCAGCAGTGGCAAAAGAAGGACTAATGGAAAGTGAACGTATAGTGGAGCAACAGAGTGTATGGATTTATAAGAGCTTGATTAAATGAGAAAAAAAGAGTTTAGTTGAGAGAAAAAATGCAACCTGGCCCGTACGGGGATCGAACCCACGACCTTGGCGTTATTAGCACCACACTCTAACCAACTGAGCTAACCAGCAATGAGTACGAAAGTTATCCTTTTTCCATGTAATGCAGATAGATAGAAGAGTTGGTCTCACTATCGCAATTCCTTCATACTTTTCTCCTTCCGCCCCCTGTCTGGATTACAATAACAAGAGCTGTGGAGTGTTGCACGCCAGCCTCAGTGCCTCTTCTTTCACTCAATCTCACTGTGTGCTGTGATATCTTTGTAACATCGCTTGTTGCCGGAAAAAAAGGAAAGGAGTGATAGTATTTTTATTCTTTTACAACAAAACCCAAAATGCATCGGCTTGCTTGGTCATTAAGTTTACAAGGCCAGCTGCTTTTGAGATATTATAATTATAGTGGTTATTCGTCGTTGGAGGTAAGAGAGGTTTTTTTAGGTCTGGCCGTTCCTTCTGCTTCAAATTACTTGAGCTCATGTCAACAAAGTAACAACAAAACATAGCCAACGGTTCGTTGCTCAAGCCTTCCCTACTGCGCCTTCCCATGTCTCTCCTGCCGACCACAGTGCAGGAAATCTGAGTTTGCATTTGCGCGAAGAGACGTACAACACAAGAAGGCGCGCTTTTGTGCGCCGGGCACCACCCGGCCTGTGCATTCCTCACTGTCGTGAGATCAGTTTACTCAGCAGAGCATGACGCTGCAATTGGTTAGTAGGGCAGGGTTAAGTCTATTTTTGATAGATCTTAGGAAATAATTCTTCCTTCTTTCATTCCCTCTCCTTCCTCTCCGGAGGAATATTTTCTGAATACACTTGATGTTTAAAGAGCTCTTTTCATTCATGTCACCAGGCCTCTGCAGTTCAGGAAAACCGACTCCTTGTTTGTGACTTTTGGACAGCCTGGAAAAGACAAGAAGGTGACTTTTATGACTCTGAGTAGGTGGATTAAGTTGTCAATTTTTCTGGCTTTGCAAGGCTTTTTAGAATATCTTCCAGTTCAGGGATGGTCTACGAGAGGAATGGCCACCTCCTGGGTTGAATTCCAGTGAGTAACAATCTAGGAAATTCCTAGGGTGGCTACTTGGTCCTCAGAGCATACATTTGTCAAGCATTATGGCTTAATCATTTTTCTGTTTTGCATTTGAGTACCAATGTTTTGAACTCTGCATTACCCTTAGTCCATCTTGTCTTTGTCACAAACATTACATCCTGCCCACCTTCCCATCAGTCCTTTGGCAAGGGCTTGGCACCCAGGTTGGGTGCATGGGGCTAGCATTTAAGGATCCTCCTGTTCTTTCTTCCTGTTGGAAGGTGACATCACCTTACTTTGTAATGACTGTCACAAGGACGCAATGGACTAAGGCTAATGAAGATTGCCAATAAGTAACCAACGCATCACCACTCTTTCTGAATGTGCGTGGCTCATTCCGCAGGACTAGTTCTTTGTATGATTCCTGGATTTTCAGAAGCCCTTTGATGGCAGCACCCCCACACTGAAAATTGTTTCAGCACCACTGTACAAGGGTCAGTTGTCATGCTCATCTGCGGCGTAAATTTGCATTGAAGTAGTCTAACTCCCCAGGCCTTGTCTTTTGCTCAATTTGCCTTTGTGAGTTTTCTCTCAATCACTGTCGACTTCCTTTGATCTTTCTTTCTTCTTTCACTTCACCTTCGCCTTCAGTGTATCTTTCGGCCCTCTTAAGAGACACACCCCCTTGTTGCCACTTCTATACTTCTGTCACCTAATTATTTTCCTATCCTTTCCCCTGTAACGTTGCTGATCCTAGCTATAGCATCACTATCCAGAATCTGTTCACCTGAGTTATGTTCCTCTTATCCCCACGCATCTAATAATCAGCTCTTGGTCTCCCTCCACCTCTCACGAGACATAGTCTGAGGCAGTGTCTCCATCTTGGAGAGACAATCCCTTGCACTTGTGTTGTTCTACTGGCGCTGCCGGCTTGAGCTTTGGTCAGCAGTGGCAAAAGAAGGACTAATGGAAAGTGAACGTATACTAGAGCAACAGAGTGTATGGATTTATAAGAGCTTGATTAAATAAGAAAAAAAGAGTCTAGTTGAGAGAATAAATGCAACCTGGCCCGTACGGGGATTCAACCCACGACCTTGGCGTTATTAGCACCACGCTCTAACCAACTGAGCTAACCAGCCATGAGTACTTAAGATATCCTTTTTCCATGTAATGCAGATAGATAGAAGAGGTGGTCTCACTATCGCAATTCCTTCATACTTTTCTCCTTCCGCCCCCTGTCTGGATTAAAATAACAAGAGCTGTGGAGTGCTGCACGCCAGCCTCAGTGCCTCTTCTTTCACTCAATCTCACTGTGTGCTGTGATATCTTTGTAACATCGCTTGTTGCCGGAAAAAAAGGAAAGGAGGGATAGTATTTTTATTCTTTTACAACAAAACCCAAAATGCATCGGCTTGCTTGGTTATTAAGTTTACAAGGCCAGCTGCTTTTGAGATATTATAATTATAGTGGTTATTCGGCGTTGGAGGTAAGAGAGTTTTTTTTAGGTCTGGCCGTTCCTTCTGCTTAAAATTACTTGAGCTCATGTCAACAAAGTAACAACAAAACGTAGCCAACGGTTCGTTGCTCAAGCCTTCCCTACTGCGCCTTCCCATGTCTCTCCTGCCGACCACAGTGCAGGAAATCTGAGTTTGCATTTGCGCGAAGAGACGTACAACACAAGAAGGCGCGCGTTTGTGCGCCGGGCACCACCCGGCCTGTGCATTCCTCACTCTCGTGAGATCAGTTTACTCAGCAAAGCATGACGCTGCAATTGGTTAGTAGGGCAGGCCTGACCAGAATAGTATATTTGGGGTCATGTATTTGATTGCATTTTTAAAACAGTAACAGAACTTAACTGCAATGTTTAAATAGGTCTAGACATATTTAAACAGTGTCAATTTAATAGAAGAATTGTGGACAATTCAGAGGGGAGGCACCAATGTTTTTTTTTCCCATTGGGTGGATGCGGCATTAAAGAGTTTGAAGACCACTGGTCTAAGTGGACACTAATATACCTGGATGCTCCTGAATCCTAGCAACAGATGCCAGCAAACCTGGCTGGAGAGCTACTGTGTTGGACTGATCCTGTCAATTCAAGTGGTCTTTCCTAGAGAGTCGGAGGTCATGGAAATAGATGGAGTTGATGGTAATCTACAGGGCTTTGAAGTTTTCCCATCATCATCTGTCTCAAGAAAATGTGCTAGTAAAGACAGAGAATAAGGTAGCTGTCTTTTACGTTAACCAACAGTGAAGCATGCATTCAAAATCCTTCAATGCAATAGCAGAACAATTGGGTTATTGGGCAGAGATCAACCTGTTGCACACGTCGGCAGTACACATCAAGGGCACGGACAATGTGATGGCAGACAGCTGGAGGTTTCCAAATTTGCTGGAGTTGACGTTATCCAGGTCGTTGTTTTGAGAGATATGCCGAGAGTTTGTGAAACCCTTTCTGGATCTCTTTTCAAACAAGGACAATGCTCATCTTTGTCGATTCTGATCCAGGCTTCCGGAACAAGGAGCCTAGGTAGTGGACGTATTGGTGATAAAGTGGCTGAGAAGTCTCCTTTATACATTCCCCCACTTTTAATTGATCCAGATGGTTCTCTTCAAGTCTCAGCAGGGGGGAGGGAACTTTATTCTTGTGGGCCCTTATTGGCCAGAGATGTCATGGTTTCCTCTTCTGAACCCCTGGCTCTTCTACCTCCTTGAGTACTGCTCAAGTGTGTCTCTGTCAGAACGTCGTCCCTGACCTTCTTGCTCCAACTCACTCTATCGCTTTGGAGGTTGAGAAGTCTGGACTGCTAGCAAAGGGTCTTTCCTCTTCCTTAGTGGAGTTAATTCAGCACTCCAGCAGGCCTTCTACTTCGAAGTCTTACTCAAAGAACTTGTAGTCTTTTGAGACGTGATGTTCTGCTCATGATCTTTTGGCACCTACCTGTAGTTTGTCTGCTATTTTGCATTTTCTTCTGAATGGGTTTCACTTGAATCTCTTTCCACTCTGAAAGCTCATTGCTTTGCGATAAAGGTTTTTAGGGACTTTTCTGTACCTTCGTCGATGTTACAATCTTTGGTGTCTAGACTGTTCTGATCTTTTGTCAATTGTAAGACCAGTTGAAAAATCCCTTTTCTCCAACTCAGAATCTTCCTACTCTTTTATAGGCTTTGCAATTTTATCTCTTTGAGGATCTGGATACTGTAGACATAAAGATTGTTTCCTATAAAGTTATTTTCCTATTTCCTATCACCTTGCTGAGAACAATTGGGGAGCTGGGAGCCTTAAAATGCTGTTCTCTCTTCATTTGATACTTTGGAAGATGGGGTAACTTTAGGGCCTAGCCTTACCTTTGCTGCAAAGGTTAAGTCTATTTTTGATAGATCTTAGGAAATCATTCTTCCTTCTTTCATTCCCTCTCCTTCCTCTCCGGAGGAACATTTGCTGAATACACTTGATGTTTAAAGAGCTCTTTTCATTCATGTCACCAGGCCTCTGCAGTTCAGGAAAACCGACTCCTTGTTTGTGACTTTTGGACAGCCTGGAAAAGACAAGAAGGTGACTTTTATGACTCTGAGTAGGTGGATTAAGTTGTCAATTTTTCTGGCTTTGCAAGGCTTTTTAGAATATTTTCCAGTTCAGGGATGGTGTACGAGAGGAATGGCCACCTCCTGGGTTGAATTCCAGTGAGTAACAATCTAGGAAATTCCTAGGGTGGCTACTTGGTCCTCAGAGCATACATTTGTCAAGCATTATGGCTTAATAATTTTTCGTTCTTGCATTTGAGTACCAATGTTTTGAACTCTGCATTACCCTTAGTCCATCTTGTCTTTGTCACAAACATTACATCCTGCCCACCTTCCCATCAGTCCTTTGGCAAGGGCTTGGCACCCAGGTTGGGTGCATGGGGCTAGCATTTAAGGATCCTCCTCTTCTTTCTTCCTGTTGGAAGGTGACATCACCTTACTTTGTAATGACTGTCACAAGGACGCAATGGACTAAGGCTAATGAAGATTACCAATAAGTAACCAACGCATCACCACTCTTTCTGAATGTGCGTGGCTCATTCCGCAGGACTAGTTCTTTGTATGATTCCTGGATTTTCAGAAGCCCTTTGATGGCAGCACCCCCACACTGAAAATTGTTTCAGCACCACTGTACAAGGGTCAGTTGTCATGCTCATCTGCGGCGTAAATTTGCATTGAAGTAGTCTAACTCCCCAGGCCTTGTCTTTTGCTCAATTTGCCTTTGTGAGTTTTCTCTCAATCACTGTCGACTTCCTTTGATCTTTCTTTCTTCTTTCACTTCACCTTCGCCTTCAGTGTATCTTTCGGCCCTCTTAAGAGACACACCCCCTTGTAGCCACTTCTATACTTCTGTCACCTAATTATTTTCCTATCCTTTCCCCTGTAACGTTGCTGATCCTAGTTATAGCATCACTATCCAGAATCTGTTCACCTGAGTTATGTTCCTCTTATCCCCACGCATCTAATAATCAGCTCTTGGTCTCCCTTCACCTCTCACGAGACATAGTCTGAGGCAGTGTCTCCATCTTGGAGAGACAATCCCTTGTACTTGTGTTGTTCTACTGGTGCTGCCGGCTTGAGCTTTGGTCAGCAGTGGCAAAAGAAGGACTAATGGAAAGTGAACGTATACTGGAGCAACAGAGTGTATGGATTTATAAGAGCTTGATTAAATGAGAAAAAAAGAGTTTAGTTGAGAGAAAAAATGCAACCTGGCCCGTACAGGGATCAAACCCACGACCTTGGCGTTATTAGCACCACCCTCTAACCAACTGAGCTAACTGGCCATGAGTACTAAAGATCTCCTTTGTCCATGTAATGCAGATAGACAGAAGAGTTGTTCTCACTACCGCAATTCCTTCATACTTTTCTCCTTCCGCCCCCTGTCTGGATTACAATAACAAGAGCTGTGGAGTGCTGCACGCCAGCCTCAGTGCCTCTTCTTTCACTCAATCTCACTGTGTGCTGTGATATCTTTGTAACATCGCTTGTTGCCGGAAAAAAAGGAAAGGAGGGATAGTATTTTTATTCTTTTACAACAAAACCCAAAATGCATTGGCTTGCTTGCTCATTAAGTTTACAAGGCCAGCTGCTTTTGAGATATTATAATTATAGTGGTTATTCGGCGTTGGAGGTAAGAGAGTTTTTTTTAGGTCTGGCCGTTCCTTCTGCTTCAAATTACTTGAGCTCATGTCACCAAAGTAACAACAAAACATAGCCAACGGTTCGTTGCTCAAGCCTTCCCTACTGCGCCTTCCCATGTCTCTCCTGCCGACCACAGTGCAGGAAATCTGAGTTTGCATTTGCGCGAAGAGACGTACAACACAAGGAGGCGCGCTTTTGTGCGCCGGGCACCACCCGGCCTGTGCATTCCTCACTGTCGTCAGATCAGTTTACTCAGCAGAGCATGACGCTGCAATTGGTTAGTAGGGCAGGCCTGACCAGAATAGTATATTTGGGGTCATGTATTTGATTGCATTTTTAAAACAGTAACAGAACTTAACTGCAATGTTTAAATAGGTCTAGACATATTTAAACAGTGTCAATTTAATAGAAGAATTGTGGACAATTCAGAGGGGAGGCACCAATGTTTTTTTTTCCCATTGGGTGGATGCGGCATTAAAGAGTTTGAAGACCACTGGTCTAAGTGGACACTAATATACCTGGATGCTCCTGAATCCTCGCAACAGATGCCAGCAAACCTGGCTGGAGAGCTACTGTGTTGGACTGATCCTGTCGATTCAAGTGGTCTTTCCTAGAGAGTCGGAGGTCATGGAAATAGATGGAGTTGATGGTAATCTACAGGGCTTTGAAGTTTTCCCATCATCATCTGTCTCAAAAAAATGTGCTAGTAAGGAAAGAGAATAAGGTAGCTGTCTTTTACATTAACCAACAGTGAAGCATGCATTCAAAATCCCTCAATGCAATAGCAGAACAATTGGGTTATTGGGCAGAGATCAACCTGTTGCACACGTCGGCAGTACACATCAAGGGCACCGACAATGTGATGGCAGACAGCTGGAGGTTTCCAAATTTGCTGGAGTTGACGTTATCCAGATCGTTGTTTTGAGAGATATGCCGAGAGTTTGTGAAACCCTTTCTGGATCTCTTTTCAAACAAGGACAATGCTCATCTTTGTCGATTCTGATCCAGGCTTCCGGAACAAGGAGCCTACGTAGGGGACGTATTGGTGATAAAGTGGCTGAGAAGTCTCCTTTATACATTCCCCCACTTTTTATTGATCCAGATGGTTCTCTTCAAGTCTCAGCAGGGGGGAGGGAACTTTATTCTTGTGGGCCCTTATTGGCCAGAGATGTCATGGTTTCCTCTTCTGAACCCCTGGCTCTTCTACCTCCTTGGGTACTGCTCAAGTGTGTCTCTCTCAGAACGTCGTCCCTGACCTTCTTGCTCCAACTCACTCTATCGCTTTGGAGGTTGAGAAGTCTGGACTGCTAGCAAAGGGTCTTTCCTCTTCCTTAGTGGAGTTAATTCAGCACTCCAGCAGGCCTTCTACTTCGAAGTCTTACTCAAAGAACTGGAAGTCTTTTGAGACGTGATGTTCTGCTCATGATCTTTTGCCACCTACCTGTAGTTTGTCTGCTATTTTGCATTTTCTTCTGAATGGGTTTCACTTGAATCTCTTTCCAATCTGAAAGCTCATTGCTTTGCGATAAAGGTTTTTAGGGACTTTTCTGTACCTTCGTCGATGTTACAGTCTTTGGTGTCTAGACTGTTCTGATCTTTTGTCAATTGTAAGACCAGTTGAAAAATCCTTTTCTCCAACTCAGAATCTTCCTACTCTTTTATAGGCTTTGCAATTTTATCTCTTTGAGGATCTGGATACTGTAGACATAAAGATTGTTTCCTATAAAGTTATTTTCCTATTTTCTATCACCTTGCTGAGAACAATTGGTGAGCTGGGAGCCTTAAAATTCTGTCCTCTCTTCATTTGATACTTTGGAAGATGGGGTAACTTTAAGGCCTAGCATTACCTTTGCTGCAAACGTTAAATCTATTTTTGATAGATCTTAGGAAATAATTCTTCCTTCTTTCATTCCCTCTCCTTCCTCTCCGGAGGAACATTTTCTGAATACACTTGATGTTTAAAGAGCTCTTTTCATTTATGTCACCAGGCCTCTGCAGTTCAGGAAAACCGACTCCTTGTTTGTGACTTTTGGACAGCCTGGAAAAGACAAGAAGGTGACTTTTATGACTCTGAGTAGGTGGATTAAGTTGTCAATTTTTCTGGCTTTGCAAGGCTTTTTAGAATATCTTCCAGTTCAGGGATGGTCTACAAGAGGAATGGCCAACTCCTGGGTTGAATTCCAGTGAGTAACCATCTAGGAAATTCCTAGGGTGGCTACTTGGTCCTCAGACCATACATTTGTCAAGCATTAGGGCTTAATAATTTTTCTGTTTTGCATTTGAGTACCAATGTTTTGAACTCTGCATTACCCTTAGTCCATCTTGTCTTTGTCACAAACATTACATCCTGCCCAACTTCCCATCAGTCCTTTGGCAAGGGCTTGGCACCCAGGTTGGGTGCATGGGGCTAGCATTTAAGGATCCTCCTGTTCTTTCTTCCTGTTGGAAGGTGACATCACCTTACTTTGTAATGACTGTCACAAGGACGCAATGGACTTAGGCTAATGAAGATTACCAATAAGTAACCAACGCATCACCATTCTTTCTGAATGTGCGTGGCTCATTCCGCAGGACTTATTATTTGTATGATTCCTGGATTTTCAGAAGCCCTTTGATGGCAGCACCCCCACACTGAAAATTGTTTCAGCACCACTGTACAAGGGTCAGTTGTCATGCTCATCTGCGGCGTAAATTTGCATTGAAGTAGTCTAACTCCCCAGGCCTTGTCTTTTGCTCAATTTGCCTTTGTGAGTTTTCTCTCAATCACTGTCGACTTCCTTTGATCTTTCTTTCTTCTTTTACTTCACCTTCGCCTTCAGTGTATCTTTCGGCCCTCTTGAGAGACACACCCCCTTGTAGCCACTTCTATACTTCTGTCACCTAATTATTTTCCTATCCTTTCCCCTGTAACGTTGCCGATCCTAGCTATAGCATCACTATCCAGAATCTGTTCACATGAGTTATGTTCCTCTTATCCCCACGCATCTAATAATCAGCTCTTGGTCTCCCTCCACCTCTCACGAGACATAGTCTGAGGCAGTGTCTCCATCTTGGAGAGACAATCCCTTGCACTTGTGTTGTTCTACTGGCGCTGCCTGCTTGAGCTTTGGTCAGCAGTGGCAAAAGAAGGACTAATGGAAAGTGAACGTATACTGGAGCAACAGAGTGTATGGATTTATAAGAGCTTGATTAAATGAGAAAAAAAGAGTTTAGTTGAGAGAAAAAATGCAACCTGGCCCGTACGGGGATCGAACCCGCGACCTTGGCGTTAAAAGCACCACGCTTTAACCAACTGAGCTAACCAGCCATGAGTACTACAGCTATCCTTTTTCCATGAAATGCAGATAGATAGAAGAGTTGGTCTTACTATCGCAATTCCTTTATACTTTTCTCCTTCCGCCCCCTGTCTGGATTACAATAACAAGAGCTGTGGAGTGCTGCACGCCAGCCTCAGTGCCTCTTCTTTCACTCAATCTCACTGTGTGCTGTGATATCTTTGTAACATCGCTTGTTGCCGGAAAAAAAGGAAAGGATGGATAGTATTTTTATTCTTTTACAACAAAACCCAAAATGCATCGGCTTGCTTGCTCATTAACTTTACAAGGCCAGCTGCTTTTGAGATATTATAATTATAGTGGTTATTCGGCGTTGGAGGTAAGAGAGTTTTTTTTAGGTCTGGCCGTTCCTTCTGCTTCAAATTACTTGAGCTCATTTCAACAAAGTAACAGCAAAACATAGCCAACGGTTCGTTGCTCAAGCCTTCCCTACTGCGCCTTCCCATGTCTCTCCTGCCGACCACAGTGCAGGAAATCTGAGTTTGCATTTGCGCGAAGAGACGTACAACACAAGAAGGCGCGCTTTTGTGCGCCGGGCACCACCTGGCCTGTGCATTCCTCACTGTCGTGAGATCAGTTTACTCAGCAGAGCATGACGCTGCAATTGGTTAGTAGGGCAGGCCTGACCAGAATAGTATATTTGGGGTCATGTATTTGATTGCATTTTTAAAACAGTAACAGAACTTAACTGCAATGTTTAAATAGGTCTAGACATATTTAAACAGTGTCAATTTAATAGAAGAATTGTGGACAATTCAGAGGGGAGACACCAATGTTTTTTTTCCCATTGGGTGGATGCGGCATTAAAGAGTTTGAAGACCACTGGTCTAAGTGGACACTAATACACCTGGATGCTCCTGAATTCCTCGCAACAGATGCCAGCAAACCTGGCTGGAGAGCTACTGTGTTGGACTGATCCTGTCGATTCAAGTGGTCTTTCCTAGAGAGTCGGAGGTCATGGAAATAGATGGAGTTGATGGTAATCTTCAAGGCTTTGAAGTTTTCCCATCATCATCTGTCTCAAAAAAATGTGCTAGTAAAGACAGAGAATAAGGTAGCTGTCTTTTACATTAACCAACAGTGAAGCATGCATTCAAAATCCCTCAATGCAATAGCAGAACAATTGGGTTATTGGGCAGAGATCAACCTGTTGCACACGTCGGCAGTACACATCAAGGGCACCGACAATGTGATGGCAGACAGCTGGAGGTTTCCAAATTTGCTGGAGTTGACGTTATCCAGGTCGTTGTTTTGAGAGATATGCCGAGAGTTTGTGAAACCCTTTCTGGATCTCTTTTCAAACAAGGACAATGCTCATCTTTGTCGATTCTGATCCAGGCTTCCGGAACAAGGAGCCTAGGTAGTGGACGTATTGGTGATAAAGTGGCTGAGAAGTCTCCTTTATACATTCCCCCACTTTTTATTGATCCAGATGGTTCTCTTCAAGTCTCAGCAGGGGGGAGGGAACTTTATTCTTGTGGGCCCTTATTGGCCAGAGATGTCATGGTTTCCTCTTCTGAACCCCTGGCTCTTCTACCTCCTTGGGTACTGCTCAAGTGTGTCTCTCTCAGAACGTCGTCCCTGACCTTCTTGCTCCAACTCACTCTATCGCTTTGGAGGTTGAGAAGTCTGGACTGCTAGCAAAGGGTCTTTCCTCTTCCTTAGTGGAGTTAATTCAGCACTCCAGCAGGCCTTCTACTTCGAAGTCTTACTCAAAGAACTGGAAGTCTTTTGAGACGTGATGTTCTGCTCATGATCTTTTGGCACCTACCTGTAGTTTGTCTGCTATTTTGCATTTTCTTCTGAATGGGTTTCACTTGAATCTCTTTCCACTCTGAAAGCTCATTGCTTTGCGATAAAGGTTTTTAGGGACTTTTCTGTACCTTCGTCGATGTTACAGTCTTTGGTGTCTAGACTGTTCTGATCTTTTGTCAATTGTAAGACCAGTTGAAAAATCCCTTTTCTCCAACTCAGAATCTTCCTACTCTTTTATAGGCTTTGCAATTTTGTCTCTTTGAGGATTTGGATACTGTAGACATAAAGATTGTTTCCTATAAAGTTATTTTCCTATTTCCTATCACCTTGCTGAGAACAATTGGGGAGCTGGGAGCCTTAAAATGCTGTCCTCTCTTCATTTGATACTTTGGAAGATGGGGTAACTTTAAGGCCTAGCCTTACCTTTGCTGCAAAGGTTAAGTCTATTTTTGATAGATCTTAGGAAATAATTCTTCCTTCTTTCATTCCCTCTCCTTCCTCTCCGGAGGAACATTTGCTGAATACACTTGATGTTTAAAGAGCTCTTTTCATTCATGTCACCAGGCCTCTGCAGTTCAGGAAAACCGACTCCTTGTTTGTGACTTTTGGACAGCCTGGAAAAGACAAGAAGGTGACTTTTATGACTCTGAGTAGGTGGATTAAGTTGTCAATTTTTCTGGCTTTGCAAGGCTTTTTAGAATATCTTCCAGTTCAGGGATGGTCTACGAGAGGAATGGCCACCTCCTGGGTTGAATTCCAGTGAGTAACAAACTAGGAAATTCCTAGGGTGGCTACTTGGTCCTCAGAGCATACATTTGTCAAGCATTATGGCTTAATAATTTTTCTGTTTTGCATTTGAGTACCAATGTTTTGAACTCTGCATTACCCTTAGTCCATCTTGTCTTTGTCACAAACATTACATCCTGCCCACCTTCCCATCAGTCCTTTGGCAAGGGCTTGGCACCCAGGTTGGGTGCATGGGGCTAGCATTTAAGGATCCTCCTGTTCTTTCTTCCTGTTGGAAGGTGACATCACCTTACTTTGTAATGACTGTCACAAGGACGCAATGGACTAAGGCTAATGAAGATTACCAATAAGTAACCAACGCATCACCACTCTTTCTGAATGTGCGTGGCTCATTCCGCAGGACTAGTTCTTTGTATGATTCCTGGATTTTCAGAAGCCCTTTGATGGCAGCACCCCCACACTGAAAATTGTTTCAGCACCACTGTACAAGGGTCAGTTGTCATGCTCATCTGCGGCGTAAATTTGCATTGAAGTAGTCTAACTCCCCAGGCCTTGTCTTTTGCTCAATTTGCCTTTGTGAGTTTTCTCTCAATCACTGTCGACTTCCTTTGATCTTTCTTTCTTCTTTCACTTCACCTTCGCCTTCAGTGTATCTTTCGGCCCTCTTAAGAGACACACCCCCTTGTAGCCACTTCTATACTTCTGTCACCTAATTATTTTCCTATCCTTTCCCCTGTAACGTTGCTGATCCTAGCTATAGCATCACTATCCAGAATCTGTTCACCTGAGTTATGTTCCTCTTATCCACACACATCTAATAATCAGCTCTTGGTCTCCCTCCACCTCTCACGAGACATAGTCTGAGGCAGTGTCTCCATCTTGGAGAGACAATCCCTTGCACTTGTGTTGTTCTACTGGCGCTGCCGGCTTGAGCTTTGGTCAGCAGTGGCAAAAGAAGGACTAATGGAAAGTGAACGTATACTGGAGCAACAGAGTGTATGGATTTATAAGAGCTTGATTAAATGAGAAAAAAAGAGTTTAGTTGAGAGAAAAAACTGCAACCTGGCCCGTACGGGGATTGAACCCACGACCTTGGCGTTATTAGCACCACGCTCTATCCAACTGAGCTAATCAGCCATGAGTACTAAAGATATCCTTTTTCCATGTAATGCAGATAGATAGAAGAGTTGGTCTCACTATCGCAATTCCTTCATACTTTTCTCCTTCCGCCCCCTGTCTGGATTACAATAACAAGAGCTGTGGAGTGCTGCACGCCAGCCTCAGTGCCTCTTCTTTCACTCAATCTCACTGTGTCCTGTGATATCTTTGTAACATCGCTTGTTGCCGGAAAAAAAGGAAAGGAGGGATAGTATTTTTATTCTTTTACAACAAAACCCAAAATGCATCGGCTTGCTTGGTCATTAAGTTTACAAGGCCAGCTGCTTTTGAGATATTATAATTATAGTGGTTATTCGGCGTTGGAGGTAAGAGAGTTTTTTTTAGGTCTGGCCGTTCCTTCTGCTTCAAATTACTTGAGCTCATGTCAACAAAGTAACAACAAAACATAGCCAACGGTTCGTTGCTCAAGCCTTCCCTACTGCGCCTTCCCATGTCTCTCCTGCCGACCACAGTGCAGGAAATCTGAGTTTGCATTTGCGCGAAGAGACGTACAACACAAGAAGGCGCGCTTTTGTGCGCCGGGCACCACCCGGCCTGTGCATTCCTCACTGTCGTGAGATCAGTTTACTCAGCAGAGCATGACGCTGCAATTGGTTAGTAGGGCAGGCCTGACCAGAATAGTATATTTTGGGTCATGTATTTGATTGCATTTTTAAAACAGTAACATAACTTAACTGCAATGTTTAAATAGGTCTAGACATATTTAAACAGTGTCAATTTAATAGAAGAATTGTGGACAATTCAGAGGGGAGGCACCAATGTTTTTTTTTCCCATTGGGTGGATGCGGCATTAAAGAGTTTGAAGACCACTGGTCTAAGTGGACACTAATATACCTGGATGCTCCTGAATCCTCGCAACAGATGCCAGCAAACCTGGCTGGAGAGCTACTGTGTTGGACTGATCCTGTCGATTCAAGTGTTCTTTCCTAGAGAGTCGGAGGTCATGGAAATAGATGGAGTTGATGGTAATCTACAGGGCTTTGAAGTTTTCCCATCATCATCTGTCTCAAAAAAATGTGCTAGTAAGGAAAGAGAATAAGGTAGCTGTCTTTTACATTAACCAACAGTGAAGCATGCATTCAAAATCCCTCAATGCAATAGCAGAACAATTGGGTTATTGGGCAGAGATCAACCTGTTGCACACGTCGGCAGTACACATCAAGGGCACCGACAATGTGATGGCAGACAGCTGGAGGTTTCCAAATTTGCTGGAGTTGACGTTATCCAGATCGTTGTTTTGAGAGATATGCCGAGAGTTTGTGAAACCCTTTCTGGATCTCTTTTCAAACAAGGACAATGCTCATCTTTGTCGATTCTGATCCAGGCTTCCGGAACAAGGAGCCTACTTAGCGGACGTATTGGTGATAAAGTGGCTGAGAAGTCTCCTTTATACATTCCCCCACTTTTTATTGATCCAGATGGTTCTCTTCAAGTCTCAGCAGGGGGGAGGGAACTTTATTCTTGTGGGCCCTTATTGGCCAGAGATGTCATGGTTTCCTCTTCTGAACCCCTGGCTCTTCTACCTCCTTGGGTACTGCTCAAGTGTGTCTCTCTCAGAACGTCGTCCCTGACCTTCTTGCTCCAACTCACTCTATCGCTTTGGAGGTTGAGAAGTCTGGACTGCTAGCAAAGGGTCTTTCCTCTTCCTTAGTGGAGTTAATTCAGCACTCCAGCAGGCCTTCTACTTCGAAGTCTTACTCAAAGAACTGGAAGTCTTTTGAGACGTGATGTTCTGCTCATGATCTTTTGCCACCTACCTGTAGTTTGTCTGCTATTTTGCATTTTCTTCTGAATGGGTTTCACTTGAATCTCTTTCCAATCTGAAAGCTCATTGCTTTGCGATAAAGGTTTTTAGGGACTTTTCTGTACCTTCGTCGATGTTACAGTCTTTGGTGTCTAGACTGTTCTGATCTTTTGTCAATTGTAAGACCAGTTGAAAAATCCTTTTCTCCAACTCAGAATCTTCCTACTCTTTTATAGGCTTTGCAATTTTATCTCTTTGAGGATCTGGATACTGTAGACATAAAGATTGTTTCCTATAAAGTTATTTTCCTATTTTCTATCACCTTGCTGAGAACAATTGGTGAGCTGGGAGCCTTAAAATTCTGTCCTCTCTTCATTTGATACTTTGGAAGATGGGGTAACTTTAAGGCCTAGCCTTACCTTTGCTGCAAACGTTAAATCTATTTTTGATAGATCTTAGGAAATAATTCTTCCTTCTTTCATTCCCTCTCCTTCCTCTCCGGAGGAACATTTTCTGAATACACTTGATGTTTAAAGAGCTCCTTTCATTTATGTCACCAGGCCTCTGCAGTTCAGGAAAACCGACTCCTTGTTTGTGACTTTTGGACAGCCTGGAAAAGACAAGAAGGTGACTTTTATGACTCTGAGTAGGTGGATTAAGTTGTCAATTTTTCTGGCTTTGCAAGGCTTTTTAGAATATCTTCCAGTTCAGGGATGGTCTACAAGAGGAATGGCCAACTCCTGGGTTGAATTCCAGTGAGTAACAATCTAGGAAATTCCTAGGGTGGCTACTTGGTCCTCAGATCATACATTTGTCAAGCATTAGGGCTTAATAATTTTTCTGTTTTGCATTTGAGTACCAATGTTTTGAACTCTGCATTACCCTTAGTCCATCTTGTCTTTGTCACAAACATTACATCCTGCCCAACTTCCCATCAGTCCTTTGGCAAGGGCTTGGCACCCAGGTTGGGTGCATGGGGCTAGCATTTAAGGATCCTCCTGTTCTTTCTTCCTGTTGGAAGGTGACATCACCTTACTTTGTAATGACTGTCACAAGGACGCAATGGACTTAGGCTAATGAAGATTACCAATAAGTAACCAACGCATCACCATTCTTTCTGAATGTGCGTGGCTCATTCCGCAGGACTTATTCTTTGTATGATTCCTGGATTTTCAGAAGCCCTTTGATGGCAGCACCCCCACACTGAAAATTGTTTCAGCACCACTGTACAAGGGTCAGTTGTCATGCTCATCTGCGGCGTAAATTTGCATTGAAGTAGTCTAACTCCCCAGGCCTTGTCTTTTGCTCAATTTGCCTTTGTGAGTTTTCTCTCAATCACTGTCGACTTCCTTTGATCTTTCTTTCTTCTTTCACTTCACCTTCGCCTTCAGTGTATCTTTCGGCCCTCTTAAGAGACACACCCCTTTGTAGCCACTTCTATACTTCTGTCACCTAATTATTTTCCTATCCTTTCCCCTGTAACGTTGCCGATCCTAGCTATAGCATCACTATCCAGAATCTGTTCACCTGAGTTATGTTCCTCTTATCCCCACGCATCTAATAATCAGCTCTTGGTCTCCCTCCACCTCTCACGAGACATAGTCTGAGGCAGTGTCTCCATCTTGGAGAGACAATCCCTTGCACTTGTGTTGTTCTACTGGTGCTGCCGGCTTGAGCTTTGGTCAGCAGTGGCAAAAGAAGGACTAATGGAAAGTGAACGTATACTGGAGCAACAGAGTGTATGGGTTTATAAGAGCTTGATTAAATGAGAAAAAAAGAGTTTAGTTGAGAGAAAAAATGCAACCTGGCCCGTACGGGGATCGAACCCACAACCTTGGTGTTATTAGCACCACGCTCTAACCAACTGAGCTAACCAGCCATGAGCACTAAAGCTATCCTTTTTCCTTGTAATGCAGATAGATAGAAGAGTTGGTCTCACAATCGCAATTCCTTCATACTTTTCTCCTTCCGCCCCCTGTCTGAATTACAATAACAAGAGCTGTGGAGTGCTGCACGCCAGTCTCAGTGCCTCTTCTTTCACTCAATCTCACTGTGTGCTGTGATATCTTTGTAACATCGCTTGTTGCCGGAAAAAAAGGAAAGGATGGATAGTATTTTTATTCGTTTACAACAAAACCCAAAATGCATCGGCTTGCTTGGTCATTAAGTTTACAAGGCCAGCTGCTTTTGAGATATTATAATTATAGTGGTTATTCGGCGTTGGAGGTAAGAGAGTTTTTTTTAGGTCTGGCCGTTCCTTCTGCTTCAAATTACTTGAGCTCATGTCAACAAAGTAACAACAAAACATAGCCAACGGTTCGTTGCTCAAGCCTTCCCTACTGCGCCTTCCCATGTCTCTCCTGCCGACCACAGTGCAGGAAATCTGAGTTTGCATTTGCGCGAAGAGACGTACAACACAAGAAGGCGCGCTTTTGTGCGCCGGGCACCACCCGGCCTGTGCAATCCTCACTGTCGTGAGATCAGTTTACTCATCAGAGCATGACGCTGCAATTGGTTAGTAGGGCAGGCCTGACCAGAATAGTATATTTGGGGTCATGTATTTGATTGCATTTTTAAAACAGTAACAGAACTTAACTGCAATGTTTAAATAGGTCTAGACATATTTAAACAGTGTCAATTTAATAGAAGAATTGTGGACAATTCAGAGGGGAGGCACCAATGTTTTTTTTTCCCATTGGGTGGATGCGGCATTAAAGAGTTTGAAGACCACTGGTCTAAGTGGACACTAATATACCTGGATGCTCCTGAATCCTCGCAACAGATGCCAGCAAACCTGGCTGGAGAGCTACTGTGTTGGACTGATCCTGTCGATTCAAGTGGTCTTTCCTAGAGAGTCGGAGGTCATGGAAATAGATGGAGTTGATGGTAATCTACAGGGCTTTGAAGTTTTCCCATCATCATCTGTCTCAAAAAAATGTGCTAGTAAGGAAAGAGAATAAGGTAGCTGTCTTTTACATTAACCAACAGTGAAGCATGCATTCAAAATCCCTCAATGCAATAGCAGAACAATTGGGTTATTGGGCAGAGATCAACCTGTTGCACACGTCGGCAGTACACATCAAGGGCACCGACAATGTGATGGCAGACAGCTGGAGGTTTCCAAATTTGCTGGAGTTGACGTTATCCAGATCGTTGTTTTGAGAGATATGCCGAGAGTTTGTGAAACCCTTTCTGGATCTCTTTTCAAACAAGGACAATGCTCATCTTTGTCGATTCTGATCCAGGCTTCCGGAACAAGGAGCCTACGTAGGGGACGTATTGGTGATAAAGTGGCTGAGAAGTCTCCTTTATACATTCCCCCACTTTTTATTGATCCAGATGGTTCTCTTCAAGTCTCAGCAGGGGGGAGGGAACTTTATTCTTGTGGGCCCTTATTGGCCAGAGATGTCATGGTTTCCTCTTCTGAACCCCTGGCTCTTCTACCTCCTTGGGTACTGCTCAAGTGTGTCTCTCTCAGAACGTCGTCCCTGACCTTCTTGCTCCAACTCACTCTATCGCTTTGGAGGTTGAGAAGTCTGGACTGCTAGCAAAGGGTCTTTCCTCTTCCTTAGTGGAGTTAATTCAGCACTCCAGCAGGCCTTCTACTTCGAAGTCTTACTCAAAGAACTGGAAGTCTTTTGAGACGTGATGTTCTGCTCATGATCTTTTGCCACCTACCTGTAGTTTGTCTGCTATTTTGCATTTTCTTCTGAATGGGTTTCACTTGAATCTCTTTCCAATCTGAAAGCTCATTGCTTTGCGATAAAGGTTTTTAGGGACTTTTCTGTACCTTCGTCGATGTTACAGTCTTTGGTGTCTAGACTGTTCTGATCTTTTGTCAATTGTAAGACCAGTTGAAAAATCCTTTTCTCCAACTCAGAATCTTCCTACTCTTTTATAGGCTTTGCAATTTTATCTCTTTGAGGATCTGGATACTGTAGACATAAAGATTGTTTCCTATAAAGTTATTTTCCTATTTTCTATCACCTTGCTGAGAACAATTGGTGAGCTGGGAGCCTTAAAATTCTGTCCTCTCTTCATTTGATACTTTGGAAGATGGGGTAACTTTAAGGCCTAGCATTACCTTTGCTGCAAACGTTAAATCTATTTTTGATAGATCTTAGGAAATAATTCTTCCTTCTTTCATTCCCTCTCCTTCCTCTCCGGAGGAACATTTTCTGAATACACTTGATGTTTAAAGAGCTCTTTTCATTTATGTCACCAGGCCTCTGCAGTTCAGGAAAACCGACTCCTTGTTTGTGACTTTTGGACAGCCTGGAAAAGACAAGAAGGTGACTTTTATGACTCTGAGTAGGTGGATTAAGTTGTCAATTTTTCTGGCTTTGCAAGGCTTTTTAGAATATCTTCCAGTTCAGGGATGGTCTACAAGAGGAATGGCCAACTCCTGGGTTGAATTCCAGTGAGTAACCATCTAGGAAATTCCTAGGGTGGCTACTTGGTCCTCAGACCACACATTTGTCAAGCATTAGGGCTTAATAATTTTTCTGTTTTGCATTTGAGTACCAATGTTTTGAACTCTGCATTACCCTTAGTCCATCTTGTCTTTGTCACAAACATTACATCCTGCCCAACTTCCCATCAGTCCTTTGGCAAGGGCTTGGCACCCAGGTTGGGTGCATGGGGCTAGCATTTAAGGATCCTCCTGTTCTTTCTTCCTGTTGGAAGGTGACATCACCTTACTTTGTAATGACTGTCACAAGGACGCAATGGACTTAGGCTAATGAAGATTACCAATAAGTAACCAACGCATCACCATTCTTTCTGAATGTGCGTGGCTCATTCCGCAGGACTTATTATTTGTATGATTCCTGGATTTTCAGAAGCCCTTTGATGGCAGCACCCCCACACTGAAAATTGTTTCAGCACCACTGTACAAGGGTCAGTTGTCATGCTCATCTGCGGCGTAAATTTGCATTGAAGTAGTCTAACTCCCCAGGCCTTGTCTTTTGCTCAATTTGCCTTTGTGAGTTTTCTCTCAATCACTGTCGACTTCCTTTGATCTTTCTTTCTTCTTTTACTTCACCTTCGCCTTCAGTGTATCTTTCGGCCCTCTTGAGAGACACACCCCCTTGTAGCCACTTCTATACTTCTGTCACCTAATTATTTTCCTATCCTTTCCCCTGTAACGTTGCCGATCCTAGCTATAGCATCACTATCCAGAATCTGTTCACATGAGTTATGTTCCTCTTATCCCCACGCATCTAATAATCAGCTCTTGGTCTCCCTCCACCTCTCACGAGACATAGTCTGAGGCAGTGTCTCCATCTTGGAGAGACAATCCCTTGCACTTGTGTTGTTCTACTGGCGCTGCCTGCTTGAGCTTTGGTCAGCAGTGGCAAAAGAAGGACTAATGGAAAGTGAACGTATACTGGAGCAACAGAGTGTATGGATTTATAAGAGCTTGATTAAATGAGAAAAAAAGAGTTTAGTTGAGAGAAAAAATGCAACCTGGCCCGTACGGGGATCGAACCCGCGACCTTGGCGTTAAAAGCACCACGCTTTAACCAACTGAGCTAACCGGCCATGAGTACTACAGCTATCCTTTTTCCATGAAATGCAGATAGATTGAAGAGTTGGTCTTACTATCGCAATTCCTTTATACTTTTCTCCTTCCGCCCCCTGTCTGGATTACAATAACAAGAGCTGTGGAGTGCTGCACGCCAGCCTCAGTGCCTCTTCTTTCACTCAATCTCACTGTGTGCTGTGATATCTTTGTAACATCGCTTGTTGCCGGAAAAAAAGGAAAGGATGGATAGTATTTTTATTCTTTTACAACAAAACCCAAAATGCATCGGCTTGCTTGCTCATTAACTTTACAAGGCCAGCTGCTTTTGAGATATTATAATTATAGTGGTTATTCGGCGTTGGAGGTAAGAGAGTTTTTTTTAGGTCTGGCCGTTCCTTCTGCTTCAAATTACTTGAGCTCATTTCAACAAAGTAACAGCAAAACATAGCCAACGGTTCGTTGCTCAAGCCTTCCCTACTGCGCCTTCCCATGTCTCTCCTGCCGACCACAGTGCAGGAAATCTGAGTTTGCATTTGCGCGAAGAGACGTACAACACAAGAAGGCGCGCTTTTGTGCGCCGGGCACCACCTGGCCTGTGCATTCCTCACTGTCGTGAGATCAGTTTACTCAGCAGAGCATGACGCTGCAATTGGTTAGTAGGGCAGGCCTGACCAGAATAGTATATTTGGGGTCATGTATTTGATTGCATTTTTAAAACAGTAACAGAACTTAACTGCAATGTTTAAATAGGTCTAGACATATTTAAACAGTGTCAATTTAATAGAAGAATTGTGGACTATTCAGAGGGGAGACACCAATGTTTTTTTTCCCATTGGGTGGATGCGGCATTAAAGAGTTTGAAGACCACTGGTCTAAGTGGACACTAATACACCTGGATGCTCCTGAATTCCTCGCAACAGATGCCAGCAAACCTGGCTGGAGAGCTACTGTGTTGTACTGATCCTGTCGATTCAAGTGGTCTTTCCTAGAGAGTCGGAGGTCATGGAAATAGATGGAGTTGATGGTAATCTTCAAGGCTTTGAAGTTTTCCCATCATCATCTGTCTCAAAAAAATGTGCTAGTAAAGACAGAGAATAAGGTAGCTGTCTTTTACATTAACCAACAGTGAAGCATGCATTCAAAATCCCTCAATGCAATAGCAGAACAATTGGGTTATTGGGCAGAGATCAACCTGTTGCACACGTCGGCAGTACACATCAAGGGCACCGACAATGTGATGGCAGACAGCTGGAGGTTTCCAAATTTGCTGGAGTTGACGTTATCCAGGTCGTTGTTTTGAGAGATATGCCGAGAGTTTGTGAAACCCTTTCTGGATCTCTTTTCAAACAAGGACAATGCTCATCTTTGTCGATTCTGATCCAGGCTTCCGGAACAAGGAGCCTAGGTAGTGGACGTATTGGTGATAAAGTGGCTGAGAAGTCTCCTTTATACATTCCCCCACTTTTTATTGATCCAGATGGTTCTCTTCAAGTCTCAGCAGGGGGGAGGGAACTTTATTCTTGTGGGCCCTTATTGGCCAGAGATGTCATGGTTTCCTCTTCTGAACCCCTGGCTCTTCTACCTCCTTGGGTACTGCTCAAGTGTGTCTCTCTCAGAACGTCGTCCCTGACCTTCTTGCTCCAACTCACTCTATCGCTTTGGAGGTTGAGAAGTCTGGACTGCTAGCAAAGGGTCTTTCCTCTTCCTTAGTGGAGTTAATTCAGCACTCCAGCAGGCCTTCTACTTCGAAGTCTTACTCAAAGAACTGGAAGTCTTTTGAGACGTGATGTTCTGCTCATGATCTTTTGGCACCTACCTGTAGTTTGTCTGCTATTTTGCATTTTCTTCTGAATGGGTTTCACTTGAATCTCTTTCCAATCTGAAAGCTCATTGCTTTGCGATAAAGGTTTTTAGGGACTTTTCTGTACCTTCGTCGATGTTACAGTCTTTGGTGTCTAGACTGTTCTGATCTTTTGTCAATTGTAAGACCAGTTGAAAAATCCTTTTCTCCAACTCAGAATCTTCCTACTCTTTTATAGGCTTTGCAATTTTATCTCTTTGAGGATCTGGATACTGTAGACATAAAGATTGTTTCCTATAAAGTTATTTTCCTATTTTCTATCACCTTGCTGAGAACAATTGGTGAGCTGGGAGCCTTAAAATTCTGTCCTCTCTTCATTTGATACTTTGGAAGATGGGGTAACTTTAAGGCCTAGCATTACCTTTGCTGCAAACGTTAAATCTATTTTTGATAGATCTTAGGAAATAATTCTTCCTTCTTTCATTCCCTCTCCTTCCTCTCCGGAGGAACATTTTCTGAATACACTTGATGTTTAAAGAGCTCTTTTCATTTATGTCACCAGGCCTCTGCAGTTCAGGAAAACCGACTCCTTGTTTGTGACTTTTGGACAGCCTGGAAAAGACAAGAAGGTGACTTTTATGACTCTGAGTAGGTGGATTAAGTTGTCAATTTTTCTGGCTTTGCAAGGCTTTTTAGAATATCTTCCAGTTCAGGGATGGTCTACAAGAGGAATGGCCAACTCCTGGGTTGAATTCCAGTGAGTAACCATCTAGGAAATTCCTAGGGTGGCTACTTGGTCCTCAGACCATACATTTGTCAAGCATTAGGGCTTAATAATTTTTCTGTTTTGCATTTGAGTACCAATGTTTTGAACTCTGCATTACCCTTAGTCCATCTTGTCTTTGTCACAAACATTACATCCTGCCCAACTTCCCATCAGTCCTTTGGCAAGGGCTTGGCACCCAGGTTGGGTGCATGGGGCTAGCATTTAAGGATCCTCCTGTTCTTTCTTCCTGTTGGAAGGTGACATCACCTTACTTTGTAATGACTGTCACAAGGACGCAATGGACTTAGGCTAATGAAGATTACCAATAAGTAACCAACGCATCACCATTCTTTCTGAATGTGCGTGGCTCATTCCGCAGGACTTATTATTTGTATGATTCCTGGATTTTCAGAAGCCCTTTGATGGCAGCACCCCCACACTGAAAATTGTTTCAGCACCACTGTACAAGGGTCAGTTGTCATGCTCATCTGCGGCGTAAATTTGCATTGAAGTAGTCTAACTCCCCAGGCCTTGTCTTTTGCTCAATTTGCCTTTGTGAGTTTTCTCTCAATCACTGTCGACTTCCTTTGATCTTTCTTTCTTCTTTTACTTCACCTTCGCCTTCAGTGTATCTTTCGGCCCTCTTGAGAGACACACCCCCTTGTAGCCACTTCTATACTTCTGTCACCTAATTATTTTCCTATCCTTTCCCCTGTAACGTTGCCGATCCTAGCTATAGCATCACTATCCAGAATCTGTTCACATGAGTTATGTTCCTCTTATCCCCACGCATCTAATAATCAGCTCTTGGTCTCCCTCCACCTCTCACGAGACATAGTCTGAGGCAGTGTCTCCATCTTGGAGAGACAATCCCTTGCACTTGTGTTGTTCTACTGGCGCTGCCTGCTTGAGCTTTGGTCAGCAGTGGCAAAAGAAGGACTAATGGAAAGTGAACGTATACTGGAGCAACAGAGTGTATGGATTTATAAGAGCTTGATTAAATGAGAAAAAAAGAGTTTAGTTGAGAGAAAAAATGCAACCTGGCCCGTACGGGGATCGAACCCGCGACCTTGGCGTTAAAAGCACCACGCTTTAACCAACTGAGCTAACCGGCCATGAGTACTACAGCTATCCTTTTTCCATGAAATGCAGATAGATAGAAGAGTTGGTCTTACTATCGCAATTCCTTTATACTTTTCTCCTTCCGCCCCCTGTCTGGATTACAATAACAAGAGCTGTGGAGTGCTGCACGCCAGCCTCAGTGCCTCTTCTTTCACTCAATCTCACTGTGTGCTGTGATATCTTTGTAACATCGCTTGTTGCCGGAAAAAAAGGAAAGGATGGATAGTATTTTTATTCTTTTACAACAAAACCCAAAATGCATCGGCTTGCTTGCTCATTAACTTTACAAGGCCAGCTGCTTTTGAGATATTATAATTATAGTGGTTATTCGGCGTTGGAGGTAAGAGAGTTTTTTTTAGGTCTGGCCGTTCCTTCTGCTTCAAATTACTTGAGCTCATTTCAACAAAGTAACAGCAAAACATAGCCAACGGTTCGTTGCTCAAGCCTTCCCTACTGCGCCTTCCCATGTCTCTCCTGCCGACCACAGTGCAGGAAATCTGAGTTTGCATTTGCGCGAAGAGACGTACAACACAAGAAGGCGCGCTTTTGTGCGCCGGGCACCACCTGGCCTGTGCATTCCTCACTGTCGTGAGATCAGTTTACTCAGCAGAGCATGACGCTGCAATTGGTTAGTAGGGCAGGCCTGACCAGAATAGTATATTTGGGGTCATGTATTTGATTGCATTTTTAAAACAGTAACAGAACTTAACTGCAATGTTTAAATAGGTCTAGACATATTTAAACAGTGTCAATTTAATAGAAGAATTGTGGACAATTCAGAGGGGAGACACCAATGTTTTTTTTCCCATTGGGTGGATGCGGCATTAAAGAGTTTGAAGACCACTGGTCTAAGTGGACACTAATACACCTGGATGCTCCTGAATTCCTCGCAACAGATGCCAGCAAACCTGGCTGGAGAGCTACTGTGTTGGACTGATCCTGTCGATTCAAGTGGTCTTTCCTAGAGAGTCGGAGGTCATGGAAATAGATGGAGTTGATGGTAATCTTCAAGGCTTTGAAGTTTTCCCATCATCATCTGTCTCAAAAAAATGTGCTAGTAAAGACAGAGAATAAGGTAGCTGTCTTTTACATTAACCAACAGTGAAGCATGCATTCAAAATCCCTCAATGCAATAGCAGAACAATTGGGTTATTGGGCAGAGATCAACCTGTTGCACACGTCGGCAGTACACATCAAGGGCACCGACAATGTGATGGCAGACAGCTGGAGGTTTCCAAATTTGCTGGAGTTGACGTTATCCAGGTCGTTGTTTTGAGAGATATGCCGAGAGTTTGTGAAACCCTTTCTGGATCTCTTTTCAAACAAGGACAATGCTCATCTTTGTCGATTCTGATCCAGGCTTCCGGAACAAGGAGCCTAGGTAGTGGACGTATTGGTGATAAAGTGGCTGAGAAGTCTCCTTTATACATTCCCCCACTTTTTATTGATCCAGATGGTTCTCTTCAAGTCTCAGCAGGGGGGAGGGAACTTTATTCTTGTGGGCCCTTATTGGCCAGAGATGTCATGGTTTCCTCTTCTGAACCCCTGGCTCTTCTACCTCCTTGGGTACTGCTCAAGTGTGTCTCTCTCAGAACGTCGTCCCTGACCTTCTTGCTCCAACTCACTCTATCGCTTTGGAGGTTGAGAAGTCTGGACTGCTAGCAAAGGGTCTTTCCTCTTCCTTAGTGGAGTTAATTCAGCACTCCAGCAGGCCTTCTACTTCGAAGTCTTACTCAAAGAACTGGAAGTCTTTTGAGACGTGATGTTCTGCTCATGATCTTTTGGCACCTACCTGTAGTTTGTCTGCTATTTTGCATTTTCTTCTGAATGGGTTTCACTTGAATCTCTTTCCACTCTGAAAGCTCATTGCTTTGCGATAAAGGTTTTTAGGGACTTTTCTGTACCTTCGTCGATGTTACAGTCTTTGGTGTCTAGACTGTTCTGATCTTTTGTCAATTGTAAGACCAGTTGAAAAATCCCTTTTCTCCAACTCAGAATCTTCCTACTCTTTTATAGGCTTTGCAATTTTGTCTCTTTGAGGATTTGGATACTGTAGACATAAAGATTGTTTCCTATAAAGTTATTTTCCTATTTCCTATCACCTTGCTGAGAACAATTGGGGAGCTGGGAGCCTTAAAATGCTGTCCTCTCTTCATTTGATACTTTGGAAGATGGGGTAACTTTAAGGCCTAGCCTTACCTTTGCTGCAAAGGTTAAGTCTATTTTTGATAGATCTTAGGAAATAATTCTTCCTTCTTTCATTCCCTCTCCTTCCTCTCCGGAGGAACATTTGCTGAATACACTTGATGTTTAAAGAGCTCTTTTCATTCATGTCACCAGGCCTCTGCAGTTCAGGAAAACCGACTCCTTGTTTGTGACTTTTGGACAGCCTGGAAAAGACAAGAAGGTGACTTTTATGACTCTGAGTAGGTGGATTAAGTTGTCAATTTTTCTGGCTTTGCAAGGCTTTTTAGAATATCTTCCAGTTCAGGGATGGTCTACGAGAGGAATGGCCACCTCCTGGGTTGAATTCCAGTGAGTAACAAACTAGGAAATTCCTAGGGTGGCTACTTGGTCCTCAGAGCATACATTTGTCAAGCATTATGGCTTAATAATTTTTCTGTTTTGCATTTGAGTACCAATGTTTTGAACTCTGCATTACCCTTAGTCCATCTTGTCTTTGTCACAAACATTACATCCTGCCCACCTTCCCATCAGTCCTTTGGCAAGGGCTTGGCACCCAGGTTGGGTGCATGGGGCTAGCATTTAAGGATCCTCCTGTTCTTTCTTCCTGTTGGAAGGTGACATCACCTTACTTTGTAATGACTGTCACAAGGACGCAATGGACTAAGGCTAATGAAGATTACCAATAAGTAACCAACGCATCACCACTCTTTCTGAATGTGCGTGGCTCATTCCGCAGGACTAGTTCTTTGTATGATTCCTGGATTTTCAGAAGCCCTTTGATGGCAGCACCCCCACACTGAAAATTGTTTCAGCACCACTGTACAAGGGTCAGTTGTCATGCTCATCTGCGGCGTAAATTTGCATTGAAGTAGTCTAACTCCCCAGGCCTTGTCTTTTGCTCAATTTGCCTTTGTGAGTTTTCTCTCAATCACTGTCGACTTCCTTTGATCTTTCTTTCTTCTTTCACTTCACCTTCGCCTTCAGTGTATCTTTCGGCCCTCTTAAGAGACACACCCCCTTGTAGCCACTTCTATACTTCTGTCACCTAATTATTTTCCTATCCTTTCCCCTGTAACGTTGCTGATCCTAGCTATAGCATCACTATCCAGAATCTGTTCACCTGAGTTATGTTCCTCTTATCCACACACATCTAATAATCAGCTCTTGGTCTCCCTCCACCTCTCACGAGACATAGTCTGAGGCAGTGTCTCCATCTTGGAGAGACAATCCCTTGCACTTGTGTTGTTCTACTGGCGCTGCCGGCTTGAGCTTTGGTCAGCAGTGGCAAAAGAAGGACTAATGGAAAGTGAACGTATACTGGAGCAACAGAGTGTATGGATTTATAAGAGCTTGATTAAATGAGAAAAAAAGAGTTTAGTTGAGAGAAAAAACTGCAACCTGGCCCGTACGGGGATTGAACCCACGACCTTGGCGTTATTAGCACCACGCTCTATCCAACTGAGCTAATCAGCCATGAGTACTAAAGATATCCTTTTTCCATGTAATGCAGATAGATAGAAGAGTTGGTCTCACTATCGCAATTCCTTCATACTTTTCTCCTTCCGCCCCCTGTCTGGATTACAATAACAAGAGCTGTGGAGTGCTGCACGCCAGCCTCAGTGCCTCTTCTTTCACTCAATCTCACTGTGTCCTGTGATATCTTTGTAACATCGCTTGTTGCCGGAAAAAAAGGAAAGGAGGGATAGTATTTTTATTCTTTTACAACAAAACCCAAAATGCATCGGCTTGCTTGGTCATTAAGTTTACAAGGCCAGCTGCTTTTGAGATATTATAATTATAGTGGTTATTCGGCGTTGGAGGTAAGAGAGTTTTTTTTAGGTCTGGCCGTTCCTTCTGCTTCAAATTACTTGAGCTCATGTCAACAAAGTAACAACAAAACATAGCCAACGGTTCGTTGCTCAAGCCTTCCCTACTGCGCCTTCCCATGTCTCTCCTGCCGACCACAGTGCAGGAAATCTGAGTTTGCATTTGCGCGAAGAGACGTACAACACAAGAAGGCGCGCTTTTGTGCGCCGGGCACCACCCGGCCTGTGCATTCCTCACTGTCGTGAGATCAGTTTACTCAGCAGAGCATGACGCTGCAATTGGTTAGTAGGGCAGGCCTGACCAGAATAGTATATTTTGGGTCATGTATTTGATTGCATTTTTAAAACAGTAACATAACTTAACTGCAATGTTTAAATAGGTCTAGACATATTTAAACAGTGTCAATTTAATAGAAGAATTGTGGACAATTCAGAGGGGAGGCACCAATGTTTTTTTTTCCCATTGGGTGGATGCGGCATTAAAGAGTTTGAAGACCACTGGTCTAAGTGGACACTAATATACCTGGATGCTCCTGAATCCTCGCAACAGATGCCAGCAAACCTGGCTGGAGAGCTACTGTGTTGGACTGATCCTGTCGATTCAAGTGTTCTTTCCTAGAGAGTCGGAGGTCATGGAAATAGATGGAGTTGATGGTAATCTACAGGGCTTTGAAGTTTTCCCATCATCATCTGTCTCAAAAAAATGTGCTAGTAAGGAAAGAGAATAAGGTAGCTGTCTTTTACATTAACCAACAGTGAAGCATGCATTCAAAATCCCTCAATGCAATAGCAGAACAATTGGGTTATTGGGCAGAGATCAACCTGTTGCACACGTCGGCAGTACACATCAAGGGCACCGACAATGTGATGGCAGACAGCTGGAGGTTTCCAAATTTGCTGGAGTTGACGTTATCCAGATCGTTGTTTTGAGAGATATGCCGAGAGTTTGTGAAACCCTTTCTGGATCTCTTTTCAAACAAGGACAATGCTCATCTTTGTCGATTCTGATCCAGGCTTCCGGAACAAGGAGCCTACTTAGCGGACGTATTGGTGATAAAGTGGCTGAGAAGTCTCCTTTATACATTCCCCCACTTTTTATTGATCCAGATGGTTCTCTTCAAGTCTCAGCAGGGGGGAGGGAACTTTATTCTTGTGGGCCCTTATTGGCCAGAGATGTCATGGTTTCCTCTTCTGAACCCCTGGCTCTTCTACCTCCTTGGGTACTGCTCAAGTGTGTCTCTCTCAGAACGTCGTCCCTGACCTTCTTGCTCCAACTCACTCTATCGCTTTGGAGGTTGAGAAGTCTGGACTGCTAGCAAAGGGTCTTTCCTCTTCCTTAGTGGAGTTAATTCAGCACTCCAGCAGGCCTTCTACTTCGAAGTCTTACTCAAAGAACTGGAAGTCTTTTGAGACGTGATGTTCTGCTCATGATCTTTTGCCACCTACCTGTAGTTTGTCTGCTATTTTGCATTTTCTTCTGAATGGGTTTCACTTGAATCTCTTTCCAATCTGAAAGCTCATTGCTTTGCGATAAAGGTTTTTAGGGACTTTTCTGTACCTTCGTCGATGTTACAGTCTTTGGTGTCTAGACTGTTCTGATCTTTTGTCAATTGTAAGACCAGTTGAAAAATCCTTTTCTCCAACTCAGAATCTTCCTACTCTTTTATAGGCTTTGCAATTTTATCTCTTTGAGGATCTGGATACTGTAGACATAAAGATTGTTTCCTATAAAGTTATTTTCCTATTTTCTATCACCTTGCTGAGAACAATTGGTGAGCTGGGAGCCTTAAAATTCTGTCCTCTCTTCATTTGATACTTTGGAAGATGGGGTAACTTTAAGGCCTAGCCTTACCTTTGCTGCAAACGTTAAATCTATTTTTGATAGATCTTAGGAAATAATTCTTCCTTCTTTCATTCCCTCTCCTTCCTCTCCGGAGGAACATTTTCTGAATACACTTGATGTTTAAAGAGCTCCTTTCATTTATGTCACCAGGCCTCTGCAGTTCAGGAAAACCGACTCCTTGTTTGTGACTTTTGGACAGCCTGGAAAAGACAAGAAGGTGACTTTTATGACTCTGAGTAGGTGGATTAAGTTGTCAATTTTTCTGGCTTTGCAAGGCTTTTTAGAATATCTTCCAGTTCAGGGATGGTCTACAAGAGGAATGGCCAACTCCTGGGTTGAATTCCAGTGAGTAACAATCTAGGAAATTCCTAGGGTGGCTACTTGGTCCTCAGATCATACATTTGTCAAGCATTAGGGCTTAATAATTTTTCTGTTTTGCATTTGAGTACCAATGTTTTGAACTCTGCATTACCCTTAGTCCATCTTGTCTTTGTCACAAACATTACATCCTGCCCAACTTCCCATCAGTCCTTTGGCAAGGGCTTGGCACCCAGGTTGGGTGCATGGGGCTAGCATTTAAGGATCCTCCTGTTCTTTCTTCCTGTTGGAAGGTGACATCACCTTACTTTGTAATGACTGTCACAAGGACGCAATGGACTTAGGCTAATGAAGATTACCAATAAGTAACCAACGCATCACCATTCTTTCTGAATGTGCGTGGCTCATTCCGCAGGACTTATTCTTTGTATGATTCCTGGATTTTCAGAAGCCCTTTGATGGCAGCACCCCCACACTGAAAATTGTTTCAGCACCACTGTACAAGGGTCAGTTGTCATGCTCATCTGCGGCGTAAATTTGCATTGAAGTAGTCTAACTCCCCAGGCCTTGTCTTTTGCTCAATTTGCCTTTGTGAGTTTTCTCTCAATCACTGTCGACTTCCTTTGATCTTTCTTTCTTCTTTCACTTCACCTTCGCCTTCAGTGTATCTTTCGGCCCTCTTAAGAGACACACCCCTTTGTAGCCACTTCTATACTTCTGTCACCTAATTATTTTCCTATCCTTTCCCCTGTAACGTTGCCGATCCTAGCTATAGCATCACTATCCAGAATCTGTTCACCTGAGTTATGTTCCTCTTATCCCCACGCATCTAATAATCAGCTCTTGGTCTCCCTCCACCTCTCACGAGACATAGTCTGAGGCAGTGTCTCCATCTTGGAGAGACAATCCCTTGCACTTGTGTTGTTCTACTGGTGCTGCCGGCTTGAGCTTTGGTCAGCAGTGGCAAAAGAAGGACTAATGGAAAGTGAACGTATACTGGAGCAACAGAGTGTATGGGTTTATAAGAGCTTGATTAAATGAGAAAAAAAGAGTTTAGTTGAGAGAAAAAATGCAACCTGGCCCGTACGGGGATCGAACCCACAACCTTGGTGTTATTAGCACCACGCTCTAACCAACTGAGCTAACCAGCCATGAGCACTAAAGCTATCCTTTTTCCTTGTAATGCAGATAGATAGAAGAGTTGGTCTCACAATCGCAATTCCTTCATACTTTTCTCCTTCCGCCCCCTGTCTGAATTACAATAACAAGAGCTGTGGAGTGCTGCACGCCAGTCTCAGTGCCTCTTCTTCCACTCAATCTCACTGTGTGCTGTGATATCTTTGTAACATCGCTTGTTGCCGGAAAAAAAGGAAAGGATGGATAGTATTTTTATTCGTTTACAACAAAACCCAAAATGCATCGGCTTGCTTGGTCATTAAGTTTACAAGGCCAGCTGCTTTTGAGATATTATAATTATAGTGGTTATTCGGCGTTGGAGGTAAGAGAGTTTTTTTTAGGTCTGGCCGTTCCTTCTGCTTCAAATTACTTGAGCTCATGTCAACAAAGTAACAACAAAACATAGCCAACGGTTCGTTGCTCAAGCCTTCCCTACTGCGCCTTCCCATGTCTCTCCTGCCGACCACAGTGCAGGAAATCTGAGTTTGCATTTGCGCGAAGAGACGTACAACACAAGAAGGCGCGCTTTTGTGCGCCGGGCACCACCCGGCCTGTGCAATCCTCACTGTCGTGAGATCAGTTTACTCATCAGAGCATGACGCTGCAATTGGTTAGTAGGGCAGGCCTGACCAGAATAGTATATTTGGGGTCATGTATTTGATTGCATTTTTAAAACAGTAACAGAACTTAACTGCAATGTTTAAATAGGTCTAGACATATTTAAACAGTGTCAATTTAATAGAAGAATTGTGGACAATTCAGAGGGGAGGCACCAATGTTTTTTTTTCCCATTGGGTGGATGCGGCATTAAAGAGTTTGAAGACCACTGGTCTAAGTGGACACTAATATACCTGGATGCTCCTGAATCCTCGCAACAGATGCCAGCAAACCTGGCTGGAGAGCTACTGTGTTGGACTGATCCTGTCGATTCAAGTGGTCTTTCCTAGAGAGTCGGAGGTCATGGAAATAGATGGAGTTGATGGTAATCTACAGGGCTTTGAAGTTTTCCCATCATCATCTGTCTCAAAAAAATGTGCTAGTAAGGAAAGAGAATAAGGTAGCTGTCTTTTACATTAACCAACAGTGAAGCATGCATTCAAAATCCCTCAATGCAATAGCAGAACAATTGGGTTATTGGGCAGAGATCAACCTGTTGCACACGTCGGCAGTACACATCAAGGGCACCGACAATGTGATGGCAGACAGCTGGAGGTTTCCAAATTTGCTGGAGTTGACGTTATCCAGATCGTTGTTTTGAGAGATATGCCGAGAGTTTGTGAAACCCTTTCTGGATCTCTTTTCAAACAAGGACAATGCTCATCTTTGTCGATTCTGATCCAGGCTTCCGGAACAAGGAGCCTACGTAGGGGACGTATTGGTGATAAAGTGGCTGAGAAGTCTCCTTTATACATTCCCCCACTTTTTATTGATCCAGATGGTTCTCTTCAAGTCTCAGCAGGGGGGAGGGAACTTTATTCTTGTGGGCCCTTATTGGCCAGAGATGTCATGGTTTCCTCTTCTGAACCCCTGGCTCTTCTACCTCCTTGGGTACTGCTCAAGTGTGTCTCTCTCAGAACGTCGTCCCTGACCTTCTTGCTCCAACTCACTCTATCGCTTTGGAGGTTGAGAAGTCTGGACTGCTAGCAAAGGGTCTTTCCTCTTCCTTAGTGGAGTTAATTCAGCACTCCAGCAGGCCTTCTACTTCGAAGTCTTACTCAAAGAACTGGAAGTCTTTTGAGACGTGATGTTCTGCTCATGATCTTTTGCCACCTACCTGTAGTTTGTCTGCTATTTTGCATTTTCTTCTGAATGGGTTTCACTTGAATCTCTTTCCAATCTGAAAGCTCATTGCTTTGCGATAAAGGTTTTTAGGGACTTTTCTGTACCTTCGTCGATGTTACAGTCTTTGGTGTCTAGACTGTTCTGATCTTTTGTCAATTGTAAGACCAGTTGAAAAATCCTTTTCTCCAACTCAGAATCTTCCTACTCTTTTATAGGCTTTGCAATTTTATCTCTTTGAGGATCTGGATACTGTAGACATAAAGATTGTTTCCTATAAAGTTATTTTCCTATTTTCTATCACCTTGCTGAGAACAATTGGTGAGCTGGGAGCCTTAAAATTCTGTCCTCTCTTCATTTGATACTTTGGAAGATGGGGTAACTTTAAGGCCTAGCATTACCTTTGCTGCAAACGTTAAATCTATTTTTGATAGATCTTAGGAAATAATTCTTCCTTCTTTCATTCCCTCTCCTTCCTCTCCGGAGGAACATTTTCTGAATACACTTGATGTTTAAAGAGCTCTTTTCATTTATGTCACCAGGCCTCTGCAGTTCAGGAAAACCGACTCCTTGTTTGTGACTTTTGGACAGCCTGGAAAAGACAAGAAGGTGACTTTTATGACTCTGAGTAGGTGGATTAAGTTGTCAATTTTTCTGGCTTTGCAAGGCTTTTTAGAATATCTTCCAGTTCAGGGATGGTCTACAAGAGGAATGGCCAACTCCTGGGTTGAATTCCAGTGAGTAACCATCTAGGAAATTCCTAGGGTGGCTACTTGGTCCTCAGACCATACATTTGTCAAGCATTAGGGCTTAATAATTTTTCTGTTTTGCATTTGAGTACCAATGTTTTGAACTCTGCATTACCCTTAGTCCATCTTGTCTTTGTCACAAACATTACATCCTGCCCAACTTCCCATCAGTCCTTTGGCAAGGGCTTGGCACCCAGGTTGGGTGCATGGGGCTAGCATTTAAGGATCCTCCTGTTCTTTCTTCCTGTTGGAAGGTGACATCACCTTACTTTGTAATGACTGTCACAAGGACGCAATGGACTTAGGCTAATGAAGATTACCAATAAGTAACCAACGCATCACCATTCTTTCTGAATGTGCGTGGCTCATTCCGCAGGACTTATTATTTGTATGATTCCTGGATTTTCAGAAGCCCTTTGATGGCAGCACCCCCACACTGAAAATTGTTTCAGCACCACTGTACAAGGGTCAGTTGTCATGCTCATCTGCGGCGTAAATTTGCATTGAAGTAGTCTAACTCCCCAGGCCTTGTCTTTTGCTCAATTTGCCTTTGTGAGTTTTCTCTCAATCACTGTCGACTTCCTTTGATCTTTCTTTCTTCTTTTACTTCACCTTCGCCTTCAGTGTATCTTTCGGCCCTCTTGAGAGACACACCCCCTTGTAGCCACTTCTATACTTCTGTCACCTAATTATTTTCCTATCCTTTCCCCTGTAACGTTGCCGATCCTAGCTATAGCATCACTATCCAGAATCTGTTCACATGAGTTATGTTCCTCTTATCCCCACGCATCTAATAATCAGCTCTTGGTCTCCCTCCACCTCTCACGAGACATAGTCTGAGGCAGTGTCTCCATCTTGGAGAGACAATCCCTTGCACTTGTGTTGTTCTACTGGCGCTGCCTGCTTGAGCTTTGGTCAGCAGTGGCAAAAGAAGGACTAATGGAAAGTGAACGTATACTGGAGCAACAGAGTGTATGGATTTATAAGAGCTTGATTAAATGAGAAAAAAAGAGTTTAGTTGAGAGAAAAAATGCAACCTGGCCCGTACGGGGATCGAACCCGCGACCTTGGCGTTAAAAGCACCACGCTTTAACCAACTGAGCTAACCGGCCATGAGTACTACAGCTATCCTTTTTCCATGAAATGCAGATAGATTGAAGAGTTGGTCTTACTATCGCAATTCCTTTATACTTTTCTCCTTCCGCCCCCTGTCTGGATTACAATAACAAGAGCTGTGGAGTGCTGCACGCCAGCCTCAGTGCCTCTTCTTTCACTCAATCTCACTGTGTGCTGTGATATCTTTGTAACATCGCTTGTTGCCGGAAAAAAAGGAAAGGATGGATAGTATTTTTATTCTTTTACAACAAAACCCAAAATGCATCGGCTTGCTTGCTCATTAACTTTACAAGGCCAGCTGCTTTTGAGATATTATAATTATAGTGGTTATTCGGCGTTGGAGGTAAGAGAGTTTTTTTTAGGTCTGGCCGTTCCTTCTGCTTCAAATTACTTGAGCTCATTTCAACAAAGTAACAGCAAAACATAGCCAACGGTTCGTTGCTCAAGCCTTCCCTACTGCGCCTTCCCATGTCTCTCCTGCCGACCACAGTGCAGGAAATCTGAGTTTGCATTTGCGCGAAGAGACGTACAACACAAGAAGGCGCGCTTTTGTGCGCCGGGCACCACCTGGCCTGTGCATTCCTCACTGTCGTGAGATCAGTTTACTCAGCAGAGCATGACGCTGCAATTGGTTAGTAGGGCAGGCCTGACCAGAATAGTATATTTGGGGTCATGTATTTGATTGCATTTTTAAAACAGTAACAGAACTTAACTGCAATGTTTAAATAGGTCTAGACATATTTAAACAGTGTCAATTTAATAGAAGAATTGTGGACAATTCAGAGGGGAGACACCAATGTTTTTTTTCCCATTGGGTGGATGCGGCATTAAAGAGTTTGAAGACCACTGGTCTAAGTGGACACTAATACACCTGGATGCTCCTGAATTCCTCGCAACAGATGCCAGCAAACCTGGCTGGAGAGCTACTGTGTTGGACTGATCCTGTCGATTCAAGTGGTCTTTCCTAGAGAGTCGGAGGTCATGGAAATAGATGGAGTTGATGGTAATCTTCAAGGCTTTGAAGTTTTCCCATCATCATCTGTCTCAAAAAAATGTGCTAGTAAAGACAGAGAATAAGGTAGCTGTCTTTTACATTAACCAACAGTGAAGCATGCATTCAAAATCCCTCAATGCAATAGCAGAACAATTGGGTTATTGGGCAGAGATCAACCTGTTGCACACGTCGGCAGTACACATCAAGGGCACCGACAATGTGATGGCAGACAGCTGGAGGTTTCCAAATTTGCTGGAGTTGACGTTATCCAGGTCGTTGTTTTGAGAGATATGCCGAGAGTTTGTGAAACCCTTTCTGGATCTCTTTTCAAACAAGGACAATGCTCATCTTTGTCGATTCTGATCCAGGCTTCCGGAACAAGGAGCCTAGGTAGTGGACGTATTGGTGATAAAGTGGCTGAGAAGTCTCCTTTATACATTCCCCCACTTTTTATTGATCCAGATGGTTCTCTTCAAGTCTCAGCAGGGGGGAGGGAACTTTATTCTTGTGGGCCCTTATTGGCCAGAGATGTCATGGTTTCCTCTTCTGAACCCCTGGCTCTTCTACCTCCTTGGGTACTGCTCAAGTGTGTCTCTCTCAGAACGTCGTCCCTGACCTTCTTGCTCCAACTCACTCTATCGCTTTGGAGGTTGAGAAGTCTGGACTGCTAGCAAAGGGTCTTTCCTCTTCCTTAGTGGAGTTAATTCAGCACTCCAGCAGGCCTTCTACTTCGAAGTCTTACTCAAAGAACTGGAAGTCTTTTGAGACGTGATGTTCTGCTCATGATCTTTTGGCACCTACCTGTAGTTTGTCTGCTATTTTGCATTTTCTTCTGAATGGGTTTCACTTGAATCTCTTTCCAATCTGAAAGCTCATTGCTTTGCGATAAAGGTTTTTAGGGACTTTTCTGTACCTTCGTCGATGTTACAGTCTTTGGTGTCTAGACTGTTCTGATCTTTTGTCAATTGTAAGACCAGTTGAAAAATCCTTTTCTCCAACTCAGAATCTTCCTACTCTTTTATAGGCTTTGCAATTTTATCTCTTTGAGGATCTGGATACTGTAGACATAAAGATTGTTTCCTATAAAGTTATTTTCCTATTTTCTATCACCTTGCTGAGAACAATTGGTGAGCTGGGAGCCTTAAAATTCTGTCCTCTCTTCATTTGATACTTTGGAAGATGGGGTAACTTTAAGGCCTAGCATTACCTTTGCTGCAAACGTTAAATCTATTTTTGATAGATCTTAGGAAATAATTCTTCCTTCTTTCATTCCCTCTCCTTCCTCTCCGGAGGAACATTTTCTGAATACACTTGATGTTTAAAGAGCTCTTTTCATTTATGTCACCAGGCCTCTGCAGTTCAGGAAAACCGACTCCTTGTTTGTGACTTTTGGACAGCCTGGAAAAGACAAGAAGGTGACTTTTATGACTCTGAGTAGGTGGATTAAGTTGTCAATTTTTCTGGCTTTGCAAGGCTTTTTAGAATATCTTCCAGATCAGGGATGGTCTACAAGAGGAATGGCCAACTCCTGGGTTGAATTCCAGTGAGTAACCATCTAGGAAATTCCTAGGGTGGCTACTTGGTCCTCAGACCATACATTTGTCAAGCATTAGGGCTTAATAATTTTTCTGTTTTGCATTTGAGTACCAATGTTTTGAACTCTGCATTACCCTTAGTCCATCTTGTCTTTGTCACAAACATTACATCCTGCCCAACTTCCCATCAGTCCTTTGGCAAGGGCTTGGCACCCAGGTTGGGTGCATGGGGCTAGCATTTAAGGATCCTCCTGTTCTTTCTTCCTGTTGGAAGGTGACATCACCTTACTTTGTAATGACTGTCACAAGGACGCAATGGACTTAGGCTAATGAAGATTACCAATAAGTAACCAACGCATCACCATTCTTTCTGAATGTGCGTGGCTCATTCCGCAGGACTTATTATTTGTATGATTCCTGGATTTTCAGAAGCCCTTTGATGGCAGCACCCCCACACTGAAAATTGTTTCAGCACCACTGTACAAGGGTCAGTTGTCATGCTCATCTGCGGCGTAAATTTGCATTGAAGTAGTCTAACTCCCCAGGCCTTGTCTTTTGCTCAATTTGCCTTTGTGAGTTTTCTCTCAATCACTGTCGACTTCCTTTGATCTTTCTTTCTTCTTTTACTTCACCTTCGCCTTCAGTGTATCTTTCGGCCCTCTTGAGAGACACACCCCCTTGTAGCCACTTCTATACTTCTGTCACCTAATTATTTTCCTATCCTTTCCCCTGTAACGTTGCCGATCCTAGCTATAGCATCACTATCCAGAATCTGTTCACATGAGTTATGTTCCTCTTATCCCCACGCATCTAATAATCAGCTCTTGGTCTCCCTCCACCTCTCACGAGACATAGTCTGAGGCAGTGTCTCCATCTTGGAGAGACAATCCCTTGCACTTGTGTTGTTCTACTGGCGCTGCCTGCTTGAGCTTTGGTCAGCAGTGGCAAAAGAAGGACTAATGGAAAGTGAACGTATACTGGAGCAACAGAGTGTATGGATTTATAAGAGCTTGATTAAATGAGAAAAAAAGAGTTTAGTTGAGAGAAAAAATGCAACCTGGCCCGTACGGGGATCGAACCCGCGACCTTGGCGTTAAAAGCACCACGCTTTAACCAACTGAGCTAACCGGCCATGAGTACTACAGCTATCCTTTTTCCATGAAATGCAGATAGATTGAAGAGTTGGTCTTACTATCGCAATTCCTTTATACTTTTCTCCTTCCGCCCCCTGTCTGGATTACAATAACAAGAGCTGTGGAGTGCTGCACGCCAGCCTCAGTGCCTCTTCTTTCACTCAATCTCACTGTGTGCTGTGATATCTTTGTAACATCGCTTGTTGCCGGAAAAAAAGGAAAGGATGGATAGTATTTTTATTCTTTTACAACAAAACCCAAAATGCATCGGCTTGCTTGCTCATTAACTTTACAAGGCCAGCTGCTTTTGAGATATTATAATTATAGTGGTTATTCGGCGTTGGAGGTAAGAGAGTTTTTTTTAGGTCTGGCCGTTCCTTCTGCTTCAAATTACTTGAGCTCATTTCAACAAAGTAACAGCAAAACATAGCCAACGGTTCGTTGCTCAAGCCTTCCCTACTGCGCCTTCCCATGTCTCTCCTGCCGACCACAGTGCAGGAAATCTGAGTTTGCATTTGCGCGAAGAGACGTACAACACAAGAAGGCGCGCTTTTGTGCGCCGGGCACCACCTGGCCTGTGCATTCCTCACTGTCGTGAGATCAGTTTACTCAGCAGAGCATGACGCTGCAATTGGTTAGTAGGGCAGGCCTGACCAGAATAGTATATTTGGGGTCATGTATTTGATTGCATTTTTAAAACAGTAACAGAACTTAACTGCAATGTTTAAATAGGTCTAGACATATTTAAACAGTGTCAATTTAATAGAAGAATTGTGGACAATTCAGAGGGGAGACACCAATGTTTTTTTTCCCATTGGGTGGATGCGGCATTAAAGAGTTTGAAGACCACTGGTCTAAGTGGACACTAATACACCTGGATGCTCCTGAATTCCTCGCAACAGATGCCAGCAAACCTGGCTGGAGAGCTACTGTGTTGGACTGATCCTGTCGATTCAAGTGGTCTTTCCTAGAGAGTCGGAGGTCATGGAAATAGATGGAGTTGATGGTAATCTTCAAGGCTTTGAAGTTTTCCCATCATCATCTGTCTCAAAAAAATGTGCTAGTAAAGACAGAGAATAAGGTAGCTGTCTTTTACATTAACCAACAGTGAAGCATGCATTCAAAATCCCTCAATGCAATAGCAGAACAATTGGGTTATTGGGCAGAGATCAACCTGTTGCACACGTCGGCAGTACACATCAAGGGCACCGACAATGTGATGGCAGACAGCTGGAGGTTTCCAAATTTGCTGGAGTTGACGTTATCCAGGTCGTTGTTTTGAGAGATATGCCGAGAGTTTGTGAAACCCTTTCTGGATCTCTTTTCAAACAAGGACAATGCTCATCTTTGTCGATTCTGATCCAGGCTTCCGGAACAAGGAGCCTAGGTAGTGGACGTATTGGTGATAAAGTGGCTGAGAAGTCTCCTTTATACATTCCCCCACTTTTTATTGATCCAGATGGTTCTCTTCAAGTCTCAGCAGGGGGGAGGGAACTTTATTCTTGTGGGCCCTTATTGGCCAGAGATGTCATGGTTTCCTCTTCTGAACCCCTGGCTCTTCTACCTCCTTGGGTACTGCTCAAGTGTGTCTCTCTCAGAACGTCGTCCCTGACCTTCTTGCTCCAACTCACTCTATCGCTTTGGAGGTTGAGAAGTCTGGACTGCTAGCAAAGGGTCTTTCCTCTTCCTTAGTGGAGTTAATTCAGCACTCCAGCAGGCCTTCTACTTCGAAGTCTTACTCAAAGAACTGGAAGTCTTTTGAGACGTGATGTTCTGCTCATGATCTTTTGGCACCTACCTGTAGTTTGTCTGCTATTTTGCATTTTCATCTGAATGGGTTTCACTTGAATCTCTTTCCACTCTGAAAGCTCATTGCTTTGCGATAAAGGTTTTTAGGGACTTTTCTTTACCTTCGTCGATGTTACAGTCTTTGGTGTCTAGACTGTTCTGATCTTTTGTCAATTGTAAGACCAGTTGAAAAATCCTTTTCTCCAACTCAGAATCTTCCTACTCTTTTATAGGCTTTGCAATTTTATCTCTTTGTGGATCTGGATACTGTAGACATAAAGATTGTTTCCTATAAAGTTATTTTCCTATTTCCTATCACCTTGCTGAGAACAATTGGTGAGCTGGGAGCCTGAAAATGCTGTCCTCTCTTCATTTGATACTTTGGAAGATGGTTTAAGGCCTAGCCTTACCTTTGCTGCAAAGGTTAAGTCTATTTTTGATAGATCTTAGGAAATAATTCTTCCTTCTTTCATTCCCTCTCCTTCCTCTCCGGAGGAACATTTTCTGAATACACTTGATGTTTAAAGAGCTCTTTTCATTTATGTCACCAGGCCTCTGCAGTTCAGGAAAACCGACTCCTTGTTTGTGACTTTTGGACAGCCTGGAAAAGACAAGAAGGTGACTTTTATGACTCTGAGTAGGTGGATTAAGTTGTCAATTTTTCTGGCTTTGCAAGGCTTTTTAGAATATCTTCCAGTTCAGGGATGGTCTACGAGAGGAATGGCCACCTCCTGGGTTGAATTCCAGTGAGTAACAATCAAGGAAATTCCTAGGGTGGCTACTTGGTCCTCAGATCATACATTTGTCAAGCATTAGGGCTTAATAATTTTTCTGTTTTGCATTTGAGTACCAATGTTTTGAACTCTGCATTACCCTTAGTCCATCTTGTCTTTGTCACAAACATTACATCCTGCCCACCTTCCCATCAGTCCTTTGGCAAGGGCTTGGCACCCAGGTTGGGTGCATGGGGCTAGCATTTAAGGATCCTCCTGTTCTTTCTTCCTGTTGGAAGGTGACATCACCTTACTTTGTAATGACTGTCACAAGGACGCAATGGACTAATTCTAATGAAGATTACCAATAAGTAACCAATGCATCACTATTCTTTCTGAATGTGCGTGGCTCATTCCGCAGGACTTGTTCTTTGTATGATTCCTGGGTTTTTAGAAGCCCTTTGATGGCAGCACCCCCACACTGAAAATTGTTTCAGCACCACTGTACAAGGGTCAGTTGTCATGCTCATCTGCGGCGTAAATTTGCATTGAAGTAGTCTAACTCCCCAGGCCTTGTCTTTTGCTCAATTTGCCTTTGTGATTTTTCTCTCAATCACTGTCGACTTCCTTTGATCTTTCTTTCTTCTTTCACTTCACCTTCGCCTTCAGTGTATCTTTCGGCCCTCTTGAGAGACACACCCCCTTGTAGCCACTTCTATACTTCTGTCACCTAATTATTTTCCTATCCTTTCCCCTGTAACGTTGCCGATCCTAGCTATAGCATCACTATCCAGAATCTGTTCACATGAGTTATGTTCCTCTTATCCCCACGCATCTAATAATCAGCTCTTGGTCTCCCTCCACCTCTCACGAGACATAGTCTGAGGCAGTGTCTCCATCTTGGAGAGACAATCCCTTGTACTTGTGTTGTTCTACTGGCGCTGCCGGCTTGAGCTTTGGTCAGCAGTGGCAAAAGAAGGACTAATGGAAAGTGAACGTATACTGGAGCAACAGAGTGTATGGATTTATAAGAGCTTGATTAAATGAGAAAAAAAGAGTTTAGTTGAGAGAAAAAATGCAACCTGGCCCGTACGGGGATCGAACCCGCGACCTTGGCGTTAAAAGCACCACGCTTTAACCAACTGAGCTAACCGGCCATGAGTACTACAGATATCCTTTTTCCATGAAATGCAGATAGATAGAAGAGTTGGTCTTACTATCGCAATTCCTTCATACTTTTCTCCTTCCGCCCCCTGTCTGGATTACAATAACAAGAGCTGTGGAGTGCTGCGCGCCAGCCTCAGTGCCTCTTCTTTCACTCAATCTCACTGTGTGCTGTGATATCTTTGTAACATCGCTTGTTGCCGGAAAAAAAGGAAAGGATGGATAGTATTTTTATTCTTTTACAACAAAACCCAAAATGCATCGGCTTGCTTGCTCATTAACTTTACAAGGCCAGCTGCTTTTGAGATATTATAATTATAGTGGTTATTCGGTGTTGGAGGTAAGAGAGTTTTTTTTAGGTCTGGCCGTTCCTTCTGCTTCAAATTACTTGAGCTCATGTCAACAAAGTAACAACAAAACATAGCCAACGGTTCGTTGCTCAAGCCTTTCCTACTGCGCCTTCCCATGTCTCTCCTGCCGACCACAGTGCAGGAAATCTGAGTTTGCATTTGCGCGAAGAGACGTACAACACAAGAAGGCGCGCTTTTGTGCGCCGGGCACCACCCGGCCTGTACATTCCTCACTGTCGTGAGATCAGTTTACTCAGCAGAGCATGACGCTGCAATTGGTTAGTAGGGCAGGCCTGACCAGAATAGTATATTTGGGGTCATGTATTTGATTGCATTTTTAAAACAGTAACAGAACTTAACTGCAATGTTTAAATAGGTCTAGACATATTTAAACAGTGTCAATTTAATAGAAGAATTGTGGACAATTCAGAGGGGAGACACCAATGTTTTTTTTCCCATTGGGTGGATGCGGCATTAAAGAGTTTGAAGACCACTGGTCTAAGTGGACACTAATACACCTGGATGCTCCTGAATTCCTCGCAACAGATGCCAGCAAACCTGGCTGGAGAGCTACTGTGTTGGACTGATCCTGTCGATTCAAGTGGTCTTTCCTAGAGAGTCGGAGGTCATGGAAATAGATGGAGTTGATGGTAATCTTCAAGGCTTTGAAGTTTTCCCATCATCATCTGTCTCAAAAAAATGTGCTAGTAAAGACAGAGAATAAGGTAGCTGTCTTTTACATTAACCAACAGTGAAGCATGCATTCAAAATCCCTCAATGCAATAGCAGAACAATTGGGTTATTGGGCAGAGATCAACCTGTTGCACACGTCGGCAGTACACATCAAGGGCACCGACAATGTGATGGCAGACAGCTGGAGGTTTCCAAATTTGCTGGAGTTGACGTTATCCAGGTCGTTGTTTTGAGAGATATGCCGAGAGTTTGTGAAACCCTTTCTGGATCTCTTTTCAAACAAGGACAATGCTCATCTTTGTCGATTCTGATCCAGGCTTCCGGAACAAGGAGCCTAGGTAGTGGACGTATTGGTGATAAAGTGGCTGAGAAGTCTCCTTTATACATTCCCCCACTTTTTATTGATCCAGATGGTTCTCTTCAAGTCTCAGCAGGGGGGAGGGAACTTTATTCTTGTGGGCCCTTATTGGCCAGAGATGTCATGGTTTCCTCTTCTGAACCCCTGGCTCTTCTTCCTCCTTGGGTACTGCTCAAGTGTGTCTCTCTCAGAACGTCGTCCCTGACCTTCTTGCTCCAACTCACTCTATCGCTTTGGAGGTTGAGAAGTCTGGACTGCTAGCAAAGGGTCTTTCCTCTTCCTTAGTGGAGTTAATTCAGCACTCCAGCAGGCCTTCTACTTCGAAGTCTTACTCAAAGAACTGGAAGTCTTTTGAGACGTGATGTTCTGCTCATGATCTTTTGGCACCTACCTGTAGTTTGTCTGCTATTTTGCATTTTCATCTGAATGGGTTTCACTTGAATCTCTTTCCACTCTGAAAGCTCATTGCTTTGCGATAAAGGTTTTTAGGGACTTTTCTTTACCTTCGTCGATGTTACAGTCTTTGGTGTCTAGACTGTTCTGATCTTTTGTCAATTGTAAGACCAGTTGAAAAATCCTTTTCTCCAACTTAGAATCTTCCTACTCTTTTATAGGCTTTGCAATTTTATCTCTTTGTGGATCTGGATACTGTAGACATAAAGATTGTTTCCTATAAAGTTATTTTCCTATTTCCTATCACCTTGCTGAGAACAATTGGTGAGCTGGGAGCCTGAAAATGCTGTCCTCTCTTCATTTGATACTTTGGAAGATGGTTTAAGGCCTAGCCTTACATTTGCTGCAAAGGTTAAGTCTATTTTTGATAGATCTTAGGAAATAATTCTTCCTTCTTTCATTCCCTCTCCTTCCTCTCCGGAGGAACATTTTCTGAATACACTTGATGTTTAAAGAGCTCTTTTCATTTATGTCACCAGGCCTCTGCAGTTCAGGAAAACCGACTCCTTGTTTGTGACTTTTGGACAGCCTGGAAAAGACAAGAAGGTGACTTTTATGACTCTGAGTAGGTGGATTAAGTTGTCAATTTTTCTGGCTTTGCAAGGCTTTTTAGAATATCTTCCAGTTCAGGGATGGTCTACGAGAGGAATGGCCACCTCCTGGGTTGAATTCCAGTGAGTAACAATCAAGGAAATTCCTAGGGTGGCTACTTGGTCCTCAGATCATACATTTGTCAAGCATTAGGGCTTAATAATTTTTCTGTTTTGCATTTGAGTACCAATGTTTTGAACTCTGCATTACCCTTAGTCCATCTTGTCTTTGTCACAAACATTACATCCTGCCCACCTTCCCATCAGTCCTTTGGCAAGGGCTTGGCACCCAGGTTGGGTGCATGGGGCTAGCATTTAAGGATCCTCCTGTTCTTTCTTCCTGTTGGAAGGTGACATCACCTTACTTTGTAATGACTGTCACAAGGACGCAATGGACTAATTCTAATGAAGATTACCAATAAGTAACCAATGCATCACTATTCTTTCTGAATGTGCGTGGCTCATTCCGCAGGACTTGTTCTTTGTATGATTCCTGGGTTTTCAGAAGCCCTTTGATGGCAGCACCCCCACACTGAAAATTGTTTCAGCACCACTGTACAAGGGTCAGTTGTCATGCTCATCTGCGGCGTAAATTTGCATTGAAGTAGTCTAACTCCCCAGGCCTTGTCTTTTGCTCAATTTGCCTTTGTGAGTTTTCTCTCAATCACTGTCGACTTCCTTTGATCTTTCTTTCTTCTTTCACTTCACCTTCGCCTTCAGTGTATCTTTCGGCCCTCTTAAGAGACACAACCCCTTGTAGCCACTTCTATACTTCTGTCACCTAATTATTTTCCTATCCTTTCCCCTGTAACGTTGCCGATCCTAGCTATAGCATCACTATCCAGAATCTGTTCACCTGAGTTATGTTCCTCTTATCCCCACGCATCTAATAATCAGCTCTTGGTCTCCCTCCACCTCTCACGAGACATAGTCTGAGGCAGTGTCTCCATCTTGGAGAGACAATCCCTTGTACTTGTGTTGTTCTACTGGCGCTGTCGGCTTGAGCTTTGGTCAGCAGTGGCAAAAGAAGGACTAATGGAAAGTGAACGTATACTGGAGCAACAGAGTGTATGGATTTATAAGAGCTTGATTAAATGAGAAAAAAAGAGTTTAGTTGAGAGAAAAAATGCAACCTGGCACGTACGGGGATCGAACCCGCGACCTTGGCGTTATTAGCACCACGCTCTAACCAACTGAGCTAACCGGCCATGAGTACTACAGATATCCTTTTTCCATGAAATGCAGATAGATAGAAGAGTTGGTCTTACTATCGCAATTCCTTCAAACTTTTCTCCTTCCGCCCCATGTCTGGATTACAATAACAAGAGCTGTGGAGTGCTGCACGCCAGCCTCAGTGCCTCTTCTTTCACTCAATCTCACTGTGTGCTGTGATATCTTTGTAACATCGCTTGTTGCTGGAAAAAAAGGAAAGGATGGATAGTATTTTTATTCTTTTACAACAAAACCCAAAATGCATCGGCTTGCTTGCTCATTAAGTTTACAAGGCCAGCTGCTTTTGAGATATTATAATTATAGTGGTTATTCGGCGTTGGAGGTAAGAGATTTTTTTTAGGTCTGGCCGTTCCTTCTGCTTCAAATTACTTGAGCTCATGTCAACAAAGTAACAACAAAACATAGCCAACGGTTCGTTGCTCAAGCCTTCCCTACTGCGCCTTCCCATGTCTCTCCTGCCAACCACAGTGCAGGAAATCTGAGTTTGCATTTGCGCGAAGAGACGTACAACACAAGAAGGCGCGCTTTCGTGCTCCGGGCACCACCCGGCCTGTGCATTCCTCACGGTCGTGAGATCAGTTTACTCAGCAGAGCATGACGCTGCAATTGGTTAGTAGGGCAGGCCTGACCAGAATAGTAAATTGGGGGTCATGTATTTGATTGCATGTTTAAAACAGTAACAGAACTTAACTGCAATGTTTAAATAGGTCTAGACATATTTAAACAGTGTCAATTTAATAGAAGAATTGTGGACAATTCAGAGGGGAGACACCAATGTTTTTTTTCCCATTGGGTGGATGCGGCATTAAAGAGTTTGAAGACCACTGGTCTAAGTGGACACTAATACACCTGGATGCTCCTGAATTCCTCGCAACAGATGCCAGCAAACCTGGCTGGAGAGCTACTGTGTTGGACTGATCCTGTCGATTCAAGTGGTCTTTCCTAGAGAGTCGGAGGTCATGGAAATAGATGGAGTTGATGGTAATCTTCAAGGCTTTGAAGTTTTCCCATCATCATCTGTCTCAAAAAAATGTGCTAGTAAAGACAGAGAATAAGGTAGCTGTCTTTTACATTAACCAACAGTGAAGCATGCATTCAAAATCCCTCAATGCAATAGCAGAACAATTGGGTTATTGGGCAGAGATCAACCTGTTGCACACGTCGGCAGTACACATCAAGGGCACCGACAATGTGATGGCAGACAGCTGGAGGTTTCCAAATTTGCTGGAGTTGACGTTATCCAGGTCGTTGTTTTGAGAGATATGGCGAGAGTTTGTGAAACCCTTTCTGGATCTCTTTTCAAACAAGGACAATGCTCATCTTTGTCGATTCTGATCCAGGCTTCCGGAACAAGGAGCCTAGGTAGTGGACGTATTGGTGATAAAGTGGCTGAGAAGTCTCCTTTATACATTCCCCCACTTTTTATTGATCCAGATGGTTCTCTTCAAGTCTCAGCAGGGGGGAGGGAACTTTATTCTTGTGGGCCCTTATTGGCCAGAGATGTCATGGTTTCCTCTTCTGAACCCCTGGCTCTTCTACCTCCTTGGGTACTGCTCAAGTGTGTCTCTCTCAGAACGTCGTCCCTGACCTTCTTGCTCCAACTCACTCTATCGCTTTGGAGGTTGAGAAGTCTGGACTGCTAGCAAAGGGTCTTTCCTCTTCCTTAGTGGAGTTAATTCAGCACTCCAGCAGGCCTTCTACTTCGAAGTCTTACTCAAAGAACTGGAAGTCTTTTGAGACGTGATGTTCTGCTCATGATCTTTTGGCACCTACCTGTAGTTTGTCTGCTATTTTGCATTTTCATCTGAATGGGTTTCACTTGAATCTCTTTCCACTCTGAAAGCTCATTGCTTTGCGATAAAGGTTTTTAGGGACTTTTCTTTACCTTCGTCGATGTTACAGTCTTTGGTGTCTAGACTGTTCTGATCTTTTGTCAATTGTAAGACCAGTTGAAAAATCCTTTTCTCCAACTCAGAATCTTCCTACTCTTTTATAGGCTTTGCAATTTTATCTCTTTGTGGATCTGGATACTGTAGACATAAAGATTGTTTCCTATAAAGTTATTTTCCTATTTCCTATCACCTTGCTGAGAACAATTGGGGAGCTGGGAGCCTGAAAATGCTGTCCTCTCTTCATTTGATACTTTGGAAGATGGTTTAAGGCCTAGCCTTACCTTTGCTGCAAAGGTTAAGTCTATTTTTGATAGATCTTAGGAAATAATTCTTCCTTCTTTCATTCCCTCTCCTTCCTCTCCGGAGGAACATTTTCTGAATACACTTGATGTTTAAAGAGCTCTTTTCATTTATGTCACCAGGCCTCTGCAGTTCAGGAAAACCGACTCCTTGTTTGTGACTTTTGGACAGCCTGGAAAAGACAAGAAGGTGACTTTTATGACTCTGAGTAGGTGGATTAAGTTGTCAATTTTTCTGGCTTTGCAAGGCTTTTTAGAATATCTTCCAGTTCAGGGATGGTCTACGAGAGGAATCGCCACCTCCTGGGTTGAATTCCAGTGAGTAACAATCAAGGAAATTCCTAGGGTGGCTACTTGGTCCTCAGATCATACATTTGTCAAGCATTAGGGCTTAATAATTTTTCTGTTTTGCATTTGAGTACCAATGTTTTGAACTCTGCATTACCCTTAGTCCATCTTGTCTTTGTCACAAACATTACATCCTGCCCACCTTCCCATCAGTCCTTTGGCAAGGGCTTGGCACCCAGGCTGGGTGCATGGGGCTAGCATTTAAGGATCCTCCTGTTCTTTCTTCCTGTTGGAAGGTGACATCACCTTACTTTGTAATGACTGTCACAAGGACGCAATGGACTAATTCTAATGAAGATTACCAATAAGTAACTAATGTATCACTATTCTTTCTGAATGTGCGTGGCTCATTCCGCAGGACTTGTTCTTTGTATGATTCCTGGGTTTTCAGAAGCCCTTTGATGGCAGCACCCCCACACTGAAAATTGTTTCAGCACCACTGTACAAGGGTCAGTTGTCATGCTCATCTGCGGCGTAAATTTGCATTGAAGTAGTCTAACTCCCCAGGCCTTGTCTTTTGCTCAATTTGCCTTTGTGAGTTTTCTCTCAATCACTGTCGACTTCCTTTGATCTTTCTTTCTTCTTTCACTTCACCTTCGCCTTCAGTGTATCTTTCGGCCCTCTTAAGAGACACAACCCCTTGTAGCCACTTCTATACTTCTGTCACCTAATTATTTTCCTATCCTTTCCCCTGTAACGTTGCCGATCCTAGCTATAGCATCACTATCCAGAATCTGTTCACCTGTTAATTCCTCTTATCCCCACGCATCTAATAATCAGCTCTTGGTCTCCCTCCACCTCTCACGAGACATAGTCTGAGGCAGTGTCTCCATCTTGGAGAGACAATCCCTTGTACTTATGTTGTTCTACTGGCGCTGCCGGCTTGAGCTTTGGTCAGCAGTGGCAAAAGAAGGACTAATGGAAAGTGAACGTATACTGGAGCAACAGAGTGTATGGATTTATAAGAGCTTGATTAAATGAGAAAAAAAGAGTTTAGTTGAGAGAAAAAATGCAACCTGGCCCGTACGGGGATCGAACCCGCGACCTTGGCGTTATTAGCACCACGCTCTAACCAACTGAGCTAACCGGCCATGAGTACTACAGATATCCTTTTTCCATGAAATGCAGATAGATAGAAGAGTTGGTCTTACTATCGCAATTCCTTCAAACTTTTCTCCTTCCGCCCCCTGTCTGGATTACAATAACAAGAGCTGTGGAGTGCTGCACGCCAGCCTCAGTGCCTCTTCTTTCACTCAATCTCACTTTGTGCTGTGATATCTTTGTAACATCGCTTGTTGCCGGAAAAAAAGGAAAGGATGGATAGTATTTTTATTCTTTTACAACAAAACCCAAAATGCATCGGCTTGCTTGCTCATTAAGTTTACAAGGCCAGCTGCTTTTGAGATATTATAATTATAGTGGTTATTCGGCGTTGGAGGTAAGAGATTTTTTTTAGGTCTGGCCGTTTCTTCTGCTTCAAATTACTTGAGCTCATGTCAACAAAGTAACAACAAAACATAGCCAACGGTTCGTTGCTCAAGCCTTCCCTACTGCGCCTTCCCATGTCTCTCCTGCCAACCACAGTGCAGGAAATCTGAGTTTGCATTTGCGCGAAGAGACGTACAACACAAGAAGGCGCGCTTTCGTGCGCCGGGCACCACCCGGCCTGTGCATTCCTCACGGTCGTGAGATCAGTTTACTCAGCAGAGCATGACGCTGCAATTGGTTAGTAGGGCAGGCCTGACCAGAATAGTATATTTGGGGTCATGTATTTGATTGCATTTTTAAAACAGTAACAGAACTTAACTGCAATGTTTAAATAGGTCTAGACATATTTAAACAGTGTCAATTTAATAGAAGAATTGTGGACAATTCAGAGGGGAGGCACCAATGTTTTTTTTCCCATTGGGTGGATGCGGCACTAAAGAGTTTGAAGACCACTGGTCTAAGTGGACACTAATACACCTGGATGCTCCTGAATTCCTCGCAACAGATGCCAGCAAACCTGGCTGGAGAGCTACTGTGTTGGACTGATCCTGTCGATTCAAGTGGTCTTTCCTAGAGAGTCGGAGGTCATGGAAATAGATGGAGTTGATGGTAATCTTCAAGGCTTTGAAGTTTTCCCATCATCATCTGTCTCAAAAAAATGTGCTAGTAAAGACAGAGAATAAGGTAGCTGTCTTTTACATTAACCAACAGTGAAGCATGCATTCAAAATCCCTCAATGCAATAGCAGAACAATTGGGTTATTGGGCAGAGATCAACCTGTTGCACACGTCGGCAGTACACATCAAGGGCACCGACAATGTGATGGCAGACAGCTGGAGGTTTCCAAATTTGCTGGAGTTGACGTTATCCAGGTCGTTGTTTTGAGAGATATGCCGAGAGTTTGTGAAACCCTTTCTGGATCTCTTTTCAAACAAGGGCAATGCTCATCTTTGTCGATTCTGATCCAGGCTTCCGGAACAAGGAGCCTAGGTAGTGGACGTATTGGTGATAAAGTGGCTGAGAAGTCTCCTTTATACATTCCCCCACTTTTTATTGATCCAGATGGTTCTCTTCAAGTCTCAGCAGGGGGGAGGGAACTTTATTCTTGTGGGCCCTTATTGGCCAGAGATGTCATGGTTTCCTCTTCTGAACCCCTGGCTCTTCTACCTCCTTGGGTACTGCTCAAGTGTGTCTCTCTCAGAACGTCGTCCCTGACCTTCTTGCTCCAACTCACTCTATCGCTTTGGAGGTTGAGAAGTCTGGACTGCTAGCAAAGGGTCTTTCCTCTTCCTTAGTGGAGTTAATTCAGCACTCCAGCAGGCCTTCTACTTCGAAGTCTTACTCAAAGAACTGGAAGTCTTTTGAGACGTGATGTTCTGCTCATGATCTTTTGGCACCTACCTGTAGTTTGTCTGCTATTTTGCATTTTCATCTGAATGGGTTTCACTTGAATCTCTTTCCACTCTGAAAGCTCATTGCTTTGCGATAAAGGTTTTTAGGGACTTTTCTTTACCTTCGTCGATGTTACAGTCTTTGGTGTCTAGACTGTTCTGATCTTTTGTCAATTGTAAGACCAGTTGAAAAATCCTTTTCTCCAACTCAGAATCTTCCTACTCTTTTATAGGCTTTGCAATTTTATCTCTTTGAGGATCTGGATACTGTAGACATAAAGATTGTTTCCTATAAAGTTATTTTCCTATTTCCTATCACCTTGCTGAGAACAATTGGTGAGCTCGGAGCCTTAAAATGCTGTCCTCTCTTCATTTGATACTTTGGAAGATGGGGTAACTTTAAGGCCTAGCCTTACCTTTGCTGCAAAGGTTAAGTCTATTTTTGATAGATCTTAGGAAATAATTCTTCCTTCTTTCATTCCCTCTCCTTCCTCTCCGGAGGAACATTTTCTAAATACACTTGATGTTTAAAGAGCTCTTTTCATTTATGTCACCAGGCCTCTGCAGTTCAGGAAAACTGACTCCTTGTTTGTGACTTTTGGACAGCCTGGAAAAGACAAGAAGGTGACTTTTATGACTCTGAGTAGGTGGATTAAGTTGTCAATTTTTCTGGCTTTGCAAGGCTTTTTAGAATATCTTCCAGTTCAGGGATGGTCTACGAGAGGAATGGCCACCTCCTGGGTTGAATTCCAGTGAGTAACAATCTAGGAAATTCCTAGGGTGGCTACTTGGTCCTCAGATCATACATTTGTCAAGCATTAGGGCTTAATAATTTTCTGTTTTGCATTTGAGTACCAATGTTTTGAACTCTGCATTACCCTTAGTCCATCTTGTCTTTGTCACAAACATTACATCCTGCCCACCTTCCCATCAGTCCTTTGGCAAGGGCTTGGCACCCAGGTTGGGTGCATGGGGCTAGCATTTAAGGATCCTCCTGTTCTTTCTTCCTGTTGGAAGGTGACATCACCTTACTTTGTAATGACTGTCACAAGGACGCAATGGACTAAGGCTAATGAAGATTACCAATAAGTAACCAATGCATCACTATTCTTTCTGAATGTGCGTGGCTCATTCCGCAGGACTTGTTCTTTGTATGATTCCTGGATTTTCAGAAGCCCTTTGATGGCAGCACCCCCACACTGAAAATTGTTTCAGCACCACTGTACAAGGGTCAGTTATCATGCTCATCTGCGGCGTAAATTTGCATTGAAGTAGTCTAACTCCCCAGGCCTTGTCTTTTGCTCAATTTGCCTTTGTGAGTTTTCTCTCAATCACTGTCGACTTCCTTTGATCTTTCTTTCTTCTTTCACTTCACCTTCGCCTTCAGTGCATCTTTCGGCCCTCTTAAGAGACACACCCCCTTGAAACCACTTCTATACTTCTGTCACCTAATTATTTTCCTATCCTTTCCCCTGTAACGTTGCCGATCCTAGCTATAGCATCACTATCCAGAATCTGTTCACCTGAGTTATGTTCCTCTTATCCCCACGCATCTAATAATCAGCTCTTGGTCTCCCTCCACCTCTCACGAGACATAGTCTGAGGCAGTGTCTCCATCTTGGAGAGGCAATCCCTTGCACTTGTGTTGTTCTACTGGCGCTGCCGGCTTGAGTTTTGGTCAGCAGTGGCAAAAGAAGGACTAATGGAAAGTGAACGTATACTGGAGCAACAGAGTGTATGGATTTATAAGAGCTTGATTAAATGAGAAAAATAGAGTTTAGTTGAGAGAAAAAATGCAACCTGGCCCGTATGGGGATCGAACCCCCGACCTTGGCGTTATTAGCACCACGCTCTAACCAACTGAGCTAACCGGCCATGAGTACTACCGATATCCTTTTTCCATGAAATGCAGATAGATAGAAGAGGTGGTCTTACTATCGCAATTCCTTCATACTTTTCTCCTTCCGCCCCCTGTCTGGATTACAATAACAAGAGCTGTGGGGAGTGCTGCACGCCAGCCTCAGTGACTCTTCTTTCACTCAATCTCACTGTGTGCTGTGATATCTTTGTAACATCGCTTGTTGCCGGAAAAAAAGGAAAGGATGGATAGTATTTTTATTCTTTTACAACAAAACCCAAAATGCATCCTTTGCTTGGTCATTAAGGGCCATATTTATACTCCGTTTGCGCCGAAATTGCGTCGTTTTTTTTGACACAATTTCGACGCAAAACTAACGCCAACTAACGCCATATTTATACTATGGCGTTAGAGGCGAATAGCGCCAAAGTTCCCGGAATGTGCGTCATTTTTTAGCGTGAACCCCTTCCTTGCGTTAATGATATGCAAGGGAGGCGTTCCCGTCTAAAAAATGACTCCCAGGCCTTTACGTGGTATTTATACTCCCGGGCAAAAGAGACGCCCGGGAGTTGGCGTGGCTAAAAACGGCGCATTTGCGCCACTTTTTAACGCCTGCTCAGGGCAGGCGTTAAGGGGCCTGTGGGATCAAAATGAGCCCACAGGTGCCCTCCCATGCCCCCAGGGACCCCCCCTGCCACCCTTGCCCACCCCAGGAGGACCCCCAAGGATGGAGGGACCCACCCCAGGGACATTCAGGTAAGTTCAGGTAAGTATAATTTTTTATTTTTTATATTTTTTTTTGGTGGCATAGGGGGGCCTTATTTGTGCCCCCCTACATGCCACTATGCCCAATGACCATGCCCAGGGGACAGAAGTCCCCTGGGCATGGCCATTGGGCAAGGGGGCATGACTCCTATCTTTACAATGATAGGAGTCATGTTGATGGGGGATGGGCGTCGAAAATAAATGGCGCAAGTCGGGTTAAGACGATTTTTTCGACGTAACCTGACTTGCCCCATTTTAAGACGCCCATGCGCCATTTTCCCCCTACGCCGGCGCTGTCTGGTCTACGTGGTTTTTTCCCACGCAAACCAGGCAGCGCCGGTCTGATTGCGCCGTCTAACGCCATTCCATAAATACGGCGCCCGCATGGCGCTTCAGAATGGCGTTAGACGGCGCAAAACTTTTTGACGCTAAACTGCGTTAGCGCAGTTTAGCGTCAAAAAGTATAAATATGGGCCTAAGTTTACAAGGCCAGCTGCTTTTGAGATATTATAATTATAGTGGTTATTCGGCGTTGGAGGTAAGAGAGTTTTTTTTAGGTCTGGCCGTTCCTTCTGCTTCAAATTACTTGAGCTCATGTCAACAAAGTAACAACAAAACATAGCCAAAGGTTCGTTGCTCAAGCCTTCCCTACTGCGCCTTCCCATGTCTCTCCTGCCGACCACAGTGCAGGAAATCTGAGTTTGCATTTGCGCGAAGAGACGTACAACACAAGAAGGCGCGCTTTCGTGCGCCGGGCACCACCCGGCCTGTGCATTCCTCACTGTCGTGAGATCAGTTTACTCAGCAGAGCATGACGCTGCAATTGGTTAGTAGGGCAGGCCTGACCAGAATAGTATATTTGGGGTCATGTATTTGATTGCATTTTTAAAACAGTAACAGAACTTAACTGCAATGTTTAGATAGGTCTAGACATATTTAAACATTGTCAATTTAATAGAAGAATTGTGGACAATTCAGAGGGGAGGCACCAATGTTTTTTTCTCCATTGGGTGGATGCGGCATTAAAGAGTTTGAAGACCACTGGTCTAAGTGGACACTAATACACCTGGATGCTCCTGAATTCCTCGCAACAGATGCCAGCAAACCTGGCTGGAGAGCTACTGTGTTGGACTGATCCTGTCGATTCAAGTGGTCTTTCCTAGAGAGTCGGAGGTCATGGAAATAGATGGAGTTGATGGTAATCTTCAAGGCTTTGAAGTTTTCCCATCATCATCTGTCTCAAAAAAATGTGCTAGTAAAGACAGAGAATAAGGTAGCTGTCTTTTACATTAACCAACAGTGAAGCATGCATTCACAATCCCTCAATGCAATAGCAGAACAATTGGGTTATTGGGCAGAGATCAACCTGTTGCACACGTCGGCAGTACACATCAAGGGCACCGACAATGTGATGGCAGACAGCTGGAGGTTTCCAAATTTGCTGGAGTTGACGTTATCCAGGTCGTTGTTTTGAGAGATATGCCGAGAGTTTGTGAAACCCTTTCTGGATCTCTTTTCAAACAAGGACAATGCTCATCTTTGTCGATTCTGATCCAGGCTTCCGGAACAAGGAGCCTAGGTAGTGGACGTATTGGTGATAAAGTGGCTGAGAAGTCTCCTTTATACATTCCCCCACTTTTTAGTGATCCAGATGGTTCTCTTCAAGTCTCAGCAGGGGGGAGGGAACTTTATTCTTGTGGGCCCTTATTGGCCAGAGATGTCATGGTTTCCTCTTCTGAACCCTGGCTCTTCTACCTCATTGGGTACTGCTCAAGTGTGTCTCTCTCAGAACGTCGTCCCTGACCTTCTTGCTCCAACTCACTCTATCGCTTTGGAGGTTGAGAAGTCTGGACTGCTAGCAAAGGGTCTTTCCTCTTCCTTAGTGGAGTTAATTCAGCACTCCAGCAGGCCTTCTACTTCGAAGTCTTACTCAAAGAACTGGAAGTCTTTTGAGACGTGATGTTCTGCTCATGATCTTTTGGCACCTACCTGTAGTTTGTCTGCTATTTTGCATTTTCTTCTGAATGGGTTTCACTTGAATCTCTTTCCACTCTGAAAGCTCATTGCTTTGCGATAAAGGTTTTTAGGGACTTTTCTGTACCTTCGAAGATGTTACAATCTTTGGTGTCTAGACTGTTCTGATCTTTTGTCAATTGTAAGACCAGTTGAAAAATCCCTTTTCTCCAACTCAGAATCTTCCTACTCTTTTATAGGCTTTGCAATTTTATCTCTTTGAGGATCTGGATACTGTAGACATAAAGATTGTTTCCTATAAAGTTATTTTCCTATTTCCTATCACCTTGCTGAGAACAATTGGGGAGCTGGGAGCCTTAAAATGCTGTCCTCTCTTCATTTGATACTTTGGAAGATGGGGTAACTTTAAGGCCTAGCCTTACCTTTGCTGCAAAGGTTAAGTCTATTTTTGATAGATCTTAGGAAATATTTCTTCCTTCTTTCATTCCCTCTCCTTCCTCTCCGGAGGAACATTTGCTTAGTACACTTGATGTTTAAAGAGCTCTTTTCATTTATGTCACCAGGCTTCTGCAGTTCAGGAAAACCGACTCCTTGTTTGTGACTTTTGGACAGCCTGGAAAAGACAAGAAGGTGACTTTTATGACTCTGAGTAGGTGGATTAAGTTGTCAATTTTTCTGGCTTTGCAAGGCTTTTTAGAATATCTTCCAGTTCAGGGATGGTCTACGAGAGGAATGGCCACCTCCTGGGTTGAATTCCAGTGAGTAATAATCTAGGAAATTCCTAGGGTGGCTACTTGGTCCTCAGAGCATACATTTGTCAAGCATTATGACTTAATAATTTTTCTGTTTTGCATTTGAGTACCAATGTTTTGAACTCTGCATTACCCTTAGTCCATCTTGTCTTTGTCACAAACATTACATCCTGCCCACCTTCCCATCAGTCCTTTGGCAAGGGCTTGGCACCCAGGTTGGGTGCATGGGGCTAGCATTTAAGGATCTTCCTGATCTTTCTTCCTGTTGGAAGGTGACATCACCTTACTTTGTAATGACTGTCACAAGGACGCAATGGCCTAAGGCTAATGAAGATTACCAATAAGTAACCAACGCATCACCACTCTTTCTGAATGTGCGTGGCTCATTCCGCAGGACTTGTTCTTTGTATAATTCCTGGATTTTCAGAAGCCCTTTGATGGCAGCACCCCCACACTGAAAATTGTTTCAGCACCACTGTACAAGGGTCAGTTGTCATGCTCATCTGCGGCGTAAATTTGCATTGAAGTAGTCTAACTCCCCAGGCCTTGTCTTTTGCTCAATTTGCCTTTGTGAGTTTTCTCTCAATCACTGTCTACTTCCTTTGATCTTTCTTTCTTCTTTCACTTCACCTTCGCCTTCAGTGTATCTTTCGGCCCTCTTAAGATACACACCCCCTTGTAGCCACTTCTATACTTCGTTCACCTAATTATTTTCCTATCCTTTCCCCTGTAACGTTGCCGATCCTAGCTATAGCATCACTATCCAGAATCTGTTCTCCTGAGTTATGTTCCTCTTATCCCCACGCATCTAATAATCAGCTCTTGGTCTCCCTCCACCTCTCACGAGACTTAGGGCCTGATTCTAACTTTGGAGGACGGTGTTAAACCGTCCCAAAAGTGGCGGATATACCACCTACCGTATTACGAGTCCATTATATCCTATGGAACTCGTAATACGGTAGGTGGTATATCCGCCACTTTTGGGACGGTTTAACACCGTCCTCCAAAGTTAGAATCAGGCCCATAGTCTGACGCAGTGTCTCCATCTTGGAGAGACAATCCCTTGCACTTGTGTTGTTCTACTGGCGCTGCCTGCTTGAGCTTTGGTCAGCAGTGGCAAAAGAAGGACTAATGGAAAGTGAACGTATACTGGAGCAACAGAGTGTATGGATTTATAAGAGCTTGATTAAATGAGAAAAAAGAGTTTAGTTGAGAGAAAAAATGCAACCTGGCCTGTACGGGGATCGAACACGCGACCTTGGCGTTATTAGCACCACGCGCTAACCAACTGAGCTAACCGACCATGAGTACTACAGATATCCTTTTTCCATGAAATGCAGATAGATAGAAGAGTTGGTCTTACTATCGCAATTCCTTCATACTTTTCTCCTTCCGCCCCCCTGTCTGGATTACAATAACAAGAGCTGTGGAGTGCTGCACGCCAGCCTCAGTGCCTCTTCTTTCACTCAATCTCACTGTGTGCTGTGATATCTTTGTAACATCGCTTGTTGCCGGAAAAAAAGGAAAGGATGGATAGTATTTTTATTCTTTTACAACAAAACCCAAAATGCATCCTTTGCTTGGTCATTAAGTTTACAAGGCCAGCTGCTTTTGAGATATTATAATTATAGTGGTTATTCGGCGTTGGAGGTAAGAGAGTTTTTTTTAGGTCTGGACGTTCCTTCTGCTTCAAATTACTTGAGCTCATGTCAACAAAGTAACAACAAAACATAGCCAACGGTTCGTTGCTCAAGCCTTCCCTACTGCGCCTTCCCATGTCTCTCCTGCCGACCACAGTGCAGGAAATCTGAGTTTGCATTTGCGCGAAGAGACGTACAACACAAGAAGGCGCGCTTTCGTGCGCCGGGCACCACCCGGCCTGTGCATTCCTCACTGTCGTGAGATCAGTTTACTCAGCAGAGCATGACGCTGCAATTGGTTAGTAGGGCAGGCCTGACCAGAATAGTATATTTGGGGTCATGTATTTGATTGCATTTTTAAAACAGTAACAGAACTTAACTGCAATGTTTAAATAGGTCTAGACATATTTAAACATTGTCAATTTAATAGAAGAATTGTGGACAATTCAGAGGGGAGGCACCAATGTTTTTTTCCCCATTGGGTGGATGCGGCATTAAAGAGTTTGAAGACCACTGGTCTAAGTGGACACTAATACACCTGGATGCTCCTGAATTCCTCGCAACAGATGCCAGCAAACCTGGCTGGAGAGCTACTGTGTTGGACTGATCCTGTCGATTCAAGTGGTCTTTCCTAGAGAGTCGGAGGTCATGGAAATAGATGGAGTTGATGGTAATCTTCAAGGCTTTGAAGTTTTCCCATCATCATCTGTCTCAAAAAAATGTGCTAGTAAAGACAGAGAATAAGGTAGCTGTCTTTTACATTAACCAACAGTGAAGCATGCAGTCACAATCCCTCAATGCAATAGCAGAACAATTGGGTTATTGGGCAGAGATCAACCTGTTGCACACGTCGGCAGTACACATCAAGGGCACCGACAATGTGATGGCAGACAGCTGGAGGTTTCCAAATTTGCTGGAGTTGACGTTATCCAGGTCGTTGTTTTGAGAGATATGCCGAGAGTTTGTGAAACCCTTTCTGGATCTCTTTTCAAACAAGGACTATGCTCATCTTTGTCGATTCTGATCCAGGCTTCCGGAACAAGGAGCCTAGGTAGTGGACGTATTGGTGATAAAGTGGCTGAGAAGTCTCCTTTATACATTCCCCCACTTTTTATTGATCCAGATGGTTCTCTTCAAGTCTCAGCAGGGGGGAGGGAACTTTATTCTTGTGGGCCCTTATTGGCCAGAGATGTCATGGTTTCCTCTTCTGAACCCCTGGCTCTTCTACCTCCTTGGGTACTGCTCAAGTGTGTCTCTCTCAGAACGTCGTCCCTGACCTTCTTGCTCCAACTCACTCTATCGCTTTGGAGGTTGAGAAGTCTGGACTGCTAGCAAAGGGTCTTTCCTCTTCCTTAGTGGAGTTAATTCAGCACTCCAGCAGGCCTTCTACTTCGAAGTCTTACTCAAAGAACTGGAAGTCTTTTGAGACGTGATGTTCTGCTCATGATCTTTTGGCACCTACCTGTAGTTTGTCTGCTATTTTGCATTTTCTTCTGAATGGGTTTCACTTGAATCTCTTTCCACTCTGAAAGCTCATTGCTTTGCGATAAAGGTTTTTAGGGACTTTTCTGTACCTTCGTCGATGTTACAGTCTTTGGTGTCTAGACTGTTCTGATCTTTTGTCAATTGTAAGACCAGTTGAAAAATCCCTTTCTCCAACTCAGAATCTTCCTACTCTTTTATAGGCTTTGCAATTTTATCTCTTTGAGGATCTGGATACTGTAGACATAAAGATTGTTTCCTATAAAGTTATTTTCCTATTTCCTATCACCTTGCTGAGAACAATTGGTGAGCTGGGAGCCTAAAAATGCTGTCCTCTCTTCATTTGATATTTTGGAAGATGGGGTAACTTTAAGGCCTAGCCTTACCTTTGCTGCAAAGGTTAAGTCTATTTTTGATAGATCTTAGGAAATAATTCTTCCTTCTTTCATTCCCTCTCCTTCCTCTCCGGAGGAACATTTTCTGAATACACTTGATGTTTAAAGAGCTCTTTTCATTTATGTCACCAGGCCTCTGCAGTTCAGGAAAACCGACTCCTTGTTTGTGACTTTTGGACAGCCTGGAAAAGACAAGAAGGTGACTTTTATGACTCTGAGTAGGTGGATTAAGTTGTCAATCTTTCTGGCTTTGCAAGGCTTTTTAGAATATCTTCCAGTTCAGGGATGGTCTACGAGAGGAATGGCCACCTCCTGGGTTGAATTCCAGTGAGTAACAATCTAGGAAATTCCTAGGGTGGCTACTTGGTCCTCAGATCATACATTTGTCAAGCATTAGGGCTTAATAATTTTTCTGTTTTGCATTTGAGTACCAATGTTTTGAACTCTGCATTACCCTTAGTCCATCTTGTCTTTGTCACAAACATTACATCCTGCCCACCTTCCCATCAGTCCTTTGGCAAGGGCTTGGCACCCAGGTTTGGTGCATGGGGCTAGCATTTAAGGATCCTCCTGTTCTTTCTTCCTGTTGGAAGGTGACATCACCTTACTTTGTAATGACTGTCACAAGGGCGCAATGGACTAAGGCTAATGAAGATTACCAATAAGTAACCAACGCATCACCACTCTTTCTGAATGTGCGTGGCTCATTCCGCAGGACTAGTTCTTTGTATGATTCCTGGATTTTCAGAAGCCCTTTGATGGCAGCACCCCCACACTGAAAATTGTTTCAGCACCACTGTACAAGGGTCAGTTGTCATGCTCATCTGCAGCGTAAATTTGCATTGAAGTAGTCTAACTCCCCAGGCCTTGTCTTTTGCTCAATTTGCCTTTGTGAGTTTTCTCTCAATCACTGTCGACTTCCTTTGATCTTTCTTTCTTCTTTCACTTCACCTTTGCCTTCAGTGTATCTTTCGGCCCTCTTGAGAGACACACCCCCTTGTAGCCACTTCTATACTTCTGTCACCTAATTATTTTCCTATCCTTTCCCCTGTAACGTTGCTGATCCTAGCTATAGCATCACTATCCAGAATCTGTTCACCTGAGTTATGTTCCTCTTATCCCCACGCATCTAATAATCAGCTCTTGGTCTCCCTCCACCTCTCACGAGACATAGTCTGAGGCAGTGTCTCCATCTTGGAGAGACAATCCCTTGTACTTGTGTTGTTCTACTGGCGCTGCCGGCTTGAGCTTTGGTCAGCAGTGGCAAAAGAAGGACTAATGGAAAGTGAACGTATACTGGAGCAACAGAGTGTATGGATTTATAAGAGCTTGATTAAATGATAAAAAAAGAGTTTAGTTGAGAGAAAAAATGCAACCTGGCCCGCAAGGGGATCGAACCCGCGACCTTGGCGTTATTAGCCCCACGCTCTAACCAACTGAACTAACCGAGCATGAGTACTAAATATATCCTTTTTCCATGTAATGCAGATAGATAGAAGAGTTGGTCTCACGATCGCAATTCCTTCATACTTTTCTCCTTCCGCCCCCTGTCTGGATTACAATAACAAGAGCTGTGGAGTGCTGCACGCCAGCCTCAGTGCCTCTTCTTTCACTCAATCTCACTGTGTGCTGTGATATCTTTGTAACATCGCTTGTTGCCGGAAAAAAAGGAAAGGATGGATAGTATTTTTATTCTTTTACAACAAAACCCAAAATGCATCGGCTTGCTTGGTCATTAAGTTTACAAGGCCAGCTGCTTTTGAGATATTATAATTATAGTGGTTATTCGGCGTTGGAGGTAAGAGTGTTTTTTTTAGGTCTGGCCGTTCCTTCTGCTTCAAATTACTTGAGCTCATGTCAACAAAGTAACAACAAAACATAGCCAACGGTTCGTTGCTCAAGCCTTCGCTACTGCGCCTTCCCATGTCTCTCCTGCCGACCACAGTGCAGGAAATCTGAGTTTGCATTTGCGCGAAGAGACATACAACACAAGAAGGCGCGCTTTTGTGCGCCGGGCACCACCCGGCCTGTGCATTCCTCACTGTCGTGAGATCAGTTTACTCAGCAGAGCATAACGCTGCAATTGGTTAGTAGGGCAGGCCTGACCAGAATAGTATATTTGGGGTCATGTATTTGATTGCATTTTTAAAACAGTAACAGAACTTAACTGCAATGTTTAAATAGGTCTAGACATATTTAAACAGTGTCAATTTAATAGAAGAATTGTGGACAATTCAGAGGGGAGGCACCAATGTTTTTTTTCCCATTGGGTGGATGCGGCATTAAAGAGTTTGAAGACCACTGGTCTAAGTGGACACTAATACACCTGGATGCTCCTGAATTCCTCGCAACAGATGCCAGCAAACCTGGCTGGAGAGCTACTGTGTTGGACTGATCCTGTCGATTCTAGTGGTCTTTCCTAGAGAGTTGGAGGTCATGGAAATAGATGGAGTTGATGGTAATCTTCAGGGCTTTGAAGTTTTCCCATCATCATCTGTCTCAAAAAAATGTGCTAGTAAAGACAGAGAATAAGGTAGCTGTCTTTTACATTAACCAACAGTGAAGCATGCATTCAAAATCCCTCAATGCAATAGCAGAACAATTGGGTTATTGGGCAGAGATCAACCTGTTGCACACGTCGGCAGTACACATCAAGGGCACCGACAATGTGATGGCAGACAGCTGGAGGTTTCCAAATTTGCTGGAGTTGACGTTATCCAGGTCGTTGTTTTGAGAGATATGCCGAGAGGTTGTGGAACCCTTTCTGGATCTCTTTTCAAACAAGGACAATGCTCATCTTTGTCGATTCTGATCCAGGCTTCCGGAACAAGGAGCCTAGGTAGTGGACGTATTGGTGATAAAGTGGCTGAGAAGTCTCCTTTGTACATTCCCCCACTTTTTATTGATCCAGATGGTTCTCTTCAAGTCTCAGCAGGGGCGAGGGAACTTTATTCTTGTGGGCCCTTATTGGCCAGAGATGTCATGGTTTTCTCTTCTGAACCCTGGCTCTTCTACCTCATTGGGTACTGCTCAAGTGTGTCTCTCTCAGAACGTCGTCCCTGACCTTCTTGCTCCAACTCACTCTATCGCTTTGGAGGTTGAGAAGTCTGGACTGCTAGCAAAGGGTCTTTCCTCTTCCTTAGTGGAGTTAATTCAGCACTCCAGCAGGCCTTCTACTTCGAAGTCTTACTCAAAGAACTGGAAGTCTTTGGAGACGTGATGTTCTGCTCATGATCTTTTGGCACCTACCTGTAGTTTGTCTGCTATTTTGCATTTTCTTCTGAATGGGTTTCAGTTGAATCTCTTTCCACTCTGAAAGCTGATTGCTTTGCGATAAAGGTTTTTAGGGACTTTTCTGTACCTTCGAAGATGTTACAATCTTTGGTGTCTAGACTGTTCTGATCTTTTGTCAATAGTAAGACCAGTTGAAAAATCCCTTTTCTCCAACTCAGAATCTTCCTACTCTTTTATAGGCTTTGCAATTTTATCTCTTTGAGGATCTGGATACTGTAAACATAAAGATTGTTTCCTATAAAGTTATTTTCCTATTTCCTATCACCTTGCTGAGAACAATTGGGGAGCTGGGAGCCTTAAAATGCTGTCCTCTCTTCATTTGATACTTTGGAAGATGGGGTAACTTTAAGGCCTAGCCTTACCTTTGCTGCAAAGGTTAAGTCTATTTTTGATAGATCTTAGGAAATAATTCTTCCTTCTTTCATTCCCTCTCCTTCCTCTCCGGAGGAACATTTGCTGAATACACTTGATGTTTAAAGAGCTCTTTTCATTTATGTCACCAGGCCTCTGCAGTTCAGGAAAACCGACTCCTTGTTTGTGACTTTTGGACAGCCTGGAAAAGACAAGAAGGTGACTTTTATGACTCTGAGTAGGTGGATTAAGTTGTCAATTTTTCTGGCTTTGCAAGGCTTTTTAGAATATCTTCCAGTTCAGGGATGGTCTACGAGAGGAATGGCCACCTCCTGGGTTGAATTCCAGTGAGTAATAATCTAGGAAATTCCTAGGGTGGCTACTTGGTCCTCAGAGCATACATTTGTCAAGCATTATGGCTTAATAATTTTTCTGTTTTGCATTTGAGTACCAATGTTTTGAACTCTGCATTACCCTTAGTCCATCTTGTCTTTGTCACAAACATTACATCCTGCCCACCTTCCCATCAGTCCTTTGGCAAGGGCTTGGCACCCAGGTTGGGTCCATGGGGCTAGCATTTAAGGATCTTCCTGTTCTTTCTTCCTGTTGGAAGGTGACATCACCTTACTTTGTAATGACTGTCACAAGGACGCAATGGCCTAAGGCTAATGAAGATTACCAATAAGTAACCAACGCATCACCACTCTTTCTGAATGTGCGTGGCTCATTCCGCAGGACTTGTTCTTTGTATAATTCCTGGATTTTCAGAAGCCCTTTGATGGCAGCACCCCCACACTGAAAATTGTTTCAGCACCACTGTACAAGGGTCAGTTGTCATGCTCATCTGCGGCGTAAATTTGCATTGAAGTAGTCTAACTCCCCAGGCCTTGTCTTTTGCTCAATTTGCCTTTGTGAGTTTTCTCTCAATCACTGTCTACTTCCTTTGATCTTTCTTTCTTCTTTCACTTCACCTTCAGTGTATCTTTCGGCCCTCTTAAGAGACACACCCCCTTGTAGCCACTTCTATACTTCGTTCACCTTATTATTTTCCTATCCTTTCCCCTGTAACGTTGCCGATCCTAGCTATAGCATCACTATACAGAATCTGTTCTCCTGAGTTATGTTCCTCTTATCCCCACGCATCTAATAATCAGCTCTTGGTCTCCCTCCACCTCTCACGAGACATAGTCTGACGCAGTGTCTCCATCTTGGAGAGACAATCCCTTGCACTTGTGTTGTTCTACTGGCGCTGCCTGCTTGAGCTTTGGTCAGCAGTGGCAAAAGAAGGACTAATGGAAAGTGAACGTATACTGGAGCAACAGAGTGTATGGATTTATAAGAGCTTGATTAAATGATAAAAAAAGAGTTTAGTTGAGAGAAAAAATGCAACCTGGCCTGTACGGGGATCGAACCCGCGACCTTGGCGTTATTAGCACCACGCTCTAACCAACTGAGCTAACCGACCATGAGTACTACAGATATCCTTTTTCCATGAAATGCAGATAGATAGAAGAGTTGGTCTTACTATCGCAATTCCTTCATACTTTTCTCCTTCCGCCCCCTGTCTGGATTACAATAACAAGAGCTGTGGAGTGCTGCACGCCAGCCTCAGTGCCTCTTCTTTCACTCAATCTCACTGTGTGCTGTGATATCTTTGTAACATCGCTTGTTGCCGGAAAAAAAGGAAAGGATGGATAGTATTTTTATTCTTTTACAACAAAACCCAAAATGCATCGGCTTGCTTGCTCATTAAGTTTACAAGGCCAGCTGCTTTTGAGATATTATAATTATAGTGGTTATTTGGCGTTGGAGGTAAGAGAGTTTTCTTTAGGTCTGGCCGTTCCTTCTGCTTCAAATTACTTGAGCTCATGTCAACAAAGTAACAACAAAACATAGCCAACGGTTCGTTGCTCAAGCCTTCCTTACTGCGCCGTCCCATGTCTCTCCTGCCGACCACAGTGCAGGAAATCTGAGTTTGCATTTGCGCGAAGAGACGTACAACACAAGAAGGCGCGCTTTCGTGCGCCGGGCACCACCCGGCCTGTGCATTCCTCACTGTCGTGAGATCAGTTTACTCAGCAGAGCATGACGCTGCAATTGGTTAGTAGGGCAGGCCTGACCAGAATAGTATATTTGGGGTCATGTATTTGATTGCATTTTTAAAACAGTAACAGAACTTAACTGCAATGTTTAAATAGGTCTAGACATATTTAAACATTGTCAATTTAATAGAAGAATTGTGGACAATTCAGAGGGGAGGCACCAATGTTTTTTTCCCCATTGGGTGGATGCGGCATTAAAGAGTTTGAAGACCACTGGTCTAAGTGGACACTAATACACCTGGATGCTCCTGAATTCCTCGCAACAGATGCCAGCAAACCTGGCTGGAGAGCTACTGTGTTGGACTGATCCTGTCGATTCAAGTGGTCTTTCCTAGAGAGTCGGAGGTCATGGAAATAGATGGAGTTGATGGTAATCTTCAAGGCTTTGAAGTTTTCCCATCATCATCTGTCTAAAAAAAATGTGCTAGTAAAGACAGAGAATAAGGTAGCTGTCTTTTACATTAACCAACAGTGAAGCATGCATTCAAAATCCCTCAATGCAATAGCAGAACAATTGGGTTATTGGGCAGAGATCAACCTGTTGCACACGTCGGCAGTACACATCAAGGGCACCAACAATGTGATGGCAGACAGCTGGAGGTTTCCAAATTTGCTGGAGTTGACGTTATCCAGGTCGTTGTTTTGAGAGATATGCCGAGAGTTTGTGAAACCCTTTCTGGATCTCTTTTCAAACAAGGACAATGCTCATCTTTGTCGATTCTGATCCAGGCTTCCGGAACAAGGAGCCTAGGTAGTGGACGTATTGGTGATAAAGTGGCTGAGAAGTCTCCTTTATACATTCCCCCACTTTTTATTGATCCAGATGGTTCTCTTAAAGTCTCAGCAGGGGGAGGGAACTTTATTCTTGTGGGCCCTTATTGGCCAGAGATGTCATGGTTTCCTCTTCTGAACCTCTGGCTCTTCTACCTCCTTGGGTACTGCTCAAGTGTGTCTCTCTCAGAACGTCGTCCCTGACCTTCTTGCTCCAACTCACTCTATCGCTTTGGAGGTTGAGAAGTCTGGACTGCTAGCAAAGGGTCTTTCCTCTTCCTTAGTGGAGTTAATTCAGCACTCCAGCAGGCCTTCTACTTCGAAGTCTTACTCAAAGAACTGGAAGTCTTTTGAGACGTGATGTTCTGCTCATGATCTTTTGGCACCTACCTGTAGTTTGTCTGCTATTTTGCATTTTCTTCTGAATGGGTTTCACTTGAATCTCTTTCCACTCTGAAAGCTCATCGCTTTGCGATAAAGGTTTTTAGGGACTTTTCTGTACCTTCGTCGATGTTACAGTCTTTGGTGTCTAGACTGTTCTGATCTTTTGTCAATTGTAAGACCAGTTGAAAAATCCCTTTCTCCAACTCAGAATCTTCCTACTCTTTTATAGGCTTTGCAATTTTATCTCTTTGAGGATCTGGATACTGTAGACATAAAGATTGTTTCCTATAAAGTTATTTTCCTATTTCCTATCACCTTGCTGAGAACAATTGGGGAGCTGGGAGCCTTAAAATGCTGTCCTCTCTTCATTTGATACTTTGGAAGATGGGGTAACTTTAAGGCCTAGCCTTACCTTTGCTGCAAAGGTTAAGTCTATTTTTGATAGATCTTAGGAAATAATTCTTCCTTCTTTCATTCCCTCTCCTTCCTCTCCGGAGGAACATTTGCTGAATACACTTTATGTTTAAAGAGCTCTTTTCATTCATGTCACCAGGCCTCTGCAGTTCAGGAAAACCGACTCCTTGTTTTGTGACTTTTGGACAGCCTGGAAAAGACAAGAAGGTGACTTTTATGACTCTGAGTAGGTGGATTAAGTTGTCAATTTTTCTGGCTTTGTAAGGCTTTTTAGAATATCTTCCAGTTCAGGGATGGTCTACGAGAGGAATGGCCAACTCCTGGGTTGAATTCCAGTGAGTAACAATCTAGGAAATTCCTATGGTGGCTACTTGGTCCTCAGAGCATACATTTGTCAAGCATTATGGCTTAATAATTTTTCTGTTTTGCATTTGAGTACCAATGTTTTGAACTCTGCATTACCCTTAGTCCATCTTGTCTTTGTCACAAACATTACATCCTGCCCACCTTCCCATCAGTCCTTTGGCAAGGGCTTGGCACCTAGGTTGGGTGCATGGGGCTAGCATTTAAGGATCCTCCTGTTCTTTCATCCTGTTGGAAGGTGACAGCACCTTACTTTGTAATGACTGTCACAAGGATGCAATGGACTAAGGCTAATGAAGATTACCAATAAGTAACCAACGCATCACCACTCTTTCTGAATGTGCGTGGCTCATTCCGCAGGACTAGTTCTTTGTATAATTCCTGGTTTTTCAGAAGCCCTTTGATGGCAGCACCCCCACACTGAAAATTGTTTCAGCACCACTGTAGAAGGGTCAGTTGTCATGCTCATCTGCGGCGTAAATTTGCATTGAAGTAGTCTAACTCCCCAGGCCTTGTCTTTTGCTCAATTTGCCTTTGTGAGTTTTCTCTCAATCACTGTCGACTTCCTTTGATCTTTCTTTCTTCTTTCACTTCACCTTCGCGTTCAGTGTATCTTTCGGCCCTCTTGAGAGACACACCCCCTTGTAGCCACTTCTATACTTCTGTCACCTAATTATTTTCCTATCCTTTCCCCTGTAACTTTGCTGATCCTAGCTATAGCATCACTATCCAGAATCTGATCACCTGAGTTATGTTCCTCTTATCCCCACGCATCTAATAATCAGCTCTTGGTCTCCCTCCACCTCTCACGAGACATAGTCTGAGGCAGTGTCTCCATCTTGGAGAGACAATCCCTTGCACTTGTGTTGTTCTACTGGCGCTGCCGGCTTGAGCTTTGGTCAGCAGTGGCAAAAGAAGGACTAATGGAAAGTGAACGTATACTGGAGCAACAGAGTGTATGGATTTATAAGAGCTTGATTAAATGATAAAAAAAGAGTTTAGTTGAGAGAAAAAATGCAACCTGGCCCGTACGGGGATCGAACCAGCGACTTTGGCGTTATTAGCACCACGCTCTAACCAACTGAGCTAACTGGCCATGAGTACTACAGCTATCCTTTTTCCATGAAATGCAGATAGATAGAAGAGTTGGTCTTACTATCGCAATTCCTTCATACTTTTCTCCTTCCGCCCCCTGTCTGGGTTACAATAACAAGAGCTGTGGAGTGCTGCACGCCAGCCTCAGTGCCTCTTCTTTCACTCAATCTCACTGTGTGCTGTGATATCTTTGTAACATCGCTTGTTGCCGGAAAAAAAGGAAAGGATGGATAGTATTTTTATTCTTTTACAACAAAACCCAAAATGCATCGGCTTGCTTGCTCATTAAGTTTACAAGGCCAGCTGCTTTTGAGATATTATAATTATAGTGGTTATTCCGCGTTGGAGGTAAGAGATTTTTTTTAGGTCTGGCCGTTCCTTCTGCTTCAAATTACTTGAGCTCATGTCAACAAAGTAACAACAAAACATAGCCATCGGTTCGTTGCTCAAGCCTTCCCTACTGCGCCTTCCCATGTCTCTCCTGCCGACCACAGTCCAGGAAATCTGAGTTTGCATTTGCGCGAAGAGACGTACAACACAAGAAGGCGCGCTTTCGTGCGCCGGGCACCACCCGGCTTGTGCATTCCTCACTGTCGTGAGATCAGTTTACTCAGCAGAGCATGACGCTGCAATTGGTTAGTAGGGCAGGCCTGACCAGAATAGTATATTTGGGGTCATGTATTTGATTGCATTTTTAAAACAGTAACAGAACTTAACTGCAATGTTTAAATAGGTGTAGACATATGTAAACAGTGTCAATTTAATAGAAGAATTGTGGACAATTCAGAGGGGAGGCACCAATGTTTTTTTTCCCATTGGGTGGATGCGGCATTAAAGAGTTTGAAGACCACTGGTCTAAGTGGACACTAATACACCTGGATGCTCCTGAATTCCTCGCAACAGATGCCAGCAAACCTGGCTGGAGAGCTACTGTGTTGGACTGATCCTGTCGATTCAAGTGGTCTTTCCTAGAGAGGAAATAGATGGAGTTGATGGTAATCTTCAAGGCTTTGAAGTTTTCCCATCATCATCTGTCTCAAAAAAATGTGCTAGTAATGACAGAGAATAAGGTAGCTGTCTTTTACATTAACCAACAGTGAAGCATGCATTCAAAATCCCTCAATGCAATAGCAGAACAATTGGGTTATTGGGCAGAGATCAACCTGTTGCACACGTCGGCAGAACACATCAAGGGCACCGACAAAGTGATGGCAGACAGCTGGAGGTTTCCAAATTTGCTGGAGTTGACGTTATCCAGGTCGTTGTTTTGAGAGATATGCCGAGAGTTTGTGAAACCCTTTCTGGATCTCTTTTCAAACAAGGACAATGCTCATCTTTGTCGATTCTGATCCAGGCTTCCGGAACAAGGAGCCTAGGTAGTGGACGTATTGGTGATAAAGTGGCTGAGAAGTCTCCTTTATACATTCCCCCACTTTTTATTGATCCAGATGGTTCTCTTCAAGTCTCAGCAGGGGGGAGGGAACTTTATTCTTGTGGGCCCTTATTGGCCAGAGATGTCATGGTTTCCTCTTCTGAACCCCTGGCTCTTCTACCTCCTTGGGTACTGCTCAAGTGTGTCTCTCTCAGAACGTCGTCCCTGACCTTCTTGCTCCAACTCACTCTATCGCTTTGGAGGTTGAGAAGTCTGGACTGCTAGCAAAGGGTCTTTCCTCTTCCTTAGTGGAGTTAATTCAGCACTCCAGCAGGCCTTCTACTTCGAAGTCTTACTCAAAGAACTGGAAGTCTTTTGAGACGTGATGTTCTGCTCATGATCTTTTGGCACCTACCTGTAGTTTGTCTGCTATTTTGCATTTTCTTCTGAATGGGTTTCACTTGAATCTCTTTCCACTCTGAAAGCTCATTGCTTTGCGATAAAGGTTTTTATGGACTTTTCTGCACCTTCGTCGATGTTACAGTCTTTGGTGTCTAGACTGTTCTGATCTTTTGTCAATTGAAAGACCAGTTGAAAAATCCTTTTCTCCAACTCAGAATCTTCCTACTCTTTTATAGGCTTTGCAATTTTATCTCTTTGAGGATCTGGATACTGTAGACATAAAGATTGTTTCCTATAAAGTTATTTTCCTATTTCCTATCACCTTGCTGAGAACAATTGGTGAGCTGGGAGCCTTAAAATGCTGTCCTCTCTTCATTTGATACTTTGGAAGATGGGGTAACTTTAAGGCCTAGCCTTACCTTTGCTGCAAAGGTTAAGTCTATTTTTGATAGATCTTAGGAAATAATTCTTCCTTCTTTCATTCCCTCTCCTTCCTCTCAGGAGGAACATTTTCTGAATACACTTGATGTTTAAAGAGCTCTTTTCATTTATGTCACCAGGCCTCTGCAGTTCAGGAAAACCGACTCCTTGTTTGTGACTTTTGGACAGCCTGGAAAAGACAGGAAGGTGACTTTTATGACTCTGAGTAGGTGGATTAAGTTGTCAATTTTTCTGGCTTTGCAAGGCTTTTAAGAATATCTTCCAGTTCAGGGATGGACTACGAGAGGAAAGGCCACCTCCTGGGTTGAATTCCAGTGAGTAACAATCTAGGAAATTCCTAGGGTGGCTACTTGGTCCTCAGATCATACATTTGTCAAGCATTAGGGCTTAATAATTTTTCTGTTTTGCATTTGAGTACCAATGTTTTGAACTCTGCATTACCCTTAGTCCATCTTGTCTTTGTCACAAACATTACATCCTGCCCACCTTCCCATCAGTCCTTTGGCAAGGGCTTGGCACCCAGGTTGGGTGCATGGGGCTAGCATTTAAGGATCCTCCTGTTCTTTCTTCCTGTTGGAAGGTGACATCACCTTACTTTGTAATGACTGTCACAAGGACGCAATGGACTAAGGCTAATGAAGATTACCAATAAGTAACCAACGCATCACTATTCTTTCTGAATGTGCGTGGCTCATTCCGCAGGACTTGTTCTTTGTATGATTCCTGGATTTTCAGAAGCCCTTTGATGGCAGCACCCCCACACTGAAAATTGTTTCAGCACCACTGTACAAGGGTCAGTTGTCATGCTCATCTGCGGCGTAAATTTGCATTGAAGTAGTCTAACTCCCCAGGCCTTGTCTTTTGCTCAATTTGCCTTTGTGAGTTTTCTCTCAATCACTGTCGACTTCCTTTGATCTTTCTTTCTTCTTTCACTTCACCTTCGCCTTCAGTGTATCTTTCGGCCCTCTTAAGAGACACACCCCCTTGTAGCCACTTCTATACTTCTGTCACCTAATTATTTTCCTATCCTTTGCCCTGTAACGTTGCTGATCCTAGCTATAGCATCACTATCCAGAATCTGTTCACCTGAGTTATGTTCCTCTTATCCCCACGCATCTAATAATCAGCTCTTGGTCTCCCTCCACCTCTCACGAGACATAGTCTGAGGCAGTGTCTCCATCTTGGAGAGACAATCCCTTGCACTTGTGTTGTTCTACTGGCGCTGCCGGCTTGAGCTTTGGTCAGCAGTGCCAAAAGAAGGACTAATGGAAAGTGAACGTATACTGGAGCAACAGAGTGTATGGATTTATAAGAACTTGATTAAATGAGAAAAAAAGAGTTTAGTTGAGAGAAAAAATGCAACCGGGCCCGTACGGGGATCGAACCCGCAACCTTGGCGTTATTAGCACCACACTCTAACCAACTGAGCTAACCGGCCATGAGTACTGCAGATATCCTTTTTCCATGAAATGCATATAGATAGAAGATGTGGTCTTACTATCGCAATTCCTTCATACTTTTCTCCTTCCGCCCCCTGTCTGGATGTCAATAACAAGAGCTGTGGAGTGCTGCACGCCAGCCTCAGTGCCTCTTCTTTCACTCAATCTCACTGTGTGCTGTGATATCTTTGTTAAATCGCTTGTTGCGAAAAAAAGGAAAGGATGGATAGTATTTTTATTCTTTTACAACAAAACCCAAAATACATCGGCTTGCTTGGTCATTAAGTTTACAAGGCCAGCTGCTTTTGAGATATTATAATTATAGTGGTTATTCGGCGTTGGAGGTAAGAGAGTTTTTTTTAGGTCTGGCCGTTCCTTCTGCTTCAAATTACTTGAGCTCATGTCAACAAAGTAACAACAAAACATAGCCAACGGTTCGTTGCTCAAGCCTTCCCTACTGCGTCTTCCCATGTCTCTCCTGCCGACCACAGTGCAGGAAATCTGAGTTTGCATTTGCGCGAAGAGACGTACAACACAAGAAGGCGCGCTTTCGTGCGCCGGGCACCACCCGGCCTGTGCATTCCTCACTGTCGTGAGATCAGTTTACTCAGCAGAGCATGACGCTGCAATTGGTTAGTAGGGCAGGCCTGACCAGAATAGTATATTTGGGGTCATGTACTTGATTGCATTTTTAAAACAGTAACAGAACTTAACTGCAATGTTTAAATAGGTCTAGACATATTTAAACATTGTCAATTTAATAGAAGAATTGTGGACAATTCAGAGGGGAGGCACCAATGTTTTTTTCCCCATTGGGTGGATGCGGCATTAAAGAGTTTGAAGACCACTGGTCTAAGTGGACACTAATACACCTGGATGCTCCTGAATTCCTCGCAACAGATGCCAGCAAACCTGGCTGGAGAGCTACTGTGTTGGACTGATCCTGTCGATTCAAGTGGTCTTTCCTAGAGAGTCGGAGGTCATGGAAATAGATGGAGTTGATGGTAATCTTCAAGGCTTTGAAGTTTTCCCATCATCGTCTGTCTCAAAAAAATGTGCTAGTAAAGACAGAGAATAAGGTAGCTGTCTTTTACATTAACCAACAGTGAAGCATGCATTCAAAATCCCTCAATGCAATAGCAGAACAATTGGGTTATTGGGCAGAGATCAACCTGTTGCACACGTCGGCAGTACACATCAAGGGCACCGACAATGTGATGGCAGACAGCTGGAGGTTTCCAAATTTGCTGGAGTTGACGTTATCCAGGTCGTTGTTTTGAGAGATATGCTGAGAGTTTGTGAAACCCTTTCTGGATCTCTTTTCAAACAAGGACAATGCTCATCTTTGTCGATTCTGATCCAGGCTTCCGGAACAAGGAGCCTAGGTAGTGGACGTATTGGTGATAAAGTGGTTGAGAAGTCTCCTTTATACATTCCCCCACTTTTTATTGATTCAGATGGTTCTCTTCAAGTCTCAGCAGGGGGGAGGGAACTTTATTCTTGTGGGCCCTTATTGGCCAGAGATGTCATGGTTTCCTCTTCTGAACCCCTGGCTCTTCTACCTCCTTGGGTACTGCTCAAGTGTGTCTCTCTCAGAACGTCGTCCCTGACCTACTTGCTCCAACTAACTCTATCGCTGTGGAGGTTGAGAAGTCTGGACTGCTAGCAAAGGGTCTTTCCTCTTCCTTAGTGGAGTTCATTCAGCACTCCAGCAGGCCTTCTACTTCGAAGTCTTACTCAAAGAACTGGAAGTCTTTTGAGACGTGATGTTCTGCTCATGATCTTTTGGCACCTACCTGTAGTTTGTCTGCTATTTTGCATTTTCTTCTGAATGGGTTTCACTTGAATCTCTTTCCACTCTGAAAGCTCATGCTTTGCGATAAAGGTTTTTAGGGACTTTTCTGTACCTTCGTCGATGTTACAGTCTTTGGTGTCTAGACTGTTCTGATCTTTTGTCAATTGTAAGACCAGTTGAAAAATCCCTTTCTCCAACTCAGAATCTTCCTACTCTTTTATAGGCTTTGCAATTTTATCTCTTTGAGGATCTGGATACTGTAGACATAAAGATTGTTTCCTATAAAGTTATTTTCCTATTTCCTATCACCTTGCTGAGAACAATTGGGGAGCTGGGAGCCTTAAAATGCTGTCCTCTCTTCATTTGATACTTTGGAAGATGGGGTAACTTTAAGGCCTAGCCTTACCTTTGCTGCAAAGGTTAAGTCTATTTTTGATAGATCTTAGGAAATAATTCTTCCTTCTTTCATTCCCTCTCCTTCCTCTCCGGAGGAACATTTTCTGAATACACTTGATGTTTAAAGAGCTCTTTTCATTTATGTCACCAGGCCTCTGCAGTTCAGGAAAACCGACTCCTTGTTTGTGACTTTTGGACAGCCTGGAAAAGACAAGAAGGTGACTTTTATGACTCTGAGTAGGTGGATTAATTTGTCAATTTTTCTGGCTTTGCAAGGCTTTTTAGAATATCTTCCAGTTCAGGGAGGGTCTACGAGAGGAATGGCTACCTCCTGGGTTGAATTCCAGTGAGTAACAATCTAGGAAATTCCTAGGGTGGCTACTTGGTCCTCAGATCATACATTTGTAAAGCATTAGGGCTTAATAATTTTTCTGTTTTGCATTTGAGTACCAATGTTTTGAACTCTGCATTACCCTTAGTCCATCTTGTCTTTGTCACAAACATTACATCCTGCCCACCTTCCCATCAGTCCGTTGGCAAGGGCTTGGCACCCAGGTTGGGTGCATGGGGCTAGCATTTAAGGATCCTCCTGTTCTTTCTTCCTGTTGGAAGGTGATATCACCTTACTTTGTAATGACTGTCACAAGGACGCAATGGACTAAGGCTAATGAAGATTACCAATAAGTAACCAACGCATCACCATTCTTTCTGAATGTGCGTGGCTCATTCCGCAGGACTTGTTCTTGGTATGATTCCTGGATTTTCAGAAGCCCTTTGATGGCAGCACCCCCACACTGAAAATTGTTTCAGCACCACTGTACAAGGGTCAGTTGTCATGCTCATCTGTGGCGTAAATTTGCATTGAAGTAGTCTAACTCCTGAGGCCTTGTCTTTTGCTCAATTTGCCTTTGTGAGTTTTTTCTCAATCACTGTCGACTTCCTTTGATCTTTCTTTCTTCTTTTACTTCACCTTCGCCTTCAGTGTATCTTTCGGCCCTCTTAAGAGACACACCCCCTTGTAGCCACTTCTATACTTCTGTCACCTAATTATTTTCCTATCCTTTCCCCTGTAACGTTGCCGATCCTAGCTATAGCATCACTATCCAGAATCTGTTCACCTGAGTTATGTTCCTCTTATCCCCACGCATCTAATAATCAGCTCTTGGTCTCCCTCCACCTCTCACGAGACATAGTCTGAGGCAGGGTCTCCATCTTGGATAGACAATCCCTTGCACTTGTGTTGTTCTACTGGCGCTGCCGGCTTGAGCTTTGGTCAGTAGTGGCAAAAGAAGGACTAATGGAAAGTGAACGTATACTGGAGCAACAGAGTGTATGGATTTATAAGAGCTTGATTAAATGAGAAAAAAAGAGTTTAGTTGAGAGAAAAAATACAACCTGGCCCGTACGGGGATCGAACCCGCGACCTTGGCGTTATTAACATCACGCTCTAACCAACTGAGCTAACCGGCGATGAGTACTACTGATATCCTTTTTCCATGAAATGCAGATAGATAGAAGAGGTGGTCTTACTATCGCAATTCCTTCATACTTTTCTCCATCCGCCCCCTGTCTGGATTACAATAACAAGAGCTGTGGAGTGCTGCACGCCAGCCTCAGTGCCTCTTCTTTCACTCAATCTCACTGTGTGCTGTGATATCTTTGTAACATCGCTTGTTGCCGGAAAAAAAGGAAAGGATGGATAGTATTTTTATTCTTTTACAACAAAACCCAAAATGCATCGGCTTGTTTGGTCATTAAGATTACAAGGCCAGCTGCTTTTGAGATATTATAATTATAGTGGTTATTCGGCGTTGGAGGTAAGAGAGTTTTTTTTAGGTCTGGCCGTTCCTTCTGCTTCAAATTACTTGAGCTCATGTCAACAAAGCAACAACAAAACATAGCCAACGGTTCGTTGCTCAAGCCTTCCCTACTGCACCTTCCCATGTCTCTCCTGCAAGCCACAGTGCAGGAAATCTGAGTTTGCATTTGCGCGAAGAGACGTACAACACAAGAAGGCGCGCTTTTGAGCGCCGGGCACCACCCGGCCTGTGCATTCCTCACTGTCGTGAGATCAGTTTACTCAGCAGAGCATGACGCTGCAATTGGTTAGTAGGGCAGGCCTGACCAGAATAGTATATTTGGGGTCATGTATTTGATTGCATTTTTAAAACAGTAACAGAACTTAACTGCAATGTTTAAATAGGTCTAGACATATTTAAACAGTGTCAATTTAATAGAAGAATTGTGGACAATTCAGAGGGGAGGCAGCAATGTTTTTTTTTCCCATTGGGTGGATGCGGCATTAAAGAGTTTGAAGTCCACTGGTCTAAGTGGATACTAATACACCTGGATGCTCCTGAATTCCTCGCAACAGATGCCAGCAAACCTGGCTGGAGAGCTACTGTGTTGGTCTGATCCTGTCGATTCAAGTGGTCTTTCCTAGAGAGTCGGAGGTCATGGAAATAGATGGAGTTGATGGTAATCTTCAGGGCTTTGAAGTTTTCCCATCATCATCTGTCACAAAAAAATGTGCTAGTAAAGACAGAGAATAAGGTAGCTGTCTTTTACATTAACCAACTGTGAAGCATGCATTCAAAATCCCTCAATGCAATAGCAGAACAATTGGGTTATTGGGCAGAGATCAACCTGTTTCACACGTCGGCAGTACACATCAAGGGCACCGACAATCTGATGGCAGACAGCTGGAGGTTTCCAAATTTGCTGGAGTTGACGTTATCCAGGTCGTTGTTTTGAAAGATATGCCGAGAGTTTGTGAAACCCTTTCTGCATCTCTTTTCAAACAAGGACAATGCTCATCTTTGTCGATTCTGATCCAGGCTTCCGGAACAAGGAGCCTAGGTAGTGGACGTATTGGTGATAAAGTGGCTGAGAAATCTCCTTTATACATTCCCCCACTTTTTATTGATCCAGATGGTTCTCTTCAAGTCTCAGCAGGGGCGAGGGAACTTTATTCTTGTGGGCCCTTATTGGCCAGAGATGTCATGGTTTCCTCTTCTGAACCCTGGCTCTTCTACCTCATTGGGCACTGCTCAAGTGTGTCTCTCTCAGAACGTCGTCCCTGACCTTCTTCCTCCAACTCACTCTATCGCTTTGGAGGTTGAGAAGTCTGGACTGCTAGCAAAGGGTCTTTCCTCTTCCTTAGTGGAGTTAATTCAGCACTCCAGCAGGCCTTCTACTTCGAAGTCTTACTCAAAGAACTGGAAGTCTTTTGAGACGTGATGTTCTGCTCATGATCTTTTGGCACCTACCTGTAGTTTGTGTGCTATTTTGCATTTTCTTCTGAATGGGTTTCACTTGAATCTCTTTCCACTCTGAAAGCTCATTGCTTTGCGATAAAGGTTTTTAGGGACTTTTCTGTACCTTCGAAGATGTTACAATCTTTGGTGTGTAGACTGTTCTGATCTTTTGTCAATTGTAAGACCAGTTGAAAAATCCCTTTTCTCCAACTCAGAATCTTCCTACTCTTTTATAGGCTTTGCAATTTTATCTCTTTGAGGATCTGGATACTGTAGACATAAAGATTGTTTCCTATAAAGTTATTTTCCTATTTTCTATCACCTTGCTGAGAACAATTGGGGAGCTGGGAGCCTTAAAATGCTGTCCTCTCTTCATTTGATACTTTGGAAGATGGGGTAACTTTAAGGCCTAGCCTTACCTTTGCTGCAAAGGTTAAGTCTATTTTTGATAGATCTTAGGAAATAATTCTTCCTTCTTTCATTCCCTCTCCTTCCTCTCCGGAGGAACATTTGCTAAATACACTTGATGTTTAAAGAGCTCTTTTCATTTATGTCACCAGGCCTCTGCAGTTCAGGAAAACCGACTCCTTGTTTGTGACTTTTGGACAGCCTGGAAAAGACAAGAAGGTGACTTTTATGACTCTGAGTAGGTGGATTAAGTTGTCAATTTTTCTGGCTTTGCAAGGCTTTTTAGAATATCTTCCAGTTCAGGGATGGTCTACGAGAGGAATGGCCACCTCCTGGGTTGAATTCCAGTGAGTAACAATCTAGGAAATTCCTAGGGTGGCTACTTGGTCCTCAGAGCATACATTTGTCAAGCATTATGGCTTAATAATTTTTCTGTTTTGCATTTGAGTACCAATGTTTTGAACTCTGCATTACCCTTAGTCCATCTGGTCTTTGTCACAAACATTACATCCTGCCCACCTTCCCATCAGTCCTTTGGCAAGGGCTTGGCACCCAGGTTGGGTACATGGGGCTAGCATTTAAGGATCTTCCTGTTCTTTCTTCCTGTTGGAAGGTGACATCACCTTACTTTGTAATGACTGTCACAAGGACGCAATGGACTAAGGCTAATGAAGATTACCAATAAGTAACCAACGCATCACCACTCTTTCTGAATGTGCGTGGCTCATTCCGCAGGACTTGTTCTTTGTATAATTCCTGGATTTTCAGAAGCCCTTTGATGGCAGCACCCCCACACTGAAAAATGTTTCAGCACCACTGTACAAGGGTCAGTTGTCATGCTCATCTGCGGCGTAAATTTGCATTGAAGTAGTCTAACTCCCCAGGCCTTGTCTTTTGCTCAATTTGCCTTTGTGAGTTTTCCCTCAATCACTGTCGACTTCCTTTGATCTTTCTTTCTTCTTTCACTTCACCTTCGCCTTCAGTGTATCTTTCGTCCCTCTTAAGAGACACACCCCCTTGTAGCCACTTCTATACTTCTGTCACCTAATTATTTTCCTATCCTTTGCCTTGTAACGTTGCTGATCCTAGCTATAGCGTCACTATCGAGAATCTGTTCACCTGAGTTATGTTCCTCTTATCCCCACGCATCTAATAATCAGCTCTTGGTCTCCCTCCACCTCTCACGAGACATAGTCTGAGGCAGTGTTTCCATCTTGGAGAAACAATCCCTTGCACTTGTGTTGTTCTACTGGCGCTGCCGGCTTGAGCTTTGGTCAGCAGTGGCAAAAGAAGGACTAATGGAAAGTGAACGTATACTGGAGCAACAGAGTGTATGGATTTATAAGAGCTTGATTAAATGATAAAAAAAGAGTTTAGTTGAGAGAAAAAATGCAACCTGGCACGTACAGGGATCGAACCCGCGACCTTGGCGTTATTAGCACCACCCTCTAACCAACTGAGCTAACCAGCCATGAGTACTAAATATATCCTTTTTCCATGTAATGCAGATAGATAGAAGAGTTGGTCTCACTATCGCAATTCCTTCATACTTTTCTCCTTCCGCCCCCTGTCTGGATTACAATAACAAGAGCTGTGGAGTGCTGCACGCCAGCCTCAGTGCCTCTTCTTTCACTCAATCTCACTGTGTGCTGTGATATCTTTGTAACATCGCTTGATGCCGGAAAAAAAGGAAAGGATGGATAGTATTTTTATTCTTTTACAACAAAACCCAAAATGCATCGGCTTGCTTGCTCATTAAGTTTACAAGGCCAGCTGCTTTTGGGATATTATAATTATAGTGGTTATTCGGCGTTGGAGGTAAGAGAGTTTTTTTTAGGTCTGGCCGTTCCTTCTGCTTCAAATTACTTGAGCTCATGTCAACAAAGTAACAACAAAACATAGCCAACGGTTCGTTGCTCAAGCCTTCCCTACTGCGCCTTCCAATGTCTCTCCTGATGACCACAGTGCAGGAAATCTGAGTTTGCATTTGCGCGAAGAGACGTACAACACAAGAAGGCAAGCTTTCGTGTGCCGGGCACCACCCGGCCTGTGCATTCCTCACTGTCGTGAGATCAGTTTACTCAGCAGAGCATGACAGTGCAATTGGTTAGTAGGGCAGGCCTGACCAGAATAGTATATTTGGGGTCATGTATTTGATTGCATTTTTAAAACAGTAACAGAACTTAACTGCAATGTTTAAATAGGTCTAGACATATTTAAACAGTGTCAATTTAATAGAAGAATAGTGGACAATTCATAGGGGAGGCACCAATGGTTTTTTTTCCCATTGGGTGGATGCGGCATTAAAGAGTTTGAAGACCACTGGTCTAAGTGGACACTAATACACCTGGATGTTCCTGAATTCCTCGCAACAGATGCCAGCAAACCTGGCTGGAGAGCTACTGTGTTGGACTGATCCTGTCGATTGAAGTGGTCTTTCCTAGAGAGTCGGAGGTCATGGAAATAGATGGAGTTGATGGTAATCTTCAAGGCTTTGAAGTTTTCCCATCATCATCTGTCTCAAAAAAATGTGCTAGTAAAGACAGAGAATAAGGTAGCTGTCTTTTACATTAACCAACAGTGAAGCATGCATTCAAAATCCCTCAATGCAATAGCAGAACAATTGGGTTATTGGGCAGAGATCAACCTGTTGCACACGTCGACAGTACAAATCAAGGGCACTGCCAATGTGATGGCAGACAGCTGGAGGTTTCCAAATTTGCTGGAGTTGACGTTATCCAGGTCGTTGTTTTGAGAGATATGCCGAGAGTTTGTGAAACCCTTTCTGGATCTCTTTTCAAACAAGGACAATGCTCATCTTTGTCGATTCTGATCCAGGCTTCCGGAACAAGGAGCCTAGGTAGGGGACGTATTGGTGATAAAGTGGCTGAGAAGTCTCCTTTATACATTCCCCCACTTTTCATTGATCCAGATGGTTCTCTTCAAGTCTCAGCAGGGGGGAGGGAACTTTATTCTTGTGGGCCCTTATTGGCCAGAGATGTCATGGTTTCCTCTTCTGTACCCCTGGCTCTTCTACCTCCTTGGGTACTGCTCAAGTGTGTCTCTCTCAGAACGTCGTCCCTGACCTTCTTGCTCCAACTCACTCTATCGCTTTGGAGGTTGAGAAGTCTGGACTGCTAGCAAAGGGTCTTTCCTCTTCCTTAGTGGAGTTAATTCAGCACTCCAGCAGGCCTTCTACTTCGAAGTCTTACTCAAAGAACTGGAAGTCTTTTGAGACGTGATGTTCTGCTCATGATCTTTTGGCACCTAGCTGTAGTTTGTCTGCTATTTTGCATTTTCTTCTGAATGGGTTTCACTTGAATCTCTTTCCACTCTGAAAGCTCATTGCTTTGCGAAAAAGGTTTTTAGGGACTTTTCTGTACCTTCGTCGATGTTACAGTCTTTGGTGTCTAGACTGTTCTGATCTTTTGTCAATTGTAAGACCAGTTGAAAAATCCCTTTCTCCAACTCAGAATCTTCCTACTCTTTTATAGGCTTTGCAATTTTATCTCTTTGAGGATCTGGATACTGTAGACATAAAGATTGTTTCCTATAAAGTTATTTTCCTATTTCCTATCACCTTGCTGAGAACAATTGGGGAGCTGGGAGCCTCAAAATGCTGTCCTCTCTTCATTTGATACTTTGGAAGATGGGGTAACTTTAAGGCCTAGCCTTACCTTTGCTGCAAAGGTTAAGTCTATTTTTGATAGATCTTAGGAAATAATTCTTCCTTCTTTCATTCCCTCTCCTTCCTCTCCGGAGGAACATTTTCTGAATACACTTGATGTTTAAAGAGCTCTTTTCATTTATGTCACCAGGCCTCTGCAGTTCAGGAAAACCGACTCCTTGTTTGTGACTTTTGGACAGCCTGGAAAAGACAAGAAGGTGACTTTTATGACTCTGAGTAGGTGGATTAAGTTGTCAATTTTTCTGGCTTTGCAAGGCTTTTTAGAATATCTTCCAGTTCAGGGATGGTCTACGAGAGGAATGGCCACCTCCTGGGTTGAATTCCAGTGAGTAACAATCTAGGAAATTCCTAGGGTGGATACTTTGTCCTCAGATCATTCATTTGTGAACCATTAGGGCTTAATAATTTTTCTGTTTTGCATTAGAGTACCAATGTTTTGAACTCTGCATTACCCTTAGTCCATCTTGTCTTTGTCACAAACATTACATCCTGCCCACCTTCCCATCAGTCCTTTGGCAAGGGCTTGGCACCCAGGTTGGGTGCATGGGGCTAGCATTTAAGGATCCTCCTGTTCTTTCTTCCTGTTGGAAGGTGACATCACCTTACTTTGTAATGACTGTCACAAGGACGCAATGGACTAAGGCTAATGAAGATTACCAATAAGTAACCAACGCATCACCATTCTTTCTGAATGTGCGTGGCTCATTCCGCAGGACTTGTTCTTTGTATGATTCCTGGATTTTCAGAAGCCCTTTGATGGCAGCACCCCCACACTGAAAATTGTTTCAGCACCACTGTACAAGGGTCAGTTGTCATGCTCATCTGCGGCGTAAATTTGCATTGAAGTAGTCTAACTCCCCAGGCCTTGTCTTTTGCTCAATTTGCCTTTGTGAGTTTTCTCTCAATCACTGTCGACTTCCTTTGATCTTTCTTTCTTCTTTTACTTCACCTTCGCCTTCAGTGTATCTTTCGGCCCTCTTAAGAGACACACCCCCTTGTAGCCACTTCTATACTTCTGTCACCTAATTATTTTCCTATCCTTTCCCCTGTAACGTTGCCGATCCTAGCTATAGCATCACTATCCAGAATCTGTTCACATGAGTTATGTTCCTCGTATCCCCACGCATCTAATAATCAGCTCTTGGTCTCCCTCCACCTCTCACGAGACATAGTCTGAGGCAGTGTCTCCATCTTGGAGAGACAATCCCTTGCACTTGTGTTGTTCTACTGGCTCTGCCGGCTTGAGCTTTGGTCAGCAGTGGCAAAAGAAGGACTAATGGAAAGTGAACGTATACTGGAGCAACAGAGTGTATGGATTTATAAGAGCTTGATTAAATGAGAAAAAAAGAGTTTAGTTGAGAGAAAAATGCAACCTGGCCCATACGGGGATCAAACCCGCGACCTTGGCGTTATTAGCACCACACTCTAACCAACTGAGCTAACCGGCCATGAGTATTAAAGATATCCTTTTTCCTTGTAATGCAGATAGATAGAAGAGTTGGTCTTACTATCGCACTTCCTTCATACTTTTCTCCTTCCGCCACCTGTCTGGATTACAATAACAAGAGCTGTGGAGTGCTGCACGCCAGCCTCAGTGCCTCTTCTTTCACTCAATCTCACTGTGTGCTGTGATATCTTTGTAACATGGCTTGTTGCCGGAAAAAAAGGAAAGGAGGGATAGTATTTTTATTCTTTTACAACAAAACCCAAAATGCATCGGCTTGCTTGCTCATTAAGTTTACAAGGCCAGCTGCTTTTGAGATATTATAATTATAGTGGTTATTCGGCGTTGGAGGTAAGAGAGTTTTTTTTAGGTCTGGCCGTTCCTTCTGCTTCAAATTACTTGAGCTCATGTCAACAAAGTAACAACAAAACATAGCCAACGGTTCGTTGCTCAAGCCATCCCTACTGCGCCTTCCCATGTCTCTCCTGCCGACCACAGTGCAGGAAATCTGAGTTTGCATTTGCGCGAAGAGAAGTACAACACAAGAAGACGCGCTTTCGTGCACCGGGCACCACCCGGCCTGTGCATTCCTCACTGTCGTGAGATCAGTTTACTCAGCAGAGCATGACGCTGCAATTGGTTAGTAGGGCAGGCCTGACCAGAATAGTATATTTGGGGTCATGTATTTGATTGCATTTTTAAAACAGTAACAGAACTTAACTGCAATGTTTAAATAGGTCTAGACATATTTAAACAGTGTCAATTTAATAGAAGAATTGTGGACAATTCAGAGGGGAGGCACCAATGTTTTTTTTTCCCATTGGGTGGATGCGGCATTAAAGAGTTTGAAGACAACTGGTCTAAGTGGACACTAATACACCTGGATGCTCCTGAATTCCTCGCAACAGATGCCAGCAAACCTGGCTGGAGAGCTACTGTGTTGCACTGATCCTGTCGATTCAAGTGGTCTTTCCTAGAGAGTCGGAGGTCATGGAAATAGATGGAGTTGATGGTAATTTTCAGGGCTTTGAAGTTTTCCCATCATCATCTGTCTCAAAAAAATGTGCTAGTAAAGACAGAGAATAAGGTAGCTGTCTTTTACATTAACCAACAGTGAAGCATGCATTCAAAATCCCTCTATGCAATAGCAGAACAATTGGGTTATTGGGCAGAGATCAACCTGTTGCACACGTCAGCAGTACACATCAAGGGCACCGACAATGTGATGGCAGACAGCTGGAGGTTTCCAAATTTGCTGGAGTTGACGTTATCCAGGTTGTTGTTTTGAGAGATATGCCGAGAGTTTGTGGAACCCTTTCTGGATCTCTTTTCAAACAAGGACAATGCTCATCTTTGTCGATTCTGATCCAGGCTTCCGGAACAAGGAGCCTAGGTAGTGGACGTATTGGTGATAAAGTGGCTGAGAAGTCTCCTTTATACATTCCCCCACTTTTTATTGATCCAGATGGTTCTCTTCAAGTCTCAGCAGGGGCGAGGGAACTTTATTCTTGTGGGCCCTTATTGGCAAGAGATGTCATGGTTTCCTCTTCTGAACCCTGGCTCTTCTACCTCATTGGGTACTGCTCAAGTGTGTCTCTCTCAGAACGTCGTCCCTGACCTTCTTGCTCCAACTCACTCTATCGCTTTGGAGGTTGAGAAGTCTGGACTGCTAGCAAAGGGTCTTTCCTCTTCCTTAGTGGAGTTAATTCAGCACTCCAGCAGGCCTTCTACTTCGAAGTCTTACTCAAAGAACTGGAAGTCTTTTGAGACGTGATGTTCTGCTCATGATCTTTTGGCACCTACCTGTAGTTTGTCTGCTATTTTGCATTTTCTTCTGAATGGGTTTCACTTGAATCTCTTTCCACTCTGAAAGCTCATTGCTTTGCGAAAAAGGTTTTTAGGGACTTTTCTGTACCTTCGTCGATGTTACAGTCTATGGTGTCTAGACTGTTCTGATCTTTTGTCAATTGTAAGACCAGTTGAAAAATCCCTTTCTCCAACTCAGAATCTTCCTACTCTTTTATAGGCTTTGCAATTTTATCTCTTTGAGGATCTGGATACTGTAGACATAAAGATTGTTTCCTATAAAGTTATTTTCCTATTTCCTATCACCTTGCTGAGAACAATTGGGGAGCTGGGAGCCTCAAAATGCTGTCCTCTCTTCATTTGATACTTTGGAAGATGGGGTAACTTTAAGGCCTAGCCTTACCTTTGCTGCAAAGGTTAAGTCTATTTTTGATAGATCTTAGGAAATAATTCTTCCTTCTTTCATTCCCTCTCCTTCCTCTCCGGAGGAACATTTTCTGAATACACTTGATGTTTAAAGAGCTCTTTTCATTTATGTCACCAGGCCTCTGCAGTTCAGGAAAACCGACTCCTTGTTTGTGACTTTTGGACAGCCTGGAAAAGACAAGAAGGTGACTTTTATGACTCTGAGTAGGTGGATTAAGTTGTCAATTTTTCTGGCTTTGCAAGGCTTTTTAGAATATCTTCCAGTTCAGGGATGGTCTACGAGAGGAATGGCCACCTCCTGGGTTGAATTCCAGTGAGTAACAATCTAGGAAATTCCTAGGGTGGCTACTTGGTCCTCAGAGCATACATTTGTCAAGCATTATGGCTTAATAATTTTTCTGTTTTGCATTTGAGTACCAATGTTTTGAACTCTGCATTACCCTTAGTCCATCTTGTATTTGTCACAAACATTACATCCTGCCCACCTTCCCATCAGTCCTTTGGCAAGGGCTTGGCACCCAGGTTGGGTGCATGGGGCTAGCATTTAAGGATCCTCCTGTTCTTTCTTCCTGTTGGAAGGTGACATCACCTTACTTTGTAATGACTGTCACAAGGACGCAATGGACTAAGGCTAATGAAGATTACCAATAAGTAACCAACGCATCACCACTCTTTCTGAATGTGCGTGGCTCATTCCGCAGGACTAGTTCTTTGTATAATTCCTGGATTTTCAGAAGCCCTTTGATGGCAGCACCCCCACACTGAAAATTGTTTCAGCACCACTGTACAAGGGTTAGTTGTCATGCTCATCTGCGGCGTAAATTTGCATTGAAGTAGTCTAACTCCCCAGGCCTTGTCTTTTGCTCAATTTGCCTTTGTGAGTTTTCTCTCAATCACTGTCGACTTCCTTTGATCTTTCTTTCTTCTTTCACTTCACCTTCGCCTTCAGTGTATCTTTCGGCCCTCTTAAGAGACACACCCCCTTGTAGCCACTTCTATACTTCTGTCACCTAATTATTTTCCTATCCTTTGCCCTGTAACGTTGCTGATCCTAGCTATAGCATCACTATCCAGAATCTGTTCACCTGAGTTATGTTCCTCTTATCCCCACGCATCTAATAATCAGCTCTTGGTCTCCCTCCACCTCTCACGAGACATAGTCTGAGGCAGTGTCTTCATCTTGGAGAGACAATCCCTTGCACTTGTGTTGTTCTACTGGCGCTGCCGGCTGGAGCTTTGGTCAGCAGTGGCAAAAGAAGGACTAATGGAAAGTGAACGTATACTGGAGCAACAGAGTGTATGGATTTATAAGAGCTTGATTAAATGAGAAAAAAAGAGTTTAGTTGAGAGAAAAAATGCAACCTGGCCCATACAGGGATCGAACCCGCGACCTTGCCGTTATAAGCACCACGCTCTAACCAACTGAGCTAACCGGCCATGAGTATTACATATCTCCTTTTTCCATAAAATGCAGATAGATAGAAGAGTTGGTCTCACGATCGCGATTCCTTCATACTTTTCTCCTTCCGCCCCCTGTCTGGATTACAATAACAAGATCTATGGAGTGCTGCACGCCAGCCTCAGTGCCTCGTCTTTCACTCAATCTCACTGTGTGCTGTGATATCTTTGTAACATCGCTTGTTGCCGGAAAAAAAGGAAAGGAGGGATAGTATTTTTATTCTTTTACAACAAAACCCAAAATGCATCGGCTTGCTTGCTCATTAAGTTTACAAGGCCAGCTGCTTTTGAGATATTATAATTATAGTGGTTATTCGGCGTTGGAGGTAAGAGAGTTTTTTTTAGGTCTGGCCGTTCCTTCTGCTTCAAATTACTTGAGCTCATGTCAACAAAGTAACAACAAAACATAGCCAACGGTTCGTTGCTCAAGCCTTCCCTACTGCGCCTTCCCATGTCTATACTGCCGACCACAGTGAAGGAAATCTGAGTTTGCATTTGCGCGAAGAGACGTACAACACAAGAAGGCGCGCTTTTGTGCGCCGGGCACCACCCGGCCTGTGCATTCCTCACTGTCGTGAGATCAGTTTACTCAGCAGAACATGACGCTGCAATTGGTTAGTAGGGCAGGCCTGACCAGAATAGTATATTTGGGGTCATGTATTTGATTGCATTTTTAAAACAGTAACAGAACTTAACTGCAATGTTTAAATAGGTCTAGACATATTTAAACAGTGTCAATTTAATAGAAGAATTGTGGACAATTCAGAGGGGAGGCACCAATGTTTTTTTTTCCCCTTGGGTGGATGCGGCATTAACGAGTTTGAAGACCACTGGTCTAAGTGGACACTAATATACCTGGATGCTCCTGAATCCTCGCAACAGATGCCAGCAAACCTGGCTGGAGAGCTACTGTGTTGGACTGATCCTGTCGATTCAAGTGGTCTTTCCTAGAGAGTCGGAGGTCATGGAAATAGATGTAGTTGATGGTAATCTACAGGGCTTTGAAGTTTTCCCATCATCATCTGTCTCAAAAAAATGTGCTAGTAAAGACAGAGAATAAGGTAGCTGTCTTTTACATTAACCAACAGTGAAGCATGCATTCAAAATCCCTCAATGCAATAGCAGAACAATTGGGTTATTGGGCAGAGATCAACCTGTTGCACACGTCGGCAGTACACATCAAGGGCACCGACAATGTGATGGCAGACAGCTGGAGGTTTCCAAATTTGCTGGAGTTGACGTTATCCAGGTCGTTGTTTTGAGAGATATGCCGAGAGTTTGTGGAACCCTTTCTGGATCTCTTTTCAAACAAGGACAATGCTCATCTTTGTCGATTCTGATCCAGGCTTCCGGAACAAGGAGCCTAGGTAGTGGACGTATTGGTGATAAAGTGGCTGAGAAGTCTCCTTTATACATTCCCCCACTTTTTATTGATCCAGATGGTTCTCTTCAAGTCTCAGCAGGGGCGAGGGAACTTTATTCTTGTGGGCCCTTATTGGCAAGAGATGTCATGGTTTCCTCTTCTGAACCCTGGCTCTTCTACCTCATTGGGTACTGCTCAAGTGTGTCTCTCTCAGAACGTCGTCCCTGACCTTCTTGCTCCAACTCACTCTATCGCTTTGGAGGTTGAGAAGTCTGGACTGCTAGCAAAGGGTCTTTCCTCTTCCTTAGTGGAGTTAATTCAGCACTCCAGCAGGCCTTCTACTTCGAAGTCTTACTCAAAGAACTGGAAGTCTTTTGAGACGTGATGTTCTGCTCATGATCTTTTGGCACCTACCTGTAGTTTGTCTGCTATTTTGCATTTTCTTCTGAATGGGTTTCACTTGAATCTCTTTCCACTCTGAAAGCTCATTGCTTTGCGAAAAAGGTTTTTAGGGACTTTTCTGTACCTTCGTCGATGTTACAGTCTATGGTGTCTAGACTGTTCTGATCTTTTGTCAATTGTAAGACCAGTTGAAAAATCCCTTTCTCCAACTCAGAATCTTCCTACTCTTTTATAGGCTTTGCAATTTTATCTCTTTGAGGATCTGGATACTGTAGACATAAAGATTGTTTCCTATAAAGTTATTTTCCTATTTCCTATCACCTTGCTGAGAACAATTGGGGAGCTGGGAGCCTCAAAATGCTGTCCTCTCTTCATTTGATACTTTGGAAGATGGGGTAACTTTAAGGCCTAGCCTTACCTTTGCTGCAAAGGTTAAGTCTATTTTTGATAGATCTTAGGAAATAATTCTTCCTTCTTTCATTCCCTCTCCTTCCTCTCCGGAGGAACATTTTCTGAATACACTTGATGTTTAAAGAGCTCTTTTCATTTATGTCACCAGGCCTCTGCAGTTCAGGAAAACCGACTCCTTGTTTGTGACTTTTGGACAGCCTGGAAAAGACAAGAAGGTGACTTTTATGACTCTGAGTAGGTGGATTAAGTTGTCCATTTTTCTGGCTTTGCAAGGCTTTTTAGAATATCTTCCAGTTCAGGGATGGTCTACGAGAGGAATGGCCACCTCCTGGGTTGAATTCCAGTGAGTAACAATCTAGGAAATTCCTAGGGTGGCTACTTGGTCCTCAGAGCATACATTTGTCAAGCATTATGGCTTAATAATTTTTCTGTTTTGCATTTGAGTACCAATGTTTTGAACTCTGCATTACCCTTAGTCCATCTTGTATTTGTCACAAACATTACATCCTGCCCACCTTCCCATCAGTCCTTTGGCAAGGGCTTGGCACCCAGGTTGGGTGCATGGGGCTAGCATTTAAGGATCCTCCTGTTCTTTCTTCCTGTTGGAAGGTGACATCACCTTACTTTGTAATGACTGTCACAAGGACGCAATGGACTAAGGCTAATGAAGATTACCAATAAGTAACCAACGCATCACCACTCTTTCTGAATGTGCGTGGCTCATTCCGCAGGACTAGTTCTTTGTATAATTCCTGGATTTTCAGAAGCCCTTTGATGGCAGCACCCCCACACTGAAAATTGTTTCAGCACCACTGTACAAGGGTTAGTTGTCATGCTCATCTGCGGCGTAAATTTGCATTGAAGTAGTCTAACTCCCCAGGCCTTGTCTTTTGCTCAATTTGCCTTTGTGAGTTTTCTCTCAATCACTGTCGACTTCCTTTGATCTTTCTTTCTTCTTTCACTTCACCTTCGCCTTCAGTGTATCTTTCGGCCCTCTTAAGAGACACACCCCCTTGTAGCCACTTCTATACTTCTGTCACCTAATTATTTTCCTATCCTTTGCCCTGTAACGTTGCTGATCCTAGCTATAGCATCACTATCCAGAATCTGTTCACCTGAGTTATGTTCCTCTTATCCCCACGCATCTAATAATCAGCTCTTGGTCTCCCTCCACCTCTCACGAGACATAGTCTGAGGCAGTGTCTTCATCTTGGAGAGACAATCCCTTGCACTTGTGCTGTTCTACTGGCGCTGCCGGCTGGAGCTTTGGTCAGCAGTGGCAAAAGAAGGACTAATGGAAAGTGAACGTATACTGGAGCAACAGAGTGTATGGATTTATAAGAGCTTGATTAAATGAGAAAAAAAGAGTTTAGTTGAGAGAAAAAATGCAACCTGGCCCATACAGGGATCGAACCCGCGACCTTGCCGTTATAAGCACCACGCTCTAACCAACTGAGCTAACCGGCCATGAGTATTACATATCTCCTTTTTCCATAAAATGCAGATAGATAGAAGAGTTGGTCTCACGATCGCGATTCCTTCATACTTTTCTCCTTCCGCCCCCTGTCTGGATTACAATAACAAGATCTATGGAGTGCTGCACGCCAGCCTCAGTGCCTCGTCTTTCACTCAATCTCACTGTGTGCTGTGATATCTTTGTAACATCGCTTGTTGCCGGAAAAAAAGGAAAGGAGGGATAGTATTTTTATTCTTTTACAACAAAACCCAAAATGCATCGGCTTGCTTGCTCATTAAGTTTACAAGGCCAGCTGCTTTTGAGATATTATAATTATAGTGGTTATTCGGCGTTGGAGGTAAGAGAGTTTTTTTTAGGTCTGGCCGTTCCTTCTGCTTCAAATTACTTGAGCTCATGTCAACAAAGTAACAACAAAACATAGCCAACGGTTCGTTGCTCAAGCCTTCCCTACTGCGCCTTCCCATGTCTATACTGCCGACCACAGTGAAGGAAATCTGAGTTTGCATTTGCGCGAAGAGACGTACAACACAAGAAGGCGCGCTTTTGTGCGCCGGGCACCACCTGGCCTGTGCATTCCTCACTGTCGTGAGATCAGTTTACTCAGCAGAACATGACGCTGCAATTGGTTAGTAGGGCAGGCCTGACCAGAATAGTATATTTGGGGTCATGTATTTGATTGCATTTTTAAAACAGTAACAGAACTTAACTGCAATGTTTAAATAGGTCTAGACATATTTAAACAGTGTCAATTTAATAGAAGAATTGTGGACAATTCAGAGGGGAGGCACCAATGTTTTTTTTTCCCCTTGGGTGGATGCGGCATTAACGAGTTTGAAGACCACTGGTCTAAGTGGACACTAATATACCTGGATGCTCCTGAATCCTCGCAACAGATGCCAGCAAACCTGGCTGGAGAGCTACTGTGTTGGACTGATCCTGTCGATTCAAGTGGTCTTTCCTAGAGAGTCGGAGGTCATGGAAATAGATGTAGTTGATGGTAATCTACAGGGCTTTGAAGTTTTCCCATCATCATCTGTCTCAAAAAAATGTGCTAGTAAAGACAGAGAATAAGGTAGCTGTCTTTTACATTAACCAACAGTGAAGCATGCATTCAAAATCCTTCAATGCAATAGCAGAACAATTGGGTTATTGGGCAGAGATCAACCTGTTGCACACGTGGGCAGTACACATCAAGGGCACCGACAATGTGATGGCAGACAGCTGGAGGTTTCCAAATTTGCTGGAGTTGACGTTATCCAGGTCGTTGTTTTGAGAGATATGCCGAGAGTTTGTGAAACCCTTTCTGGATCTCTTTTCAAACAAGGACAATGCTCATCTTTGTCGATTCTGATCCAGGCTTCCGGAACAAGGAGCCTAGGTAGTGGACGTATTGGTGATAAAGTGGCTGAGAAGTCTCCTTTATACATTCCCCCACTTTTTATTGATCTAGATGGTTCTCTTCAAGTCTCAGCAGGGGGGACGGATCTTTATTCTTGTGGGCCCTTATTGGCCAGAGATGTCATGGTTTCCTCTTCTGAACCCCTGGCTCTTCTACCTCCTTGAGTACTGCTCAAGTGTGTCTCTGTCAGAACGTCGTCCCTGACCTTCTTGCTCCAACTCACTCTATCGCTTTGGAGGTTGAGAAGTCTGGACTGCTAGCAAAGGGTCTTTCCTCTTCCTTAGTGGAGTTAATTCAGCTCTCCAGCAGGCCTTCTACTTCGAAGTCTTACTCAAAGAACTGGAAGTCTTTTGAGACATGATGTTCTGCTCATGATCTTTTGGCACCTACCTGTAGTTTGTCTGCTATTTTGCATTTTCTTCTGAATGGGTTTCACTTGAATCTCTTTCCACTCTAAAAGCTCATTGCTTTGCGATAAAGGTTTTTAGGGACTTTTCTGTACCTTCGTCGATGTTACAGTCTTTGGTGTCTAGACTGTTCTGATCTTTTGTCAATTGTAAGACCAGTTGAAAAATCCCTTTTCTCCAACTCAGAATCTTCCTACTCTTTTATAGGCTTTGCAATTTTATCTCTTTGAGGATCTGGATACTGTAGACATAAAGATTGTTTCCTATAACGTTATTTTCCTATTTCCTATCACCTTGCTGAGAACAATTGGGGAGCTGGGAGCCTTAAAATGCTGTCCTCTCTTCATTTGATACTTTGGAAGATGGGGTAACTTTAAGGCCTAGCCTTACCTTTGCTGCAAAGGTTAAGTCTATTTTTGATAGATCTTAGGAAATAATTCTTCCTTCTTTCATTCCCTCTCCTTCCTCTCCGGAGGAACATTTTCTGAATACACTTGATGTTTAAAGAGCTCTTTTCATTTATGTCACCAGGCCTCTGCAGTTCAGGAAAACCGATTCCTTGTTTTGTGACTTTTGGACAGCCTGGAAAAGACAAGAAGGTGACTTTTATGACTCTGAGTAGGTGGATTAAGTTGTCAATTTTTCTGGCTTTGCAAGGCTTTTTACAATATCTTCCAGTTCAGGGATGGTCTACGAGAGGAATGGCCACCTCCTGGGTTGAATTCCAGTGAGTAACAATCTAGGAAATTCCTAGGGTGGCTACTTGGTCCTCAGAGCATACATTTGTCAAGCATTATGGCTTAATAATTTTTCTGTTTTGCATTTGAGTACCAATGTTTTGAACTCTGCATTACCCTTAGTCCATCTTGTCTTTGTCACAAACATTACATCCTGCCCACCTTCCCATCAGTCCTTTGGCAAGGGCTTGGCACCCAGGTTGGGTGCATGGGGCTAGCATTTAAGGATCCTCCTGTTCTTTCTTCCTGTTGGAAGGTGACATAACCTTACTTTGTAATGACTGTCACAAGGACGCAATGGACTAAGGCTAATGAAGATTACCAATAAGTAACCAACGCATCACCACTCTTTCTGAATGTGCGTGGCTCATTCCGCAGGACTAGTTCTTTGTATAATTCCTGGATTTTCAGAAGCCCTTTGATGGCAGCACCCCCACACTGAAAATTGTTTCAGCACCACTGTACAAGGGTCAGTTGTCATGCTCATCTGCGGCGTAAATTTGCATTGAAGTAGTCTAACTCCCCATGCCTTGTCTTTTGCTCAATTTGCCTTTGTGAGTTTTCTCACAATCACTGTCGACTTCCTTTGATCTTTCTTTCTTCTTTCACTTCACCTTCGCCTTCAGTGTATCTTTTGGCCCTCTTAAGAGACACACCCCCTTGTAGCCACTTCTATACTTCTGTCACCTAATTATTTTCCTATCCTTTGCCCTGTAACGTTGCCGATCCTAGCTATAGCATCACTATCCAGAATCTGTTCACCTGAGTTATGTTCCTCTTATCCCCACGCATCTAATAATCAGCTCTTGGTCTCCCTCCACCTCTCACGAGACACAGTCTGAGGCAGTGTCTCCATCTTGGAGAGACAATCCCTTGCACTTGTGTTGTTCTACTGGCGCTGCCGGCTTGAGCTTTGGTCAGCAGTGGCAAAAGAAGGACTAATGGAAAGTGAACGTATACTGGAGCAACAGAGTGTATGGATTTATAAGAGCTTGATTAAATGAGAAAAAAAGAGTTTAGTTGAGAGAAAAAATGCAACTTGGGCTGTACGGAGATCGAACCCGCGACATTGGCGTTATTAGCACCACGCTCTAACCAACTGAGCTAACCGGCAAGGAGTACTATAGATCTCCTTTTTCCATGAAATGCAGATAGATAGAAGAGTTGGTCTCACGATCGCAATTCCTTCATACTTTTCTCCTTCCGCCCCCTGTCTGGATTACAATAACAAGAGCTGTGGAGTGCTGCACGCCAGCCTCAGTGCCTCTTCTTTCACTCAATCTCACTGTGTGCTGTGATATCTTTGTAACATCGCTTGTTGCCGCAAAAAAAGGAAAGGATGGATAGTATTTTTATTCTTTTACAACAAAACCCAAAATGCATCGGCTTGCTTGCTCATTAAGTTTACAAGGCCAGCTGCTTTTGAGATATTATAATTATAGTGGTTATTCGGCGTTGGAGGTAAGAGAGTTTTTTTTAGGTCTGGCCGTTCCTTCTGCTTCAAATTACTTGAGCTCATGTCAACAAAGTAACAACAAAACATAGCCAACGGTTCGTTGCTCAAGCCTTCCCTACTGCGCCTTCCCATGTCTCTCCTGCCGACCACAGTGCAGGAAATCTGAGTTTGCATTTGCGCGAAGAGACGTACAACACAAGAAGGCGCGCTTTCGTGCTCCGGGCACCACCCGGCCTGTGCATTCCTCACTGTCGTGAGATCAGTTTACTCAGCAGAACATGACGCTGCAATTGGTTAGTAGGGCAGGCCTGACCAGAATAGTATATTTGGGGTCATGTATTTGATTGCATTTTTAAAACAGTAACAGAACTTAACTGCAATGTTTAAATAGGTCTAGACATATTTAAACAGTGTCAATTTAATAGCAGAATTGTGGACAATTCAGAGGGGAGGCACCAATGTTTTTTTTTCCCATCGGGTGGATGCGGCATTAAAGAGTTTGAAGACCACTGGTCTAAGTGGACACTAATATACCTGGATGCTCCTGAATCCTCGCAACAGATGCCAGCAAACCTGGCTGGAGAGCTACTGTGTTGGACTGATCCTGTCGATTCAAGTGGTCTTTCCTAGAGAGTCGGAGGTCATGGAAATAGATGGAGTTGATGGTAATCTACAGGGCTTTGAAGTTTTCCCATCATCATCTGTCTCAAAAAAATGTGCTAGTAAAGACAGAGAATAAGGTAGCTGTCTTTTACATTAACCAACAGTGAAGCATGCATTCAAAATCCTTCAATGCAATAGCAGAACAATTGGGTTATTGGGCAGAGATCAACCTGTTGCACACGTCGGCAGTACACATCAAGGGCACCGACAATGTGATGGCAGACAGCTGGAGGTTTCCAAATTTGCTGGAGTTGACGTTATCCAGGTCGTTGTTTTGAGAGATATGCCGAGAGTTTGTGAAACCCTTTCTGGATCTCTTTTCAAACAAGGACAATGCTCATCTTTGTCGATTCTGATCCAGGCTTCCGGAACAAGGAGCCTAGGTAGTGGACGTATTGGTGATAAAGTGGCTGAGAAGTCTCCTTTATACATTCCCCCACTTTTTATTGATCCAGATGGTTCTCTTCAAGTCTCAGCAGGGGGGAGGGAACCTTATTCTTGTGGGCCCTTATTGGCCAGAGATGTCATGGTTTCCTCTTCTGAACCCCTGGCTCTTCTACCTCCTTGGGTACTGCTCAAGTGTGTCTCTCTCAGAACGTCGTCCCTGACCTTCTTGCTCCAACTCACTCTATCGCTTTGGAGGTTGAGAAGTCTGGACTGCTAGCAAAGGGTCTTTCCTCTTCCTTAGTGGAGTTAATTCAGCACTCCAGCAGGCCTTCTACTTCAAAGTCTTACTCAATGAACTGGAAGTCTTTTGAGACGTGATGTTCAGCTCATGATCTTTTGGCACCTACCTGTAGTTTGTCTGCTATTTTGCATTTTCTTCTGAATGGGTTTCACTTGAATCTCTTTCCACTCTGAAAGCTCATTGCTTTGCGATAAAGGTTTTTAGGGACTTTTCTGTACCTTCGTCGATGTTACAGTCTTTGGTGTCTAGACTGTTCTGATCTTTTGTCAATTGTAAGACCAGTTGAAAAATCCCTTTTCTCCAACTCAGAATCTTCTTACTCTTTTATAGGCTTCGCAATTTTATCTCTTTGAGGATCTGGATACTGTAGACATAAAGATTGTTTCCTATAAAGTTATTTTCCTATTTCCTATCACCTTGCTGAGAACAATTGGGGAGCTGGGAGCCTTAAAATGCTGTCCTCTCCTCATTTGATACTTTGGAAGATATGGTAACTTTAAGGCCTAGCCTTACCTTTGCTGCAAAGGTTAAGTCTATTTTTGATAGATCTTAGGAAATAATTCTTCCTTCTTTCATTCCCTCTCCTTCCTCTCCGGAGGAACATTTTCTGAATACACTTGATGTTTAAAGAGCTCTTTTCATTTATGTCACTAGGCCTCTGCAGTTCAGGAAAACCGACTCCTTGTTTGTGACTTTTGGACAGCCTGGAAAAGACAAGAAGGTGACTTTTATGACTCTGAGTAGGTGGATTAAGTTGTCAATTTTTCTGGCATTGCAAGGCTTTTTAGAATATCTTCCAGTTCAGGGATGGTCTACGAGAGGAATGGCCACCTCCTGGGTTGAATTCCAGTGAGTAACAATCTAGGAAATTCCTAGGGTGGCTACTTGGTCCTTAGAGCATACATTTGTCAAGCATTATGGCTTAATAATTTTTCTGTTTTGCATTTGAGTACCAATGTTTTGAACTCTGCATTACCCTTAGTCCATCTTGTCTTTGTCACAAACATTACATCCTGCCCACCTTCCCATCAGTCCTTTGGCAAGGGCTTGGCACCCAGGTTGGGTGCATGGGGCTAGCATTTAAGGATCCTCCTGTTCTTTCTTCCTGTTGGAAGGTGACATCACCTTACTTTGGAATGACTGTCACAAGGACGCAATGGACTAAGGCTAATGAAGATTACCAATAAGTAACCAACGCATCACCATTCTTTCTGAATGTGCATGGCTCATTCCGCAGGACTTGTTCTTTGTATGATTCCTGGATTTTCAGAAGCCCTTTGATGGCAGCACCCCCACACTGAAAATTGTTTCAGCACCACTGTACAAGGGTCAGTTGTCATGCTCATCTGCGGCGTAAATTTGCATTGAAGTAGTCTAACTCCCCAGGCCTTGTCTTTTGCTCAATTTGCCTTTGTGAGTTTTCTCTCAATCACTGTCGACTTCCTTTGATCTTTCTTTCTTCTTTTACTTCACCTTCGCCTTCAGTGTATCTTTCGGCCCTCTTAAGAGACACACCCCCTTGTAGCCACTTCTATACTTCTGTCACCTAATTATTTTCCTATCCTTTCCCCTGTAACATTGCTGATCCTAGCTATAGCATCACTATCCAGAATCTGTTCACCTGAGTTATGTTCCTCTTATCCCCACGCATCTAATAATCAGCTCTTGGTCTCCCTCCACCTCTCACGAGACATAGTCTGAGGCAGTGTCTCCATCTTGGAGAGACAATCCCTTGCACTTGTGTTGTTCTACTGGCGCTGCCGGCTTGAGCTTTGGTCAGCAGTGGCAAAAGAAGGACTAATGGAAAGTGAACGTATACTGGAGCAACAGAGTGTATGGATTTATAAGAGCTTGATTAAATGAGAAAAAAAGAGTTTAGTTGAGAGAAAAAATGCATCCTGGCCCGTACGGGGATCGAGCCCGCGACCTTGGCGTTATTAGCACCACGCTCAAACCAACTGAGCTAACAAGCTATGAGTACTAAACATATCCTTTTCCATGTAATGCAGATAGATAGAAGAGTTGGTCTCACTATCGCAATTCCTTCATACTTTTCTCCTTCCCCCCCCTGTCTGGATTACAATAACAAGAGCTGTGGAGTGCTGCATGCCAGCCTCAGTGCCTCTTCTTTTAGTCAATCTCACTGTGTGCTGTGATATCTTTGTAACATCGCTTGTTGCCGGAAAAAAAGGAAAGGATGGATAGTATTTTTATTCTTTTACAACAAAACCCAAAATGCATCGGCTTGCTTGGTCATTAAGTTTACAAGGCCAGCTGCTTTTGAGATATTATAATTATAGTGGTTATTCGGCGTTGGAGGTAAGAGAGTTTTTTTTAGGTCTGGCCGTTCCTTCTGCTTCAAATTACTTGAGCTCATGTCAACAAAGTAACAACAAAACATAGCCAACGGTTCGTTGCTCAAGCCTTCCCTACTGCGCCTTCCCATGTCTCTCCTGCCGACCACAGTGCAGAAAATCTGAGTTTGCATTTGCGCGAAGAGACGTACAACACAAGAAGGCGCGCTTTTGTGCGCCGGGCACCACCCGGCCTGTGCATTCCTCACTGTCGTGAGATCAGTTTACTCAGCAGAGCATGACGCTGCAATTGGTTAGTAGGGCAGGCCTAACCAGAATAGTATATTTGGGGTCATGTATTTGATTGCATTTTTAAAACAGTAACAGAACTTAACTGCAATGTTTAAATAGGTCTAGACATATTTAAAAAGTGTCAATTTAAGAGCAGAATTGTGGACAATTCAGAGGGGAGGCACCAATGTTTTTTTTTCCTATCGGGTGGATGCGGCATTAAAGAGTTTGAAGACCACTGGTCTAAGTGGACACTAATATACCTGGATGCTCCTGAATCCTCGCAACAGATGCCAGCAAACCTGGCTGGGGAGCTACTGTGTTGGACTGATCCTGTTGATTCAAGTGGTCTTTCCTAGAGAGTCGGAGGTCATGGAAATAGATGGAGTTGATGGTAATCTACAGGGCTTTGAAGTTTTCCCATCATCATCTGTCTCCAAAAAATGTGCTAGTAAAGACAGAGAATAAGGTAGCTGTCTTTTACATTAACCAACAGTGAAGCATGCATTCAAAATCCTTCAATGCAATAGCAGAACAATTGGGTTATTGGGCAGAGATCAACCTGTTGCACACGTCGGCAGTACACATCAAGGGCACCGACAATGTGATGGCAGACAGCTGGAGGTTTCCAAATTTGCTGGAGTTGACGTTATCCAGGTCGTTGTTTTGAGAGATATGCCGAGAGTTTGTGAAACCCTTTCTGGATCTCTTTTCAAACAAGGACAATGCTCATCTTTGTCGATTCTGATCCAGGCTTCTGGAACAAGGAGCCTAGGTAGTGGACGTATTGGTGATAAAGTGGCTGAGAAGTCTCCTTTATACATTCCCCCACTTTTTATTGATCCAGATGGTTCTCTTCAAGTCTCAGCAGGGGGGAGGGAACCTTATTCTTGTGGGCCCTTATTGGCCAGAGATGTCATGGTTTCCTCTTCTGAACCCCTGCCTCTTCTACCTCCTTGGGTACTGCTCAAGTGTGTCTCTCTCAGAACGTCGTCCCTGACCTTCTTGCTCCAACTCACTCTATCGCTTTGGAGGTTGAGAAGTCTGGACTGCTAGCAAAGGGTCTTTCCTCTTCCTTAGTGGAGTTAATTCAGCACTCCAGCAGGCCTTCTACTTCGAAGTCTTACTCAAAGAACTGGAAGTCTTTTGAGACGTGATGTTCAGCTCATGATCTTTTGGCACCTACCTGTAGTTTGTCTGCTATTTTGCATTTTCTTCTGAATGGGTTTCACTTGAATCTCTTTCCACTCTGAAAGCTCATTGCTTTGCGATAAAGGTTTTTAGGGACTTTTCTGTACCTTCGTCGATGTTACAGTCTTTGGTGTCTAGACTGTTCTGATCTTTTGTCAATTGTAAGACCAGTTGAAAAATCCCTTTTCTCCAACTCAGAATCTTCTTACTCTTTTATAGGCTTTGCAATTTTATCTCTTTGAGGATCTGGATACTGTAGACATAAAGATTGTTTCCTATAAAGTTATTTTCCTATTTCCTATCACCTTGCTGAGAACAATTGGGGAGCTGGGAGCCTTAAAATGCTGTCCTCTCTTCATTTGATACTTTGGAAGATATGGTAACTTTAAAGCCTTACCTTTGCTGCAAAGGTTAAGTCTATTTTTGATAGATCTTAGGAAATAATTCTTCCTTCTTTCATTCCCTCTCCTTCCTCTCCGGAGGAACATTTTCTGAATACACTTGATGTTTAAATAGCTCTTTTCATTTATGTCACCAGGCCTCTGCAGTTCAGGAAAACCGACTCCTTGTTTGTGACTTTTGGACAGCCTGGAAAAGACAAGAAGGTGACTTTTATGACTGTGAGTAGCTGGATTAAGTTGTCAATTTTTCTGGCTTTGCAAGGCTTTTTAGAATATCTTCCAGTTCAGGGATGGTCTACGAGAGGAATAGCCACCTCCTGGGTTGAATTCCAGTGAGTAACAATCTAGGAAATTCCTAGGGTGGCTACTTGGTCCTCAGAGCATACATTTGTCAAGCATTATGGCTTAATAATTTTTCTGTTTTGCATTTGAGTACCAATGTTTTGAACTCTGCATTACCCTTAGTCCATCTTGTCTTTGTCACAAACATTACATCCTGCCCACCTTCCCATCAGTCCTTTGGCAAGGGCTTGGCACCCAGGTTGGGTGCATGTGGCTAGCATTTAAGGATCCTCCTGTTCTTTCTTCCTGTTGGAAGGTGACATCACCTTACTTTGTAATGACTGTCACAAGGACGCAATGGACTAAGGCTAATGAAGATTACCAATAAGTAACCAACGCATCACCATTCTTTCTGAATGTGCGTGGCTCATTCCGCAGGACTTGTTCTTTGTATGATTCCTGGATTTTCAGAAGCCCTTTGATGGCAGCACCCCCACACTGAAAATTGTTTCAGCACCACTGTACAAGGGTCAGTTGTCATGCTCATCTGCGGCGTAAATTTGCATTGAAGTAGTCTAACTCCCCAGGCCTTGTCTTTTGCTCAATTTGCCTTTGTGAGTTTTCTCTCAATCACTGTCGACTTCCTTTGATCTTTCTTTCTTCTTTTACTTCACCTTCGCCTTCAGTGTATCTTTCGGCCCTCTTAAGAGACACACCCTCTTGTAGCCACTTCTATACTTCTGTCACCTAATTATTTTCCTATCCTTTCCCCTGTAAAATTGCTGATCCTAGCTATAGCATCACTATCCAGAATCTGTTCACCTGAGTTATGTTCCTCTTATCCCCACACATCTAATAATCAGCTCTTGGTCTCCCTCCACCTCTCACGAGACATAGTCTGAGGCAGTGTCTCCATCTTGGAGAGACAATCCCTTGCACTTGTGTTGTTCTACTGGCGCTGCCGGATTGAGCTTTGGTCAGCAGTGGCAAAAGAAGGACTAATGGAAAGTGAACGTATACTGGAGCAACAGAGTGTATGGATTTATAAGAGCTTGATTAAATGAGAAAAAAAGAGTTTAGTTGAGAGAAAAAATGCAACCTGGCCCGTACGGGGATCGAACCCGCGACCTTGGCGTTATTAGCACCACGCTCTAACCAACTGAGCTAACCAGCTATGAGTACTAAAGATATCCTTTTTCCATGTAATGCAGATAGATAGAAGAGTTGGTCTCACTATCGCAATTCCTTCATACTTTTCTTCTCCCCCCCCCTGTCTGGATTACAATAACAAGAGCTGTGGAGTGCTGCATGCCAGCCTCAGTGCCTCTTCTTTCACTCAATCTCACTGTGTGCTGTGATATCTTTGTAACATCGCTTGTTGCCGGAAAAAAAGGAAATTATGGATAGTATTTTTATTCTTTTACAACAAAACCCAAAATGCATCGGCTTGCTTGGTCATTAAGTTTACAAGGCCAGCTGCTTTTGAGATATTATAATTATAGTGGTTATTCGGCGTTGGAGGTAAGAGAGTTTTTTTTAGGTCTGGCCGTTCCTTCTGCTTCAAATTACTTGAGCTCATGTCAACAAAGTAACAACAAAACATAGCCAACGGTTCGTTGCTCAAGCCTTCCCTACTGCGCCTTCCCATGTCTCTCCTGCCGACCACAGTGCAGGAAATCTGAGTTTGCATTTGCGGGAAGAGACGTACAACACAAGAAGGCGCGCTTTTGTGCGCCGGGCACCACCCGGCCTGTGCATTCCTCACTGTCGTGAGATCAGTTTACTCAGCAGAGCATGACGCTGCAATTGGTTAGTAGGGCAGGCCTAACCAGAATAGTATATTTGGGGTCATGTATTTGATTGCATTTTTAGAATAGTAACAGAACTTAACTGCAATGTTTAAATAGGTCTAGACATATTTAAACAGTGTCAATTTAATAGCAGAATTGTGGACAATTCAGAGGGGAGGCACCAATGTTTTTTTTTCCTATCGGGTGGATGCGGCATTAAAGAGTTTGAAGACCACTGGTGTAAGTGGACACTAATATACCTGGATGCTCCTGAATCCTCGCAACAGATGCCAGCAAACCTGGCTGGAGAGCTACTGTGTTGGACTGATCCTGTCGATTCAAGTGGTCTTTCCTAGAGAGTCGGAGGTCATGCAAATAGATGGAGTTGATGGTAATCTACAGGGCTTTGAAGTTTTCCCATCATCATCTGCCTCAAAAAAATGTGCTAGTAAAGACAGAGAATAAGGTAGCTGTCTTTTACATTAACCAACAGTGAAGCATGCATTCAAAATCCTTCAATGCAATAGCAGAACAATTGGGTTATTGGGCAGAGATCAACCTGTTGCACACGTCGGCAGTACACATCAAGGGCACCGACAATGTGATGGCAGACAGCTGGAGGTTTCCAAATTTGCTGGAGTTGACGTTATCCAGGTCGTTGTTTTGAGAGATATGCCGAGAGTTTGTGAAACCCTTTCTGGATCTCTTTTCAAACAAGGACAATGCTCATCTTTGTCGATTCTGATCCAGGCTTCCGGAACAAGGAGCCTAGGTAGTGGACGTATTGGTGATAAAGTGGCTGAGAAGTCTCCTTTATACATTCCCCCACTTTTTATTGATCCAGATGGTTCTCTTCAAGTCTCAGCAGGGGGGAGGGAACCTTATTCTTGTGGGCCCTTATTGGCCAGAGATGTCATGGTTTCCTCTTCTGAACCCCTGGCTCTTCTACCTCCTTGGGTACTGCTCAAGTGTGTCTCTCTCAGAACGTCGTCCCTGACCTTCTTGCTCCAACTCACTCTATCGCTTTGGAGGTTGAGAAGTCTGGACTGCTAGCAAAGGGTCTTTCCTCTTCCTTAGTGGAGTTAATTCAGCACTCCAGCAGGCCTTCTACTTCGAAGTCTTACTCAAAGAACTGGAAGTCTTTTGAGAAGTGATGTTCAGCTCATGATCTTTTGGCACCTACCTGTAGTTTGTCTGCTATTTTGCATTTTCTTCTGAATGGGTTTCACTTGAATCTCTTTCCACTCTGAAAGCTCATTGCTTTGCGATAAAGGTTTTTAGGGACTTTTCTGTACCTTCGTCGATGTTACAGTCTTTGGTGTCTAGACTGTTCTGATCTTTTGTCAATTGTAAGACCAGTTGAAAAATCCCTTTTCTCCAACTCAGAATCTTCTTACTCTTTTATAGGCTTTGCAATTTTATCTCTTTGAGGATCTGGATACTGTAGACATAAAGATTGTTTCCTATAAAGTTATTTTCCTATTTCCTATCACCTTGCTGAGAACAATTGGGGAGCTGGGAGCCTTAAAATGCTGTCCTCTCTTCATTTGATACTTTGGAAGATATGGTAACTTTAAAGCCTTACCTTTGCTGCAAAGGTTAAGTCTATTTTTGATAGATCTTAGGAAATAATTCTTCCTTCTTTCATTCCCTCTCCTTCCTCTCCGGAGGAACATTTTCTGAATACACTTGATGTTTAAAGAGCTCTTTTCATTTATGTCACCAGGCCTCTGCAGTTCAGGAAAACCGACTCCTTGTTTGTGACTTTTGGACAGCCTGGAAAAGACAAGAAGGTGACTTTTATGACTCTGAGTAGCTGGATTAAGTTGTCAATTTTTCTGGCTTTGCAAGGCTTTTTAGAATATCTTCCAGTTCAGGGATGGTCTACGAGAGGAATAGCCACCTCCTGGGTTGAATTCCAGTGAGTAACAATCTAGGAAATTCCTAGGGTGGCTACTTGGTCCTCAGAGCATACATTTGTCAAGCATTATGGCTTAATAATTTTTCTGTTTTGCATTTGAGTACCAATGTTTTGAACTCTGCATTACCCTTAGTCCATCTTGTCTTTGTCACAAACATTACATCCTGCCCACCTTCCCATCAGTCCTTTGGCAAGGGCTTGGCACCCAGGTTGGGTGCATGTGGCTAGCATTTAAGGATCCTCCTGTTCTTTCTTCCTGTTGGAAGGTGACATCACCTTACTTTGTAATGACTGTCACAAGGACGCAATGGACTAAGGCTAATGAAGATTACCAATAAGTAACCAACGCATCACCATTCTTTCTGAATGTGCGTGGCTCATTCCGCAGGACTTGTTCTTTGTATGATTCCTGGATTTTCAGAAGCCCTTTGATGGCAGCACCCCCACACTGAAAATGGTTTCAGCACCACTGTACAAGGGTCAGTTGTCATGCTCATCTGCGGCGTAAATTTGCATTGAAGTAGTCTAACTCCCCAGGCCTTGTCTTTTGCTCAATTTGCCTTTGTGAGTTTTCTCTCAATCACTGTCGACTTCCTTTGATCTTTCTTTCTTCTTTTACTTCACCTTCGCCTTCAGTGTATCTTTCGGCCCTCTTAAGAGACACACCCTCTTGTAGCCACTTCTATACTTCTGTCACCTAATTATTTTCCTATCCTTTCCCCTGTAAAATTGCTGATCCTAGCTATAGCATCACTATCCAGAATCTGTTCACCTGAGTTATGTTCCTCTTATCCCCACACATCTAATAATCAGCTCTTGGTCTCCCTCCACCTCTCACGAGACATAGTCTGAGGCAGTGTCTCCATCTTGGAGAGACAATCCCTTGCACTTGTGTTGTTCTACTGGCGCTGCCGGATTGAGCTTTGGTCAGCAGTGGCAAAAGAAGGACTAATGGAAAGTGAACGTATACTGGAGCAACAGAGTGTATGGATTTATAAGAGCTTGATTAAATGAGAAAAAAAGAGTTTAGTTGAGAGAAAAAATGCAACCTGGCCCGTACGGGGATCGAACCCGCGACCTTGGCTTTATTAGCACCACGCTCTAACCAACTGAGCTAACCAGCTATGAGTACTAAAGATATCCTTTTTCCATGTAATGCAGATAGATAGAAGAGTTGGTCTCACTATCGCAATTCCTTCATACTTTTCTTCTTCCCCCCCCTGTCTGGATTACAATAACAAGAGCTGTGGAGTGCTGCATGCCAGCCTCAGTGCCTCTTCTTTCACTCAATCTCACTGTGTGCTGTGATATCTTTGTAACATCGCTTGTTGCCGGAAAAAAAGGAAATTATGGATAGTATTTTTATTCTTTTACAACAAAACCCAAAATGCATCGGCTTGCTTGGTCATTAAGTTTACAAGGCCAGCTGCTTTTGAGATATTATAATTATAGTGGTTATTCGGCGTTGGAGGTAAGAGAGTTTTTTTTAGGTCTGGCCGTTCCTTCTGCTTCAAATTACTTGAGCTCATGTCAACAAAGTAACAACAAAACATAGCCAACGGTTCGTTGCTCAAGCCTTCCCTACTGCGCCTTCCCATGTCTCTCCTGCCGACCACAGTGCAGGAAATCTGAGTTTGCATTTGCGGGAAGAGACGTACAACACAAGAAGGCGCGCTTTTGTGCGCCGGGCACCACCCGGCCTGTGCATTCCTCACTGTCGTGAGATCAGTTTACTCAGCAGAGCATGACGCTGCAATTGGTTAGTAGGGCAGGCCTAACCAGAATAGTATATTTGGGGTCATTTATTTGATTGCATTTTTAGAATAGTAACAGAACTTAACTGCAATGTTTAAATAGGTCTAGACATATTTAAACAGTGTCAATTTAATAGCAGAATTGTGGACAATTCAGAGGGGAGGCACCAATGTTCTTTTTTCCTATCGGGTGGATGCGGCATTAAAGAGTTTGAAGACCACTGGTGTAAGTGGACACTAATATACCTGGATGCTCCTGAATCCTCGCAACAGATGCCAGCAAACCTGGCTGGAGAGCTACTGTGTTGGACTGATCCTGTCGATTCAAGTGGTCTTTCCTAGAGAGTCGGAGGTCATGCAAATAGATGGAGTTGATGGTAATCTACAGGGCTTTGAAGTTTTCCCATCATCATCTGCCTCAAAAAAATGTGCTAGTAAAGACAGAGAATAAGGTAGCTGTCTTTTACATTAACCAACAGTGAAGCATGCATTCAAAATCCTTCAATGCAATAGCAGAACAATTGGGTTATTGGGCAGAGATCAACCTGTTGCACACGTCGGCAGTACACATCAAGGGCACCGACAATGTGATGGCAGACAGCTGGAGGTTTCCAAATTTGCTGGAGTTGACGTTATCCAGGTCGTTGTTTTGAGAGATATGCCGAGAGTTTGTGAAACCCTTTCTGGATCTCTTTTCAAACAAGGACAATGCTCATCTTTGTCGATTCTGATCCAGGCTTCCGGAACAAGGAGCCTAGGTAGTGGACGTATTGGTGATAAAGTGGCTGAGAAGTCTCCTTTATACATTCCCCCACTTTTTATTGATCCAGATGGTTCTCTTCAAGTCTCAGCAGGGGGGAGGGAACCTTATTCTTGTGGGCCCTTATTGGCCAGAGATGTCATGGTTTCCTCTTCTGAACCCCTGGCTCTTCTACCTCCTTGGGTACTGCTCAAGTGTGTCTCTCTCAGAACGTCGTCCCTCACCTTCTTGCTCCAACTCACTCTATCGCTTTGGAGGTTGAGAAGTCTGGACTGCTAGCAAAGGGTCTTTCCTCTTCCTTAGTGGAGTTAATTCAGCACTCCAGCAGGCCTTCTACTTCGAAGTCTTACTCAAAGAACTGGAAGTCTTTTGAGAAGTGATGTTCAGCTCATGATCTTTTGGCACCTACCTGTAGTTTGTCTGCTATTTTGCATTTTCTTCTGAATGGGTTTCACTTGAATCTCTTTCCACTCTGAAAGCTCATTGCTTTGCGATAAAGGTTTTTAGGGACTTTTCTGTACCTTCGTCGATGTTACAGTCTTTGGTGTCTAGACTGTTCTGATCTTTTGTCAATTGTAAGACCAGTTGAAAAATCCCTTTTCTCCAACTCAGAATCTTCTTACTCTTTTATAGGCTTTGCAATTTTATCTCTTTGAGGATCTGGATACTGTAGACATAAAGATTGTTTCCTATAAAGTTATTTTCCTATTTCCTATCACCTTGCTGAGAACAATTGGGGAGCTGGGAGCCTTAAAATGCTGTCCTCTCTTCATTTGATACTTTGGAAGATATGGTAACTTTAAAGCCTTACCTTTGCTGCAAAGGTTAAGTCTATTTTTGATAGATCTTAGGAAATAATTCTTCCTTCTTTCATTCCCTCTCCTTCCTCTCCGGAGGAACATTTTCTGAATACACTTGATGTTTAAAGAGCTCTTTTCATTTATGTCACCAGGCCTCTGCAGTTCAGGAAAACCGACTCCTTGTTTGTGACTTTTGGACAGCCTGGAAAAGACAAGAAGGTGACTTTTATGACTCTGAGTAGCTGGATTAAGTTGTCAATTTTTCTGGCTTTGCAAGGCTTTTTAGAATATCTTCCAGTTCAGGGATGGTCTACGAGAGGAATAGCCACCTCCTGGGTTGAATTCCAGTGAGTAACAATCTAGGAAATTCCTAGGGTGGCTACTTGGTCCTCAGAGCATACATTTGTCAAGCATTATGGCTTAATAATTTTTCTGTTTTGCATTTGAGTACCAATGTTTTGAACTCTGCATTACCCTTAGTCCATCTTGTCTTTGTCACAAACATTACATCCTGCCCACCTTCCCATCAGTCCTTTGGCAAGGGCTTGGCACCCAGGTTGGGTGCATGTGGCTAGCATTTAAGGATCCTCCTGTTCTTTCTTCCTGTTGGAAGGTGACATCACCTTACTTTGTAATGACTGTCACAAGGACGCAATGGACTAAGGCTAATGAAGATTACCAATAAGTAACCAACGCATCACCATTCTTTCTGAATGTGCGTGGCTCATTCCGCAGGACTTGTTCTTTGTATGATTCCTGGATTTTCAGAAGCCCTTTGATGGCAGCACCCCCACACTGAAAATTGTTTCAGCACCACTGTACAAGGGTCAGTTGTCATGCTCATCTGCGGCGTAAATTTGCATTGAAGTAGTCTAACTCCCCAGGCCTTGTCTTTTGCTCAATTTGCCTTTGTGAGTTTTCTCTCAATCACTGTCGACTTCCTTTGATCTTTCTTTCTTCTTTTACTTCACCTTCGCCTTCAGTGTATCTTTCGGCCCTCTTAAGAGACACACCCTCTTGTAGCCACTTCTATACTTCTGTCACCTAATTATTTTCCTATCCTTTCCCCTGTAAAATTGCTGATCCTAGCTATAGCATCACTATCCAGAATCTGTTCACCTGAGTTATGTTCCTCTTATCCCCACACATCTAATAATCAGCTCTTGGTCTCCCTCCACCTCTCACGAGACATAGTCTGAGGCAGTGTCTCCATCTTGGAGAGACAAACCCTTGCACTTGTGTTGTTCTACTGGCGCTGCCGGATTGAGCTTTGGTCAGCAGTGGCAAAAGAAGGACTAATGGAAAGTGAACGTATACTGGAGCAACAGAGTGTATGGATTTATAAGAGCTTGATTAAATGAGAAAAAAAGAGTTTAGTTGAGAGAAAAAATGCAACCAGACCCGTACGGGGATCGAACCCGCGACCTTGGCGTTATTAGCATCACGCTCTAACCAACTGAGCTAACCAGCTATGAGTACTAAAGATATCCTTTTTCCATGTAATGCAGATAGATAGAAGAGTTGGTCTCACTATCGCAATTCCTTCATACTTTTCTTCTTCCCCCCCCTGTCTGGATTACAATAACAAGAGCTGTGGAGTGCTGCATGCCAGCCTCAGTGCCTCTTCTTTCACTCAATCTCACTGTGTGCTGTGATATCTTTGTAACATCGCTTGTTGCCGGAAAAAAAGGAAATGATGGATAGTATTTTTATTCTTTTACAACAAAACCCAAAATGCATCGGCTTGCTTGGTCATTAAGTTTACAAGGCCAGCTGCTTTTGAGATATTATAATTATAGTGGTTATTCGGCGTTGGAGGTAAGAGAGTTTTTTTTAGGTCTGGCCGTTCCTTCTGCTTCAAATTACTTGAGCTCATGTCAACAAAGTAACAACAAAACATAGCCAACGGTTCGTTGCTCAAGCCTTCCCTACTGCGCCTTCTCATGTCTCTCCTGCCGACCACAGTGCAGGAAATCTGAGTTTGCATTTGCGGGAAGAGACGTACAACACAAGAAGGCGCGCTTTTGTGCGCCGGGCACCACCCGGCCTGTGCATTCCTCACTGTCGTGAGATCAGTTTACTCAGCAGAGCATGACGCTGCAGTTGGTTAGTAGGGCAGGCCTAACCAGAATAGTATATTTGGGGTCATGTATTTGATTGCATTTTTAAAATAGTAACAGAACTTAACTGCAATGTTTAAATAGGTCTAGACATATTTAAACAGTGTCAATTTAATAGCAGAATTGTGGACAATTCAGAGGGGAGGCACCAATGTTTTTTTTTCCTATCGGGTGGATGCGGCATTAAAGAGTTTGAAGACCACTGGTGTAAGTGGACACTAATATACCTGGATGCTCCTGAATCCTCGCAACAGATGCCAGCAAACCTGGCTGGAGAGCTACTGTGTTGGACTGATCCTGTCGATTCAAGTGGTCTTTCCTAGAGAGTCGGAGGTCATGGAAATAGATGGAGTTGATGGTAATCTACAGGGCTTTGAAGTTTTCCCATCATCATCTGTCTCAAAAAAATGTGCTAGTAAAGACAGAGAATAAGGTAGCTGTCTTTTACATTAACCAACAGTGAAGCATGCATTCAAAATCCTTCAATGCAATAGCAGAACAATTGGGTTATTGGGCAGAGATCAACCTGTTGCACACGTCGGCAGTACACATCAAGGGCACCGACAATGTGATGGCAGACAGCTGGAGGTTTCCAAATTTGCTGGAGTTGACGTTATCCAGGTCGTTGTTTTGAGAGATATGCCGAGAGTTTGTGAAACCCTTTCTGGATCTCTTTTCAAACAAGGACAATGCTCATCTTTGTCGATTCTGATCCAGGCTTCCGGAACAAGGAGCCTAGGTAGTGGACGTATTGGTGATAAAGTGGCTGAGAAGTCTCCTTTATACATTCCCCCACTTTTTATTGATCCAGATGGTTCTCTTCAAGTCTCAGCAGGGGGGAGGGAACCTTATTCTTGTGGGCCCTTATTGGCCAGAGATGTCATGGTTTCCTCTTCTGAACCCCTGGCTCTTCTACCTCCTTGGGTACTGCTCAAGTGTGTCTCTCTCAGAACGTCGTCCCTGACCTTCTTGCTCCAACTCACTCTATCGCTTTGGAGGTTGAGAAGTCTGGACTGCTAGCAAAGGGTCTTTCCTCTTCCTTAGTGGAGTTAATTCAGCACTCCAGCAGGCCTTCTACTTCGAAGTCTTACTCAAAGAACTGGAAGTCTTTTGAGACGTGATGTTCAGCTCATGATCTTTTGGCACCTACCTGTAGCTTGTCTGCTATTTTGCATTTTCTTCTGAATGGGTTTCACTTGAATCTCTTTCCACTCTGAAAGCTCATTGCTTTGCGATTAAGGTTTTTAGGGACTTTTCTGTACCTTCGTCGATGTTACAGTCTTTGGTGTCTAGACTGTTCTGATCTTTTGTCAATTGTAAGACCAGTTGAAAAATCCCTTTTCTCCAACTCAGAATCTTCTTACTCTTTTATAGGCTTTGCAATTTTATCTCTTTGAGGATCTGGATACTGTAGACATAAAGATTGTTTCCTATAAAGTTATTTTCCTATTTCCTATCACCTTGCTGAGAACAATTGGGGAGCTGGGAGCCTTAAAATGCTGTCCTCTCTTCATTTGATACTTTGGAAGATATGGTAACTTTAAGGCCTAGCCTTACCTTTGGTGCAAAGGTTAAGTCTATTTTTGATAGATCTTAGGAAATAATTCTTCCTTCTTTCATTCCCTCTCCTTCCTCTCCGGAGGAACATTTTCTGAATACACTTGATGTTTAAAGAGCTCTTTTCATTTATGTCACTAGGCCTCTGCAGTTCAGGAAAACCGACTCCTTGTTTGTGACTTTTGGACAGCCTGGAAAAGACAAGAAGGTGACTTTTATGACTCTGAGTAGGTGGATTAAGTTGTCAATTATTCTGGCTTTGCAAGGCTTTTTAGAATATCTTCCAGTTCAGGGATGGTCTACGAGAGGAATGGCCACCTCCTGGGTTGAATTCCAGTGAGTAACAATCTAGGAAATTCCTAGGGTGGCTACTTGGTCCTCAGAGCATACATTTGTCAAGCATTATGGCTTAATAATTTTTCTGTTTTGCATTTGAGTACCAATGTTTTGAACTCTGCATTACCCTTAGTCCATCTTGTCTTTGTCACAAACATTACATCCTGCCCACCTTCCCATCAGTCCTTTGGCAAGGGCTTGGCACCCAGGTTGGGTGCATGGGGCTAGCATTTAAGGGTCCTCCTGTTCTTTCTTCCTGTTGGAAGGTGACATCACCTTACTTTGGAATGACTGTCACAAGGACGCAATGGACTAAGGCTAATGAAGATTACCAATAAGTAACCAACGCATCACCATTCTTTCTGAATGTGCGTGGCTCATTCCGCAGGACTTGTTCTTTGTATGATTCCTGGATTTTCAGAAGCCCTTTGATGGCAGCACCACCACACTGAAAATTGTTTCAGCACCACTGTACAAGGGTCAGTTGTCATGCTCATCTGCGACGTAAATTTGCATTGAAGTAGTCTAACTCCCCAGGCCTTGTCTTTTGCTCAATTTGCCTTTGTGAGTTTTCTCTCAATCACTGTCGACTTCCTTTGATCTTTCTTTCTTCTTTTACTTCACCTTCGCCTTCAGTGTATCTTTCAGCCCTCTTAAGAGACACACCCCCTTGTAGCCACTTCTATACTTCTGTCACCTAATTATTTTCCTATCCTTTCCCCTGTAACATTGTTGATCCTAGCTATAGTATCACTATCCAGAATCTGTTCACCTGAGTTATGTTCCTCTTATCCCCACGCATCTAATAATCAGCTCTTGGTCTCCCTCCACCTCTCACGAGACATAGTCTGAGGCAGTGTCTCCATCTTGGAGAGACAATCCCTTGCACTTGTGTTGTTCTACTGGCGCTGCCGGCTTGAGCTTTGGTCAGCAGTGGCAAAAGAAGGACTAATGGAAAGTGAACGTATACTGGAGCAACAGAGTGTATGGATTTATAAGAGCTTGATTAAATGAGAAAAATAGAGTTTAGTTGAGAGAAAAAATGCAACCTGGCCCGTACGGGGATCGAACCCGCGACCTTGGCGTTATTAGCACCACGCTCTAACCAACTGAGCTAACCAGCTATGAGTACTAAAGATATCCTTTTTCCATGTAATGCAGATAGATAGAAGAGTTGGTCTCACTATCGCAATTCCTTCATACTTTTCTCCTCCCCCCCCCTGTCTGGATTACAATAACAAGAGCTGTGGAGTGCTGCATGCCAGCCTCAGTGCCTCTTCTTTCAGTCAATCTCACTGTGTGCTGTGATATCTTTGTAACATCGCTTGTTGCCGGAAAAAAAGGAAAGGATGGATAGTATTTTTATTCTTTTACAACAAAACCCAAAATGAATCGGCTTGCTTGCTCATTAAGTTTACAAGGCCAGCTGCTTTTGAGATATTATAATTATAGTGGTTATTCGGCGTTGGAGGTAAGAGAGTTTTTTTTAGGTCTGGCCGTTCCTTCTGCTTCAAATTACTTGAGCTCATGTCAACAAAGTAACAACAAAACATAGCCAACGGTTCGTTGCTCAAGCCTTCCCTACTGCGCCTTCCCATGTCTCTCCTGCCGACCACAGTGCAGGAAATCTGAGTTTGCATTTGCGCGAAGAGACGTACAACACAAGAAGGCGCGCTTTTGTGCGCCGGGCACCACCCGGCCTGTGCATTCCTCACTGTCGTGAGATCAGTTTACTCAGCAGAGCATGACGCTGCAATTGGTTAGTAGGGCAGGCCTAACCAGAATAGTATATTTGGGGTCATGTATTTGATTGCATTTTTAAAACAGTAACAGAACTTAACTGCAATGTTTAAATAGGTCTAGACATATTTAAACAGTGTCAATTTAATAGCAGAATTGTGGACAATTCAGAGGGGAGGCACCAATGTTTTTTTTTCCTATCGGGTGGATGCAGCATTAAAGAGTTTGAAGACCACTGGTCTAAGTGGACACTAATATACCTGGATGCTCCTGAATCCTCGCAACAGATGCCAGCAAACCTGGCTGGAGAGCTACTGTGTTGGACTGATCCTGTCGATTCAAGTGGTCTTTCCTAGAGAGTCGGAGGTCATGGAAATAGATGGAGTTTATTGTAATCTACAGGGCTTTGAAGTTTTCCCATCATCATCTGTCTCAAAAAAATGTGCTAGTAAAGATAGAGAATAAGGTAGCTGTCTTTTACATCAACCAACAGTGAAGCATGCATTCAAAATCCTTCAATGCAATAGCAGAAAAATTGGGTTATTGGGCAGAGATCAACCTGTTGCACACGTCGGCAGTACACATCAAGGGCACCGACAATGTGATGGCAGACAGCTGGAGGTTTCCAAATTTGCTGGAGTTGACGTTATCCAGGTCGTTGTTTTGAGAGATATGCCGAGAGTTTGTGAAACCCTTTCTGGATCTCTTTTCAAACAAGGACAATGCTCATCTTTGTCGATTCTGATCCAGGCTTCCGGAACAAGGAGCCTAGGTAGTGCACGTATTGGTGATAAAGTGGCTGAGAAGTCTCCTTTATACATTCCCCCACTTTTTATTGATCCAGATGGTTCTCTTCAAGTCTCAGCAGGGGGGAGGGAACTTTATTCTTGTGGGCCCTTATTGGCCAGAGTTGTCATGGTTTCCTCTTCTGAACCCCTGGCTCTTTTACTTCCTTGGGTACTGCTCAAGTGTGTCTCTCTCAGAACGTCGTCCCTGACCTTCTTGCTCCAACTCACTCTATCGCTTTGGAGGTTGAGAAGTCTGGACTGCTAGCAAAGGGTCTTTCCTCTTCCTTAGTGGAGTTAATTCAGCACTCCAGCAGGCCTTCTACTTCGAAGTCTTACTCAAAGAACTGGAAGTCTTTTGAGACGTGATGTTCAGCTCATGATCTTTTGGCACCTACCTGTAGTTTGTCTGCTATTTTGCATTTTCTTCTGAATGGGTTTCACTTGAATCTCTTTCCACTCTGAAAGCTCATTGCTTTGCGATAAAGGTTTTTAGGGACTTTTCTGTACCTTCGTCGATGTTACAGTCTTTGGTGTCTAGACTGTTCTGATCTTTTGTCAATTGTAAGACCAGTTGAAAAATCCCTTTTCTCCAACTCAGAATCTTCTTACTCTTTTATAGGCTTTGCAATTTTATCTCTTTGAGGATCTGGATACTGTAGACATAAAGATTGTTTCCTATAAAGTTATTTTCCTATTTCCTATCACCTTGCTGAGAACAATTGGGGAGCTGGGAGCCTTAAAATGCTGTCCTCTCTTCATTTGATACTTTGGAAGATGGGGTAAATTTAAAGCCTAGCCTTACCTTTGCTGCAAAGGTTAAGTCTATTTTTGATAGATCTTAGGAAATAATTCTTCCTTCTTTCATTCCCTCTCCTTCCTCTCCGGAGGAACATTTTCTGAATACACTTGATGTTTAAAGAGCTCTTTTCATTTATGTCACCAGGCCTCTGCAGTTCAGGAAAACCGAATCCTTGTTTGTGACTTTTGGACAGCCTGGAAAAGACAAGAAGGTGACTTTTATGACTCTGAGTAGGTGGATTAAGTTGTCAATTTTTCTGGCTTTGCAAGGCTTTTTAGAATATCTTCCAGTTCAGGGATGGTCTACGAGAGGAATGGCCACCTCCTGGGTTGAATTCCAGTGAGTAACAATCTAGGAAATTCCTACGGTGGCTACTTGGTCCTCAGAGCATACATTTGTCAAGCATTATGGCTTAATCATTTTTCTGTTTTGCATTTGAGTACCAATGTTTTGAACTCTGCATTACCCTTAGTCCATCTTGTCTTTGTCACAAACATTACATCCTGCCCACCTTCCCATCAGTCCTTTGGCAAGGGCTTGGCACCCAGGTTGGGTGCATGGGGCTAGCATTTAGAGATTCTCCTGTTCTTTCTTCCTGTTGGAAGGTGACATCACCTTACTTTGTAATGACTGTCACAAGGACGCAATGGACTAAGGCTAATGAAGATTACCAATAAGTAACCAACGCATCACCACTCTTTCTGAATGTGCGTGGCTCATTCCGCAGGACTAGTTCTTTGTATGATTCCTGGATTTTCAGAAGCCCTTTGATGGCAGCACCCCCACACTGAAAATTGTTTCAGCACCACTGTACAAGGGTCAGTTGTCATGCTCATCTGCGGCGTAAATTTGCATTGAAGCAGTCTAACTCCCCAGGCCTTGTCTTTTGCTCAATTTGCCTTTGTGAGTTTTCTCTCAATCACTGTCGACTTCCTTTGATCTTTCTTTCTTCTTTCACTTCACCTTCGCCTTCAGTGTATCTTTCGGCCCTCTTAAGAGACACACCCCCTTGTAGCCACTTCTATACTTCTGTCACCTAATTATTTTCCTATCCTTTCCCCTGTAACGTTGCTGATCCTAGCTATAGCATCACTATCCAGAATCTGTTCACCTGAGTTATGTTCCTCTTATCCCCACGCATCTAATAATCAGCTCTTGGTCTCCCTCCACCTCTCACGAGACATAGTCTGAGGCAGTGTCTCCATCTTGGAGAGACAATCCCTTGCACTTGTGTTGTTCTACTGGCGCTGCCGGCTTGAGCTTTGGTCAGCAGTGGCAAAAGAAGGACTAATGGAAAGTGAACGTATACTGGAGCAACAGAGTGTATGGATTTATAAGAGCTTGATTAAATGAGAAAAAAAGAGTTTAGTTGAGAGAAAAAATGCAACCTGGCCCGTACAGGGATCGAACCCGCGACCTTGACGTTATTAGCACCACACTCTAACCAACTGAGCTAACCGGACATGAGTACTACAGATATCCGTTTTCCATGTAATGCAGATAGATAGAAGAGTTGGTCTCACTATCGCAATTCCTTCATACTTTTCTCCTTCCGCCCCCTGTCTGGATTACAATAACAAGAGCTGTGGAGTGCTGCACGCCAGCCTCAGTGCCTCTTCTTTCACTCAATCTCACTGTGTGCTGTGATATCTTTGTAACATCGCTTGTTGCTGGAAAAAAAGGAAAGGATGGATAGTATTTTTATTCTTTTACAACAAAACCCAAAATGCATCGGCTTGCTTGGTCATTAAGTTTACAAGGCCAGCTGCTTTTGAGATATTATAATTATAGTGGTTATTCGGCGTTGGAGGTAAGAGAGTTTTTTTTAGGTCTGGCCGTTCCTTCTGCTTCAAATTACTTGAGCTCATGTCAACAAAGTAACAACAAAACATAGCCAACGGTTCGTTGCTCAAGCCTTCCCTACTGCGCCGTCCCATGTATCTCCTGCCGACCATAGTGCAGGAAATCTGAGTTTGCATTTGCGCGAAGAGACGTACAACACAAGAAGGCGCGCTTTTGTGCGCCGGGCACCACCCGGCCTGTGCATTCCTCACTGTTGTGAGATCAGTTTACTCAGCAGAGCATGACGCTGCAATTGGTTAGTAGGGCAGGTCTGACCAGAATAGTATATTTGGGGTCATGTATTTGATTGCATTTTTAAAACAGTAACAGAACTTAACTGCAATGTTTAAATAGGTCTAGACATATTTAAACAGTGTCAATTTAATAGAAGAATTGTGGACAATTTAGAGGGGAGGAACCAATGTTTTTTTTTCCCATTGGGTGGATGCGGCATTAAAGAGTTTGAAGACCACTGGTCTAAGTGGACACTAATACACCTGGATGCTCCTGAATTCCTCGCAACAGATGCCAGCAAACCTGGCTGGAGAGCTACTGTGTTGGACTGATCCTGTCGATTCAAGTGGTCTTTCCTAGAGAGTCAGAGGTCATGGAAATAGATGGAGTTGATGGTAATCTTCAGGGCTTTGAAGTTTTCCCATCATCATCTGTCTCCAAAAAATGTGCTAGTAAAGACAGAGAATAAGGTAGCTGTCTTTTACATTAACCAACAGTGAAGCATGCATTCAAAATCCCTCAATGCAATAGCAGAACAATTGGGTTATTCGGCAGAGATCAACCTGTTGCACACGTCGGCAGTACACATCAAGGGCACCGACAATGTGATGGCAGACAGCTGGAGGTTTCCAAATTTGCTGGAGTTGACGTTATCCAGGTCGTTGTTTTGAGAGATATGCCGAGAGTTTGTGAAACCCTTTCTGGATCTCTTTTCAAACAAGGACAATGCTCATCTTTGTCGATTCTGATCCAGGCTTCCGGAACAAGGAGCCTAGGTAGTGGACGTATTGGTGATAAAGTGGCTGAGAAGTCTCCTTTATACATTCCCCCACTTTTTATTGATCCAGATGGTTCTCTTCAAGTCTCAGCAGGGGCGAGGGAACTTTATTCTTGTGGGCCCTTATTGGCCAGAGATGTCATGGTTTCCTCTTCTGAACCCCTGGCTCTTCTACCTCCTTGGGAACTGCTCAAGTGTGTCTCTCTCAGAACGTCATCCCTGACCTTCTTGCTCCAACTCACTCTATCGCTTTGGAGGTTGAGAAGTCTGGACTGCTAGCAAAGGGTCTTTCCTCTTCCTTAGTGGAGTTAATTCAGCACTCCAGCAGGCCTTCTACTTCGAAGTCTTACTCAAAGAACTGGAAGTCTTTTGAGACGTGATGTTCTGCTCATGATCTTTTGGCACCTACCTGTAGTTTGTCTGCTATTTTGCATTTTCTTCTGAATGGGTTTCACTTGAATCTCTTTCCACACTGAAAGCTCATTGCTTTGCGATGAAGGTTTTTAGGGACTTTTCTGTACCTTCGAAGATGTTACAATCTTTGGTGTCTAGACTGTTCTGATCTTTTGTCAATTGTAAGAACAGTTGAAAAATCCCTTTTCTCCAACTCAGAATCTTCCTACTCTTTTATAGGCTTTGCAATTTTATCTCTTTGAGGATCTGGATACTGTAGACATAAAGATTGTTTCCTATAAAGTTATTTTCCTATTTCCTATCACCTTGCTGAGAACAATTGGGGAGCTGGGAGCCTTAAAATGCTGTCCTCTCTTCATTTGATAGTTTGGAAGATGGGGTAACTTTAAGGCCTAGCCTTACCTTTGCTGCAAAGTTTAAGTCTATTTTTGATAGATCTTAGGAAATAATTCTTCCTTCTTTCATTCCCTCTCCTTCCTCTCCGGAGGAATATTTTCTGAATACACTTGATGTTTAAAGAGCTCTTTTCATTTATGTCACCAGGCCTCTGCAGTTCAGGAAAACCGACTCCTTGTTTGTGACTTTTGGACAGCCTGGAAAAGACAAGAAGGTGACTTTTATGACTCTGACTAGGTGGATTAAGTTGTCAATTTTTCTGGCTTTGCAAGGCTTTTTAGAATATCTTCCAGTTCAGGGATGGTCTACGAGAGGAATGGCCACCTCCTGGGTTGAATTCCAGTGAGTAACAATCTAGGAAATTCCTAGGGTGGCTACTTGGTCCTCAGAGCATACATTTGTCAAGCATTATGGCTTAATAATTTTTCTGTTTTGCATTTGAGTACCAATGTTTTGAACTCTGCATTACCCTTAGTCCATCTTGTCTTTGTCACAAACATTACATCCTGCCCACCTTCCCATCAGTCCTTTGGCAAGGGCTTGGCACCCAGGTTGGGTGCATGGGGCTAGCATTTAAGGATCCTCCTGTTCTTTCTTCCTGTTGGAAGGTGACATCACCTTACTTTGTAATGACTGTCACAAGGACGCAATGGACTAAGGCTAATGAAGATTACCAATAAGTAACCAACGCATCACCACTCTTTCTGAATGTGCCTGGCTCATTCCGCAGGACTAGTTCTTTGTATAATTCCTGGATTTTCAGAAGCCCTTTGATGGCAGCACCCCCACACTGAAAATTGTTTCAGCACCACTGTACAAGGGTCAGTTGTCATGCTCATCTGCGGCGTAAATTTGCATTGAAGTAGTCTAACTCCCCAGGCCTTGTCTTTTGCTCAATTTGCCTTTGTGAGTTTTCTCTCAATCACTGTCGACTTCCTTTGATCTTTCTTTCTTCTTTCACTTCACCTTCGCCTTCAGTGTATCTTTCGGCCCTCTTAAGAGACACACCCCCTTGTAGCCACTTCTATACTTCTGTCACCTAATTATTTTCCTATCCTTTCCCCTGTAACGTTGCTGATCCTAGCTATAGCATCACTATCCAGAATCTGTTCACCTGAGTTATGTTCCTCTTATCCCCACGCATCTAATAATCAGCTCTTGGTCTCCCTCCACCTCTCACGAGACATAGTCTGAGGCAGTGTCTCCATCTTGGAGAGACAATCCCTTGCACTTGTGTTGTTCTACTGGCGCTGCGGGCTTGAGCTTTGGTCAGCAGTGGCAAAAGAAGGACTAATGGAAAGTGAACGTATACTGGAGCAACAGAGTGTATGGATTTATGAGAGCTTGATTAAATGAGAAAAAAAGAGTTTAGTTGAGAGAAAAAATGCAACCTGGCCCGTACAGGGATCGAACCCACAACCTTGGCGTTATTAGCACCACGCTTTAACCAACTGAGCTAACCGGCCATGAGTACTAAAGATATCCTTTTTCCATGTAATGCAGATAGATAGAAGAGTTGGTCTCACTATCGCAATTCCTTCATACTTTTCTCCTTCCGCCCCCTGTCTGGATTACAATAACAAGAGCTGTGGAGTGCTGCACGCCAGCCTCAGTGCCTCTTCTTTCACTCAATCTCACTGTGTGCTGTGATATCTTTGTAACATCGCTTGTTGCCAGAAAAAAAGGAAAGGAGGGATAGTATTTTTATTCTTTTACAACAAAACCCAAAATGCATCGGCTTGCTTGGTCATTAAGTTTACAAGGCCAGCTGCTTTTGAGATATTACAATTATAGTGGTTATTCGGAGTTGGAGGTAAGAGAGTTTTTTTTAGGTCTGGCCGTTCCTTCTGCTTCAAATTACTTGAGCTCATGTCAACAAAGTAACAACAAAACATAGCCAACGGTTCGTTGCTCAAGCCTTCCCTACTGCGCCTTCCCATGTCTCTCCTGCCGACCACAGTGCAGGAAATCTGAGTTTGCATTTGCGCGAAGAGACGTACAACACAAGAAGGCGCGCTTTTGTGCACCGGGCACCACCCGGCCTGTGCATTCCTCACTGTTGTGAGATCGGTTTACTCAGCAGAGCATGACGCTGCAATTGGTTAGTAGGGCAGGCCTGACCAGAATAGTATATTTGGGGTCATGTATTTGATTGCATTTTTAAAACAGTAACAGAACTTAACTGCAATGTTTAAATAGGTCTAGACATATTTAAACAGTGTCAATTTAATAGAAGAATTGTGGACAATTCAGAGGGTAGGCACCAATTTTTTTTTTTCCCATTGGGTGGATGCGGCAATAAAGAGTTTGAAGACCACTGGTCTAAGTGGACACTAATATACCTGGATGCTCCTGAATCCTCGCAACAGATGCCAGCAAACCTGGCTGGAGAGCTACTGTGTTGGACTGATCCTGTCGATTCAAGTGGTCTTTCCTAGAGAGTCGGAGGTCATGGAAATAGATGGAGTTGATGGTAATCTACAGGGCTTTGAAGTTTTCCCATCATCATCTGTCTCAAAAAAATGTGCTAGTAAAGACAGAGAATAAGGTAGCTGTCTTTTACATTAACCAACAGTGAAGCATGCATTCAAAATCCTTCAATGCAATAGCAGAACAATTGGGTTATTGGTCAGAGATCAACCTGTTGCACACGTCGGCAGTACACATCAAGGGCACCGACAATGTGATGGCAGACAGCTGGAGGTTTCCAAATTTGCTGGAGTTGACGTTATCCAGGTCGTTGTTTTGAGAGATATGCCGAGAGTTTGTGAAACCCTTTCTGGATCTCTTTTCAAACAAGGACAATGCTCATCTTTGTCGATTCTGATCCAGGCTTCCGGAACAAGGAGCCTAGGTAGTGGACGTATTGGTGATAAAGTGGCTGAGAAGTCTCCTTTATACATTCCCCCACTTTTTATTGATCCAGATGGTTCTCTTCAAGTCTCAGCAGGGGGGAGGGAACTTTATTCTTGTGGGCCCTTATTGGCCAGAGATGTCATGGTTTCCTCTTCTGAACCCCTGGCTCTTCTACCTCCTTGAGTACTGCTCAAGTGTGTCTCTGTCAGAATGTCGTCCCTGACCTTCTTGCTCCAACTCACTCTATCGCTTTGGAGGTTGAGAAGTCTGGACTGCTAGCAAAGGGTCTTTCCTCTTCCTTAGTGGAGTTAATTCAGCACTCCAGCAGGCCTTCTACTTCGAAGTCTTACTCAAAGAACTGGAAGTCTTTTGAGATGTGATGTTCTGCTCATGATCTTTTGGCACCTACCTGTAGTTTGTCTGCTATTTTGCATTTTCTTCTGAATGGGTTTCACTTGAATCTCTTTCCACTCTGAAAGCTCATTGCTTTGCGATAAAGGTTTTTAGGGACTTTTCTGTACCTTCGTCGATGTTACAATCTTTGGTGTCTAGACTGTTCTGATCTTTTGTCAATTGTAAGACCAGTTGAAAAATCCCTTTTCTCCAACTCAGAATCTTCCTACTCTTTTATAGGCTTTGCAATTTTATCTCTTTGAGGATCTGGATACTGTAGACATAAAGATTGTTTCCTATAAAGTTATTTTCCTATTTCCTATCACCTTGCTGAGAACAATTGGGGAGCTGGGAGCCTTAAAATGCTGTCCTCTCTTCATTTGATACTTTGGAAGATGGGGTAACTTTAAGGCCTAGCCTTACCTTTGCTGCAAAGGTTAAGTCTATTTTTGATAGATCTTAGGAAATAATTCTTCCTTCTTTCATTCCCTCTCCTTCCTCTCCGGAGGAACATTTGCTGAATACACTTGATGTTTAAAGAGCTCTTTTCATTCATGTCATCAGGCCTCTGCAGTTCAGGAAAACCGACTCCTTGTTTGTGACTTTTGGACAGCCTGGAAAAGACAAGAAGGTGACTTTTATGACTCTGAGTAGGTGGATTAAGTTGTCAATTTTTCTGCCTTTGCAAGGCTTTTTAGAATATCTTCCAGTTCAGGGATGGTCTACGAGAGGAATGGCCACCTCCTGGGTTGAATTCCAGTGAGTAACAATCTAGGAAATTCCTAGGGTGGCTACTTGGTCCTCAGAGCATACATTTGTCAAGCATTATGGCTTAATAATTTTTCTGTTTTGCATTTGAGTACCAATGTTTTGAACTCTGCATTACCCTTAGTCCATCTTGTCTTTGTCACAAACATTACATCATGCCCACCTTCCCATCAGTCCTTAGGCAAGGGCTTGGCACCCAGGTTGGGTGCATGGGGCTAGCATTTAAGGATCCTCCTGTTCTTTCTTCCTGTTGGAAGGTGACATCACCTTACTTTGTAATGACTGTCACAAGGACGCAATGGACTAAGGCTAATGAAGATTACCAATCAGTAACCAACGCATCACCACTCTTTCTGAATGTGCGTGGCTCATTCCGCAGGACTAGTTCTTTGTATGATTCCTGGAATTTCAGAAGCCCTTTGATGGCAGCACCCCCACACTGAAAATTGTTTCAGCACCACTGTACAAGGGTCAGTTGTCATGCTCATCTGCGGCGTAAATTTGCATTGAAGTAGTCTAACTCCCCAGGCCTTGTCTTTTGCTCAATTTGCCTTTGTGAGTTTTCTCTCAATCACTGTCGACTTCCTTTGATCTTTCTTTCTTCTTTCACTTCACCTTCGCCTTCAGTGTATCTTTCGGCCCTCTTAAGAGACACACCCCCTTGTAGCCACTTCTATACTTCTGTCACCTAATTATTTTCCTATCCTTTCCCCTGTAACGTTGCTGATCCTAGCTATAGCATCACTATCCAGAATCTGTTCACCTGAGTTATGTTCCTCTTATCCCCACGCATCTAATAATCAGCTCTTGGTCTCCCTCCACCTCTCACGAGACATAGTCTGAGGCAGTGTCTCCATCTTGGAGAGACAATCCCTTGCACTTGTGTTGTTCTACTGGCGCTGCCGGCTTGAGCTTTGGTCAGCAGTGGCAAAATAAGGACTAATGGAAAGTGAACGTATACTGGAGCAACAGAGTGTATGGATTTATGAGAGCTTGATTAAATGAGAAAAAAAGAGTTTAGTTGAGAGAAAAAATGCAACCTGGCCCGTACAGGGATCGAACCCACGACTTTGGCGTTATTAGCACCACGCTTTAACCAACTGAGCTAACCGGCCATGAGTACTAAAGATATCCTTTTTCCATGTAATGCAGATAGATAGAAGAGTTGGTCTCACTATCGCAATTCCTTCATACTTTTCTCCTTCCGCCCCCTGTCTGGATTACAATAACAAGAGCTGTGGAGTGCTGCACGCCAGCCTCAGTGCCTCTTCTTTCACTCAATCTCACTGTGTGCTGTGATATCTTTGTAACATCGCTTGTTGCTGGAAAAAAAGGAAAGGATGGATAGTATTTTTATTCTTTTACAACAAAACCCAAAATGCATCGGCTTGCTTGGTCATTAAGTTTACAAGGCCAGCTGCTTTTGAGATATTATAATTATACTGGTTATTCGGCGTTGGAGGTAAGAGAGTTTTTTTTAGGTCTGGCCGTTCCTTCTGCTTCAAATTACTTGAGCTCATGTCAACAAAGTAACAACAAAACATAGCCAACGGTTCGTTGCTCAAGCCTTCCCTACTGCGCCTTCCCATGTCTCTCCTGCCGACCACAGTGCAGGAAATCTGAGTTTGCATTTGCGCGAAGAGACGTACAACACAAGAAGGCGCGCTTTTGTGCGCCGGGCACCACCCGGCCTGTGCATTCCTCACTGTTGTGAGATCAGTTTACTCAGCAGAGCATGACGCTGCAATTGGTTAGTAGGGCAGGTCTGACCAGAATAGTATATTTGGGGTCATGTATTTGATTGCATTTTTAAAACAGTAACAGAACTTAACTGCAATGTTTAAATAGGTCTAGACATATTTAAGCAGTGTCAATTTAATAGAAGAATTGTGGACAATTCAGAGGGGAGGCACCAATGTTTTTTTTTCCCATTGGGTGGATGCGGCATTAAAGAGTTTGAAGACCACTGGTGTAAGTGGACACTAATATACCTGGATGCTCCTAAATCCTCGCAACAGATGCCAGCAAACCTGGCTGGAGAGCTACTGTGTTGGACTGATCCTGTCGATTCAAGTGGTCTTTCCTAGAGAGTCGGAGGTCATGGAAATAGATGGAGTTGATGGTAATCTACAGGGCTTTGAAGTTTTCCCATCATCATCTGTCTCAAAAAAATTTGCTAGTAAAGACAGAGAATAAGGTAGCTGTCTTTTACATTAACCAACAGTGAAGCATGCATTGAAAATCCCTCAATGCAATAGCAGAACAATTGGGTTATTGGGCAGCGATCAACCTGTTGCACACGTCGGCAGTACACATCAAGGGCACCGACAATGTGATGGCAGACAGCTGAAGGTTTCCAAATTTGCTGGAGTTGACGTTATCCAGGTCGTTGTTTTGAGAGCTATGCCGAGAGTTTGTGAAACCCTTTCTGGATCTCTTTTCAAACAAGGACAATGCTCATCTTTGTCGATTCTGATTCAGGCTTCCGGAACAAGGAGCCTAGGTAGTGGACGTATTGGTGATAAAGTGGCTGAGAAGTCTCCTTTATACATTCCCCCCCTTTTTATTGATCCAGATGGTTCTCTTCAAGTCTCAGCAGGGGGGAGGGAACTTTATTCTTGTGGGCCCTTATTGGCCAGAGATGTCATGGTTTCCTCTTCTGAACCCCTGGCTCTTCTACCTCCTTGAGTACTGCTCAAGTGTGTCTCTGTCAGAATGTCGTCCCTGACCTTCTTGCTCCAACTCACTCTATCGCTTTGGAGGTTGAGAAGTCTGCACTGCTAGCAAAGGGTCTTTCCTCTTCCTTAGTGGAGTTAATTCAGCACTCCAGCAGGCCTTCTACTTCGAAGTCTTACTCAAAGAACTGGAAGTCTTTTGAGATGTGATGTTCTGCTCATGATCTTTTGGCACCTACCTGTAGTTTGTCTGCTATTTTGCATTTTCTTCTGAATGGGTTTCACTTGAATCTCTTTCCACTCTGAAAGCTCATTGCTTTGCGATAAAGGTTTTTAGGGACTTTTCTGTACCTTCGTCGATGTTACAATCTTTGGTGTCTAGACTGTTCTGATCTTTTGTCAATTGTAAGACCAGTTGAAAAATCCCTTTTCTCCAACTCAGAATCTTCCTACTCTTTTATAGGCTTTGCAATTTTATCTCTTTGAGGATCTGGATACTGTAGACATAAAGATTGTTTCCTATAAAGTTATTTTCCTATTTCCTATCACCTTGCTGAGAACAATTGGGGAGCTGGGAGCCTTAAAATGCTGTCCTCTCTTCATTTGATACTTTGGAAGATGGGGTAACTTTAAGGCCTAGCCTTACCTTTGCTGCAAAGGTTAAGTCTATTTTTGATAGATCTTAGGAAATAATTCTTCCTTCTTTCATTCCCTCTCCTTCCTCTCCGGAGGAACATTTGCTGAATACACTTGATGTTTAAAGAGCTCTTTTCATTCATGTCATCAGGCCTCTGCAGTTCAGGAAAACCGACTCCTTGTTTGTGACTTTTGGACAGCCTGGAAAAGACAAGAAGGTGACTTTTATGACTCTGAGTAGGTGGATTAAGTTGTCAATTTTTCTGCCTTTGCAAGGCTTTTTAGAATATCTTCCAGTTCAGGGATGGTCTACGAGAGGAATGGCCACCTCCTGGGTTGAATTCCAGTGAGTAACAATCTAGGAAATTCCTAGGGTGGCTACTTGGTCCTCAGAGCATACATTTGTCAAGCATTATGGCTTAATAATTTTTCTGTTTTGCATTTGAGTACCAATGTTTTGAACTCTGCATTACCCTTAGTCCATCTTGTCTTTGTCACAAACATTACATCATGCCCACCTTCCCATCAGTCCTTAGGCAAGGGCTTGGCACCCAGGTTGGGTGCATGGGGCTAGCATTTAAGGATCCTCCTGTTCTTTCTTCCTGTTGGAAGGTGACATCACCTTACTTTGTAATGACTGTCACAAGGACGCAATGGACTAAGGCTAATGAAGATTACCAATCAGTAACCAACGCATCACCACTCTTTCTGAATGTGCGTGGCTCATTCCGCAGGACTAGTTCTTTGTATGATTCCTGGAATTTCAGAAGCCCTTTGATGGCAGCACCCCCACACTGAAAATTGTTTCAGCACCACTGTACAAGGGTCAGTTGTCATGCTCATCTGCGGCGTAAATTTGCATTGAAGTAGTCTAACTCCCCAGGCCTTGTCTTTTGCTCAATTTGCCTTTGTGAGTTTTCTCTCAATCACTGTCGACTTCCTTTGATCTTTCTTTCTTCTTTCACTTCACCTTCGCCTTCAGTGTATCTTTCGGCCCTCTTAAGAGACACACCCCCTTGTAGCCACTTCTATACTTCTGTCACCTAATTATTTTCCTATCCTTTCCCCTGTAACGTTGCTGATCCTAGCTATAGCATCACTATCCAGAATCTGTTCACCTGAGTTATGTTCCTCTTATCCCCACGCATCTAATAATCAGCTCTTGGTCTCCCTCCACCTCTCACGAGACATAGTCTGAGGCAGTGTCTCCATCTTGGAGAGACAATCCCTTGCACTTGTGTTGTTCTACTGGCGCTGCCGGCTTGAGCTTTGGTCAGCAGTGGCAAAATAAGGACTAATGGAAAGTGAACGTATACTGGAGCAACAGAGTGTATGGATTTATGAGAGCTTGATTAAATGAGAAAAAAAGAGTTTAGTTGAGAGAAAAAATGCAACCTGGCCCGTACAGGGATCGAACCCACGACTTTGGCGTTATTAGCACCACGCTTTAACCAACTGAGCTAACCGGCCATGAGTACTAAAGATATCCTTTTTCCATGTAATGCAGATAGATAGAAGAGTTGGTCTCACTATCGCAATTCCTTCATACTTTTCTCCTTCCGCCCCCTGTCTGGATTACAATAACAAGAGCTGTGGAGTGCTGCACGCCAGCCTCAGTGCCTCTTCTTTCACTCAATCTCACTGTGTGCTGTGATATCTTTGTAACATCGCTTGTTGCCGGAAAAAAAGGAAAGGATGGATAGTATTTTTATTCTTTTACAACAAAACCCAAAATGCATCGGCTTGCTTGCTCATTAAGTTTACAAGGCCAGCTGCTTTTGAGATATTATAATTATAGTGGTTATTCGGCGTTGGAGGTAAGAGAGTTTTTTTTAGGTCTGGCCTTTCCTTCTGCTTCAAATTACTTGAGCTCATGTCAACAAAGTAACAACAAAACATAGCCAACGGTTCGTTGCTCAAGCCTTCCCTACTGCGCCTTCCCATGTCTCTCCTGCTGACCACAGTGCAGGAAATCTGAGTTTGCATTTGCGCGAAGAGATGTACAACACAAGAAGGCGCGCTTTCGTGCGCCGGGCACCACCCGGCCTGTGCATTCCTCACTGTCGTGAGATCAGTTTACTCAGCAGAGCATGACGCTGCAATTGGTTAGTAGGGCAGGCCTGACCAGAATAGTATATTTGGGGTCATGTATTTGATTGCATTTTTAAAACAGTAACAGAACTTAACTGCAATGTTTAAATAGGTCTAGACATATTTAAACAGTGTCAATTTAATAGAAGAATTGTGGACAATTCAGAGGGGAGGCACCAATGTTTTTTTTTCCCATTGGGTGGATGCGGCATTAAAGAGTTTGAAGACCACTGGTCTAAGTGGACACTAATACACCTGGATGCTCCTGAATTCCTCGCAACAGATGCCAGCAAACCTGGCTGGAGAGCTACTGTGTTGGACTGATCCTGTCGATTCAAGTGGTCTTTCCTAGAGAGTCAGAGGTCATGGAAATAGATGGAGTTGATGGTAATCTTCAGGGCTTTGAAGTTTTCCCATCATCATCTGTCTCAAAAAAATGTGCTACTAAAGACAGAGAATAAGGTAGCTGTCTTTTACATTAACCAACAGTGAAGCATGCATTCAAAATCCCTCAATGCAATAGCAGAACAATTGGGTTATTGGGCAGAGATCAACCTGTTGCACACGTCGGCAGTACACATCAAGGGCACCGACAATGTGATGGCAGACAGCTGGAGGTTTCCAAATTTGCTGGAGTTGACGTTATCCAGGTCGTTGTTTTGAGAGATATGCCGAGAGTTTGTGAAACCCTTTCTGGATCTCTTTCCAAACAAGGACAATGCTCATCTTTGTCGATTCTGATCCAGGCTTCCGGAACAAGGAGCCTAGGTAGTGGACGTATTGGTGATAAAGTGGCTGAGAAGTCTCCTTTATACATTCCCCCACTTTTTATTGATCCAGATGGTTCTCTTAAAGTCTCAGCAGGGGCGAGGGAACTTTATTCTTGTGGGCCCTTATTGGCCAGAGATGTCATGGTTTCCTCTTCTGAACCCCTGGCTCTTCTACCTCCTTGGGAACTGCTCAAGTGTGTCTATCTCAGAACGTCATCCCTGACCTTCTTGCTCCAACTCACTCTATCGCTTTGGAGGTTGAGAAGTCTGGACTGCTAGCAAAGGGTCTTTCCTCTTCCTTAGTGGAGTAAATTCAGCACTCCAGCAGGCCTTCTACTTCGAAGTCTTACTCAAAGAACTGGAAGTCTTTTGAGACGTGATGTTCAGCTCATGATCTTTTGGCACCTACCTGTAGTTTGTCTGCTATTTTGCATTTTCTTCTGAATGGGTTTCACTTGAATCTCTTTCCACACTGAAAGCTCATTGCTTTGCGATGAAGGTTTTTAGGGACTTTTCTGTACCTTCGAAAATGTTACAATCTTTGGTGTCTAGACTGTTCTGATCTTTTGTCAATTGTAAGAACAGTTGAAAAATCCCTTTTCTCCAACTCAGAATCTTCATACTCTTTTATAGGCTTTGCAATTTTATCTCTTTGAGGATCTGGATACTGTAGACATAAAGATTGTTTCCTATAAAGTTATTTTCCTATTTCCTATCACCTTGCTGAGAACAATTGGGGAGCTGGGAGCCTTAAAATGCTGTCCTCTCTTCATTTGATACTTTGGAAGATGGGGTAACTTTAAGGCCTAGCCTTACCTTTGCTGCAAAGTTTAAGTCTATTTTTGATAGATCTTAGGAAATAATTCTTCCTTCTTTCATTCCCTCTCCTTCCTCTCCGGAGGAATATTTTCTGAATACACTTGATGTTTAAAGAGCTCTTTTCATTTATGTCACCAGGCCTCTGCAGTTCAGGAAAACCGACTCCTTGTTTGTGACTTTTGGACAGCCTGGAAAAGACAAGAAGGTGACTTTTATGACTCTGAGTAGGTGGATTAAGTTGTCAATTTTTCTGGCTTTGCAAGGCTTTTTAGAATATCTTCCAGTTCAGGGATGGTCTACGAGAGGAATGGCCACCTCCTGGGTTGAATTCCAGTGAGTAACAATCTAGGAAATTCCTAGGGTGGCTACTTGGTCCTCAGAGCATACATTTGTCAAGCATTATGGCTTAATAATTTTTCTGTTTTGCATTTGAGTACCAATGTTTTGAACTCTGCATTACCGTTAGTCCATCTTGTCTTTGTCACAAACATTACATCCTGCCCACCTTCCCATCAGTCCTTTGGCAAGGGCTTGGCACCCAGGTTGGGTGCATGGGGCTAGCATTTAAGGATCCTCCTGTTCTTTCTTCCTGTTGGAAGGTGACATCACCTTACTTTGTAATGACTGTCACAAGGACGCAATGGACTAAGGCTAATGAAGATTACCAATAAGTAACCAACGCATCACCACTCTTTCTGAATGTGCCTGGCTCATTCCGCAGGACTAGTTCTTTGTATAATTCCTGGATTTTCAGAAGCCCTTTGATGGCAGCACCCCCACACTGAAAATTGTTTCAGCACCACTGTACAAGGGTCAGTTGTCATGCTCATCTGCGGCGTAAATTTGCATTGAAGTAGTCTAACTCCCCAGGCCTTGTCTTTTGCTCAATTTGCCTTTGTGAGTTTTCCCTCAATCACTGTCGACTTCCTTTGATCTTTCTTTCTTCTTTCACTTCACCTTCGCCTTCAGTGTATCTTTCGGCCCTCTTAAGAGACACACCCCCTTGTAGCCACTTCTATACTTCTGTCACCTAATTATTTTCCTATCCTTTCCCCTGTAACGTTGCTGATCCTAGCTATAGCATCACTATCCAGAATCTGTTCACCTGAGTTATGTTCCTCTTATCCCCACGCATCTAATAATCAGCTCTTGGTCTCCCTCCACCTCTCACGAGACATAGTCTGAGGCAGTGTCTCCATCTTGGAGAGACAATCCCTTGCACTTGTGTTGTTCTACTGGCGCTGCCGGCTTGAGCTTTGGTCAGCAGTGGCAAAAGAAGGACTAATGGAAAGTGAACGTATACTGGAGCAACAGAGTGTATGGATTTATGAGAGCTTGATTAAATGAGAAAAAAAGAGTTTAGTTGAGAGAAAAAATGCAACCTGGCCCGTACAGGGATCGAACCCACGACCTTGGCGTTATTAGCACCACGCTTTAACCAACTGAGCTAACCGGCCATGAGTATTAAAGATATCCTTTTTCCATGTAATGCAGATAGATAGAAGAGTTGGTCTCACTATCGCAATTCCTTCATACTTTTCTCCTTCCGCCCCCTGTCTGGATTACAATAACAAGAGCTGTGGAGTGCTGCACGCCAGCCTCAGTGCCTCTTCTTTCACTCAATCTCACTGTGTGCTGTGATATCTTTGTAACATCACTTGTTGCCGGAAAAAAAGGAAAGGAGGGATAGTATTTTTATTCTTTTACAACAAAACCCAAAATGCATCGGCTTGCTTGGTCATTAAGTTTACAAGGCCAGCTGCTTTTGAGATATTACAATTATAGTGGTTATTCGGAGTTGGAGGTAAGAGAGTTTTTTTTAGGTCTGGCCGTTCCTTCTGCTTCAAATTACTTGAGCTCATGTCAACAAAGTAACAACAAAACATAGCCAACGGTTCGTTGCTCAAGCCTTCCCTACTGCGCCTTCCCATGTCTCTCCTGCCGACCACAGTGCAGGAAATCTGAGTTTGCATTTGCGCGAAGAGACGTACAACACAAGAAGGCGCGCTTTCGTGCGCCGGGCACCACCCGGCCTGTGCATTCCTCACTGTTGTGAGATCAGTTTACTCAGCAGAGCATGACGCTGCAATTGGTTAGTAGGGCAGGCCTGACCAGAATAGTATATTTGGGGTCATGTATTTGATTGCATTTTTAAAACAGTAACAGAACTTAACTGCAATGTTTAAATAGGTCTAGACATATTTAAACAGTGTCAATTTAATAGAAGAATTGTGGACAATTCAGAGGGGAGGCACCAATTTTTTTTTTCCCATTGGGTGGATGCGGCATTAAAGAGTTTGAAGACCACTGGTCTAAGTGGACACTAATATACCTGGATGCTCCTGAATCCTCGCAACAGATGCCAGCAAACCTGGCTGGAGAGCTACTGTGTTGGACTGATCCTGTCGATTCAAGTGGTCTTTCCTAGAGAGTCGGAGGTCATGGAAATAGATGGAGTTGATGGTAATCTACAGGGCTTTGAAGTTTTCCCATCATCATCTGTCTCAAAAAAATGTGCTAGTAAAGACAGAGAATAAGGTAGCTGTCTTTTACATTAACCAACAGTGAAGCATGCATTCAAAATCCTTCAATGCAATAGCAGAACAATTGGGTTATTGGTCAGAGATCAACCTGTTGCACACGTCGGCAGTACACATCAAGGGCACCGACAATGTGATGGCAGACAGCTGGAGGTTTCCAAATTTGCTGGAGTTGACGTTATCCAGGTCGTTGTTTTGAGAGATATGCCGAGAGTTTGTGAAACCCTTTCTGGATCTCTTTTCAAACAAGGACAATGCTCATCTTTGTCGATTCTGATCCAGGCTTGCGGAACAAGGAACCTAGGTAGTGGACGTATTGGTGATAAAGTGGCTGAGAAGTCTCCTTTATACATTCCCCCACTTTTTATTGATCCAGATGGTTCTCTTCAAGTCTCAGCAGGGGGGAGGGAACTTTATTCTTGTGGGCCCTTATTGGCCAGAGATGTCATGGTTTCCTCTTCTGAACCCCTGGCTCTTCTACCTCCTTGAGTACTGCTCAAGTGTGTCTCTGTCAGAATGTCGTCCCTGACCTTCTTGCTCCAACTCACTCTATCGCTTTGGAGGTTGAGAAGTCTGGACTGCTAGCAAAGGGTCTTTCCTCTTCCTTAGTGGAGTTAATTCAGCACTCCAGCAGGCCTTCTACTTCGAAGTCTTACTCAAAGAACTGGAAGTCTTTTGAGATGTGATGTTCTGCTCATGATCTTTTGGCACCTACCTGTAGTTTGTCTGCTATTTTGCATTTTCTTCTGAATGGGTTTCACTTGAATCTCTTTCCACTCTGAAAGCTCATTGCTTTGCGATAAAGGTTTTTAGGGACTTTTCTGTACCTTCGTCGATGTTACAATCTTTGGTGTCTAGACTGTTCTGATCTTTTGTCAATTGTAAGACCAGTTGAAAAATCCCTTTTCTCCAACTCAGAATCTTCCTACTCTTTTATAGGCTTTGCAATTTTATCTCTTTGAGGATCTGGATACTGTAGACATAAAGATTGTTTCCTATAAAGTTATTTTCCTATTTCCTATCACCTTGCTGAGAACAATTGGGGAGCTGGGAGCCTTAAAATGCTGTCCTCTCTTCATTTGATACTTTGGAAGATGGGGTAACTTTAAGGCCTAGCCTTACCTTTGCTGCAAAGGTTAAGTCTATTTTTGATAGATCTTAGGAAATAATTCTTCCTTCTTTCATTCCCTCTCCTTCCTCTCCGGAGGAACATTTGCTGAATACACTTGATGTTTAAAGAGCTCTTTTCATTCATGTCACCAGGCCTCTGCAGTTCAGGAAAACCGACTCCTTGTTTGTGACTTTTGGACAGCCTGGAAAAGACAAGAAGGTGACTTTTATGACTCTGAGTAGGTGGATTAAGTTGTCAATTTTTCTGCCTTTGCAAGGCTTTTTAGAATATCTTCCAGTTCAGGGATGGTCTACGAGAGGAATGGCCACCTCCTGGGTTGAATTCCAGTGAGTAACAATCTAGGAAATTCCTAGGGTGGCTACTTGGTCCTCAGAGCATACATTTGTCAAGCATTATGGCTTAATAATTTTTCTGTTTTGCATTTGAGTACCAATGTTTTGAACTCTGCATTACCCTTAGTCCATCTTGTCTTTGTCACAAACATTACATCATGCCCACCTTCCCATCAGTCCTTAGGCAAGGGCTTGGCACCCAGGTTGGGTGCATGGGGCTAGCATTTAAGGATCCTCCTGTTCTTTCTTCCTGTTGGAAGGTGACATCACCTTACTTTGTAATGACTGTCACAAGGACGCAATGGACTAAGGCTAATGAAGATTACCAATAAGTAACCAACGCATCACCACTCTTTCTGAATGTGCGTGGCTCATTCCGCAGGACTAGTTCTTTGTATGATTCCTGGAATTTCAGAAGCCCTTTGATGGCAGCACCCCCACACTGAAAATTGTTTCAGCACCACTGTACAAGGGTCAGTTGTCATGCTCATCTGCGGCGTAAATTTGCATTGAAGTAGTCTAACTCCCCAGGCCTTGTCTTTTGCTCAATTTGCCTTTGTGAGTTTTCTCTCAATCACTGTCGACTTCCTTTGATCTTTCTTTCTTCTTTCACTTCACCTTCGCCTTCAGTGTATCTTTCGGCCCTCTTAAGAGACACACCCCCTTGTAGCCACTTCTATACTTCTGTCACCTAATTATTTTCCTATCCTTTCCCCTGTAACGTTGCTGATCCTAGCTATAGCATCACTATCCAGAATCTGTTCACCTGAGTTATGTTCCTCTTATCCCCACGCATCTAATAATCAGCTCTTGGTCTCCCTCCACCTCTCACGAGACATAGTCTGAGGCAGTGTCTCCATCTTGGAGAGACAATCCCTTGCACTTGTGTTGTTCTACTGGCGCTGCCGGCTTGAGCTTTGGTCAGCAGTGGCAAAATAAGGACTAATGGAAAGTGAACGTATACTGGAGCAACAGAGTGTATGGATTTATGAGAGCTTGATTAAATGAGAAAAAAAGAGTTTAGTTGAGAGAAAAAATGCAACCTGGCCCGTACAGGGATCGAACCCACGACCTTGGCGTTATTAGCACCACGCTTTAACCAACTGAGCTAACCGGCCATGAGTACTAAAGATATCCTTTTTCCATGTAATGCAGATAGATAGAAGAGTTGGTCTCACTATCGCAATTCCTTCATACTTTTCTCCTTCCGCCCCCTGTCTGGATTACAATAACAAGAGCTGTGGAGTGCTGCACGCCAGCCTCAGTGCCTCTTCTTTCACTCAATCTCACTGTGTGCTGTGATATCTTTGTAACATCGCTTGTTGCCGGAAAAAAAGGAAAGGATGGATAGTATTTTCATTCTTTTACAACAAAACCCAAAATGCATCGGCTTGCTTGCTCATTAAGTTTACAAGGCCAGCTGCTTTTGAGATATTATAATTATAGTGGTTATTCGGCGTTGGAGGTAAGAGAGTTTTTTTTAGGTCTGGCCTTTCCTTCTGCTTCAAATTACTTGAGCTCATGTCAACAAAGTAACAACAAAACATAGCCAACGGTTCTTTGCTCAAGCCTTCCCTACTGCGCCTTCCCATGTCTCTCCTGCCGACCACAGTGCAGGAAATCTGAGTTTGCATTTGCGCGAAGAGATGTACAACACAAGAAGGCGCGCTTTCGTGCGCCGGGCACCACCCGGCCTGTGCATTCCTCACTGTCGTGAGATCAGTTTACTCAGCAGAGCATGACGCTGCAATTGGTTAGTAGGGCAGGCCTGACCAGAATAGTATATTTGGGGTCATGTATTTGATTGCATTTTTAAAACAGTAACAGAACTTAACTGCAATGTTTAAATAGGTCTAGACATATTTAAACAGTGTCAATTTAATAGAAGAATTGTGGACAATTCAGAGGGGAGGCACCAATGTTTTTTTTTCCCATTGGGTGGATGCGGCATTAAAGAGTTTGAAGACCACTGGTCTAAGTGGACACTAATACACCTGGATGCTCCTGAATTCCTCGCAACAGATGCAAGCAAACCTGGCTGGAGAGCTACTGTGTTGGACTGATCCTGTCGATTCAAGTGGTCTTTCCTAGAGAGTCAGAGGTCATGGAAATAGATGGAGTTGATGGTAATCTTCAGGGCTTTGAAGTTTTCCCATCATCATCTGTCTCAAAAAAATGTGCTACTAAAGACAGAGAATAAGGTAGCTGTCTTTTACATTAACCAACAGTGAAGCATGCATTCAAAAGCCCTCAATGCAATAGCAGAACAATTGGGTTATTGGGCAGAGATCAACCTGTTGCACACGTCGGCAGTACACATCAAGGGCACCGACAATGTGATGGCAGACAGCTGGAGGTTTCCAAATTTGCTGGAGTTGACGTTATCCAGGTCGTTGTTTTGAGAGATATGCCGAGAGTTTGTGAAACCCTTTCTGGATCTCTTTTCAAACAAGGACAATGCTCATCTTTGTCGATTCTGATCCAGGCTTCCGGAACAAGGAGCCTAGGTAGTGGACGTATTGGTGATAAGGTGGCTGAGAAGTCTCCTTTATACATTCCCCCACTTTTTATTGATCCAGATGGTTCTCTTCAAGTCTCAGCAGGGGGGAGGGAACTTTATTCTTGTGGGCCCTTATTGGCCAGAGATGTCATGGTTTCCTCTTCTGAACCCCTGGCTCTTCTACCTCCTTGAGTACTGCTCAAGTGTGTCTCTGTCAGAATGTCGTCCCTGACCTTCTTGCTCCAACTCACTCTATCGCTTTGGAGGTTGAGAAGTCTGGACTGCTAGCAAAGGGTCTTTCCTCTTCCTTAGTGGAGTTAATTCAGCACTCCAGCAGGCCTTCTACTTCGAAGTCTTACTCAAAGAACTGGAAGTCTTTTGAGATGTGATGTTCTGCTCATGATCTTTTGGCACCTACCTGTAGTTTGTCTGCTATTTTGCATTTTCTTCTGAATGGGTTTCACTTGAATCTCTTTCCACTCTGAAAGCTCATTGCTTTGCGATAAAGGTTTTTAGGGACTTTTCTGTACCTTCGTCGATGTTACAATCTTTGGTGTCTAGACTGTTCTGATCTTTTGTCAATTGTAAGACCAGTTGAAAAATCCCTTTTCTCCAACTCAGAATCTTCCTACTCTTTTATAGGCTTTGCAATTTTATCTCTTTGAGGATCTGGATACTGTAGACATAAAGATTGTTTCCTATAAAGTTATTTTCCTATTTCCTATCACCTTGCTGAGAACAATTGGGGAGCTGGGAGCCTTAAAATGCTGTCCTCTCTTCATTTGATACTTTGGAAGATGGGGTAACTTTAAGGCCTAGCCTTACCTTTGCTGCAAAGGTTAAGTCTATTTTTGATAGATCTTAGGAAATAATTCTTCCTTCTTTCATTCCCTCTCCTTCCTCTCCGGAGGAACATTTGCTGAATACACTTGATGTTTAAAGAGCTCTTTTCATTCATGTCACCAGGCCTCTGCAGTTCAGGAAAACCGACTCCTTGTTTGTGACTTTTGGACAGCCTGGAAAAGACAAGAAGGTGACTTTTATGACTCTGAGTAGGTGGATTAAGTTGTCAATTTTTCTGCCTTTGCAAGGCTTTTTAGAATATCTTCCAGTTCAGGGATGGTCTACGAGAGGAATGGCCACCTCCTGGGTTGAATTCCAGTGAGTAACAATCTAGGAAATTCCTAGGGTGGCTACTTGGTCCTCAGAGCATACATTTGTCAAGCATTATGGCTTAATAATTTTTCTGTTTTGCATTTGAGTACCAATGTTTTGAACTCTGCATTACCCTTAGTCCATCTTGTCTTTGTCACAAACATTACATCATGCCCACCTTCCCATCAGTCCTTAGGCAAGGGCTTGGCACCCAGTTTGGGTGCATGGGGCTAGCATTTAAGGATCCTCCTGTTCTTTCTTCCTGTTGGAAGGTGACATCACCTTACTTTGTAATGACTGTCACAAGGACGCAATGGACTAAGGCTAATGAAGATTACCAATAAGTAACCAACGCATCACCACTCTTTCTGAATGTGCGTGGCTCATTCCGCAGGACTAGTTCTTTGTATGATTCCTGGAATTTCAGAAGCCCTTTGATGGCAGCACCCCCACACTGAAAATTGTTTCAGCACCACTGTACAAGGGTCAGTTGTCATGCTCATCTGCGGCGTAAATTTGCATTGAAGTAGTCTAACTCCCCAGGCCTTGTCTTTTGCTCAATTTGCCTTTGTGAGTTTTCTCTCAATCACTGTCGACTTCCTTTGATCTTTCTTTCTTCTTTCACTTCACCTTCGCCTTCAGTGTATCTTTCGGCCCTCTTAAGAGACACACCCCCTTGTAGCCACTTCTATACTTCTGTCACCTAATTATTTTCCTATCCTTTCCCCTGTAACGTTGCTGATCCTAGCTATAGCATCACTATCCAGAATCTGTTCACCTGAGTTATGTTCCTCTTATCCCCACGCATCTAATAATCAGCTCTTGGTCTCCCTCCACCTCTCACGAGACATAGTCTGAGGCAGTGTCTCCATCTTGGAGAGACAATCCCTTGCACTTGTGTTGTTCTACTGGCGCTGCCGGCTTGAGCTTTGGTCAGCAGTGGCAAAATAAGGACTAATGGAAAGTGAACGTATACTGGAGCAACAGAGTGTATGGATTTATGAGAGCTTGATTAAATGAGAAAAAAAGAGTTTAGTTGAGAGAAAAAATGCAACCTGGCCCATACAGGGATTGAACCCACGACCTTGGCGTTATTAGCACCACGCTTTAACCAACTGAGCTAACCGGCCATGAGTACTAAAGATATCCTTTTTCCATGTAATGCAGATAGATAGAAGAGTTGGTCTCACTATCGCAATTCCTTCATACTTTTCTCCTTCCGCCCCCTGTCTGGATTACAATAACAAGAGCTGTGGAGTGCTGCACGCCAGCCTCAGTGCCTCTTCTTTCACTCAATCTCACTGTGTGCTGTGATATCTTTGTAACATCGCTTGTTGCCGGAAAAAAAGGAAAGGATGGATAGTATTTTCATTCTTTTACAACAAAACCCAAAATGCATCGGCTTGCTTGCTCATTAAGTTTACAAGGCCAGCTGCTTTTGAGATATTATAATTATAGTGGTTATTCGGCGTTGGAGGTAAGAGAGTTTTTTTTAGGTCTGGCCTTTCCTTCTGCTTCAAATTACTTGAGCCCATGTCAACAAAGTAACAACAAAACATAGCCAACGGTTCGTTGCTCAAGCCTTCCCTACTGCGCCTTCCCATGTCTCTCCTGCCGACCACAGTGCAGGAAATCTGAGTTTGCATTTGCGCGAAGAGATGTACAACACAAGAAGGCGCGCTTTCGTGCGCCGGGCACCACCCGGCCTGTGCATTCCTCACTGTCGTGAGATCAGTTTACTCAGCAGAGCATGACGCTGCAATTGGTTAGTAGGGCAGGCCTGACCAGAATAGTATATTTAGGGTCATGTATTTGATTGCATTTTTAAAACAGTAACAGAACTTAACTGCAATGTTTAAATAGGTCTAGACATATTTAAACAGTGTCAATTTAATAGAAGAATTGTGGACAATTCAGAGGGGAGGCACCAATGTTTTTTTTTCCCATTGGGTGGATGCAGCATTAAAGAGTTTGAAGACCACTGGTCTAAGTGGACACTAATACACCTGGATGCTCCTGAATTCCTCGCAACAGATGCAAGCAAACCTGGCTGGAGAGCTACTGTGTTGGACTGATCCTGTCGATTCAAGTGGTCTTTCCTAGAGAGTCAGAGGTCATGGAAATAGATGGAGTTGATGGTAATCTTCAGGGCTTTGAAGTTTTACCATCATCATCTGTCTCAAAAAAATGTGCTACTAAAGACAGAGAATAAGGTAGCTGTCTTTTACATTAACCAACAGTGAAGCATGCATTCAAAATCCCTCAATGCAATAGCAGAACAATTGGGTTATTGGGCAGAGATCAACCTGTTGCACACGTCGGCAGTACACATCAAGGGCACCGACAATGTGATGGCAGACAGCTGGAGGTTTCCAAATTTGCTGGAGTTGACGTTATCCAGGTCGTTGTTTTGAGAGATATGCCGAGAGTTTGTGAAACCCTTTCTGGATCTCTTTTCAAACAAGGACAATGCTCATCTTTGTCGATTCTGATCCAGGCTTCCGGAACAAGGAGCCTAGGTAGTGGACGTATTGGTGATAAGGTGGCTGAGAAGTCTCCTTTATACATTCCCCCACTTTTTATTGATCCAGATGGTTCTCTTCAAGTCTCAGCAGGGGGGAGGGAACTTTATTCTTGTGGGCCCTTATTGGCCAGAGATGTCATGGTTTCCTCTTCTGAACCCCTGGCTCTTCTACCTCCTTGAGTACTGCTCAAGTGTGTCTCTGTCAGAATGTCGTCCCTGACCTTCTTGCTCCAACTCACTCTATCGCTTTGGAGGTTGAGAAGTCTGCACTGCTAGCAAAGGGTCTTTCCTCTTCCTTAGTGGAGTTAATTCAGCACTCCAGCAGGCCTTCTACTTCGAAGTCTTACTCAAAGAACTGGAAGTCTTTTGAGATGTGATGTTCTGCTCATGATCTTTTGGCACCTACCTGTAGTTTGTCTGCTATTTTGCATTTTCTTCTGAATGGGTTTCACTTGAATCTCTTTCCACTCTGAAAGCTCATTGCTTTGCGATAAAGGTTTTTAGGGACTTTTCTGTACCTTCGTCGATGTTACAATCTTTGGTGTCTAGACTGTTCTGATCTTTTGTCAATTGTAAGACCAGTTGAAAAATCCCTTTTCTCCAACTCAGAATCTTCCTACTCTTTTATAGGCTTTGCAATTTTATCTCTTTGAGGATCTGGATACTGTAGACATAAAGATTGTTTCCTATAAAGTTATTTTCCTATTTCCTATCACCTTGCTGAGAACAATTGGGGAGCTGGGAGCCTTAAAATGCTGTCCTCTCTTCATTTGATACTTTGGAAGATGGGGTAACTTTAAGGCCTAGCCTTACCTTTGCTGCAAAGGTTAAGTCTATTTTTGATAGATCTTAGGAAATAATTCTTCCTTCTTTCATTCCCTCTCCTTCCTCTCCGGAGGAACATTTGCTGAATACACTTGATGTTTAAAGAGCTCTTTTCATTCATGTCATCAGGCCTCTGCAGTTCAGGAAAACCGACTCCTTGTTTGTGACTTTTGGACAGCCTGGAAAAGACAAGAAGGTGACTTTTATGACTCTGAGTAGGTGGATTAAGTTGTCAATTTTTCTGCCTTTGCAAGGCTTTTTAGAATATCTTCCAGTTCAGGGATGGTCTACGAGAGGAATGGCCACCTCCTGGGTTGAATTCCAGTGAGTAACAATCTAGGAAATTCCTAGGGTGGCTACTTGGTCCTCAGAGCATACATTTGTCAAGCATTATGGCTTAATAATTTTTCTGTTTTGCATTTGAGTACCAATGTTTTGAACTCTGCATTACCCTTAGTCCATCTTGTCTTTGTCACAAACATTACATCATGCCCACCTTCCCATCAGTCCTTAGGCAAGGGCTTGGCACCCAGGTTGGGTGCATGGGGCTAGCATTTAAGGATCCTCCTGTTCTTTCTTCCTGTTGGAAGGTGACATCACCTTACTTTGTAATGACTGTCACAAGGACGCAATGGACTAAGGCTAATGAAGATTACCAATCAGTAACCAACGCATCACCACTCTTTCTGAATGTGCGTGGCTCATTCCGCAGGACTAGTTCTTTGTATGATTCCTGGAATTTCAGAAGCCCTTTGATGGCAGCACCCCCACACTGAAAATTGTTTCAGCACCACTGTACAAGGGTCAGTTGTCATGCTCATCTGCGGCGTAAATTTGCATTGAAGTAGTCTAACTCCCCAGGCCTTGTCTTTTGCTCAATTTGCCTTTGTGAGTTTTCTCTCAATCACTGTCGACTTCCTTTGATCTTTCTTTCTTCTTTCACTTCACCTTCGCCTTCAGTGTATCTTTCGGCCCTCTTAAGAGACACACCCCCTTGTAGCCACTTCTATACTTCTGTCACCTAATTATTTTCCTATCCTTTCCCCTGTAACGTTGCTGATCCTAGCTATAGCATCACTATCCAGAATCTGTTCACCTGAGTTATGTTCCTCTTATCCCCACGCATCTAATAATCAGCTCTTGGTCTCCCTCCACCTCTCACGAGACATAGTCTGAGGCAGTGTCTCCATCTTGGAGAGACAATCCCTTGCACTTGTGTTGTTCTACTGGCGCTGCCGGCTTGAGCTTTGGTCAGCAGTGGCAAAATAAGGACTAATGGAAAGTGAACGTATACTGGAGCAACAGAGTGTATGGATTTATGAGAGCTTGATTAAATGAGAAAAAAAGAGTTTAGTTGAGAGAAAAAATGCAACCTGGCCCGTACAGGGATCGAACCCACGACTTTGGCGTTATTAGCACCACGCTTTAACCAACTGAGCTAACCGGCCATGAGTACTAAAGATATCCTTTTTCGATGTAATGCAGATAGATAGAAGAGTTGGTCTCACTATCGCAATTCCTTCATACTTTTCTCCTTCCGCCCCCTGTCTGGATTACAATAACAAGAGCTGTGGAGTGCTGCACGCCAGCCTCAGTGCCTCTTCTTTCACTCAATCTCACTGTGTGCTGTGATATCTTTGTAACATCGCTTGTTGCCGGAAAAAAAGGAAAGGATGGATAGTATTTTTATTCTTTTACAACAAAACCCAAAATGCATCGGCTTGCTTGCTCATTAAGTTTACAAGGCCAGCTGCTTTTGAGATATTATAATTATAGTGGTTATTCGGCGTTGGAGGTAAGAGAGTTTTTTTTAGGTCTGGCCTTTCCTTCTGCTTCAAATTACTTGAGCTCATGTCAACAAAGTAACAACAAAACATAGCCAACGGTTCGTTGCTCAAGCCTTCCCTACTGCGCCTTCCCATGTCTCTCCTGCTGACCACAGTGCAGGAAATCTGAGTTTGCATTTGCGCGAAGAGATGTACAACACAAGAAGGCGCGCTTTCGTGCGCCGGGCACCACCCGGCCTGTGCATTCCTCACTGTCGTGAGATCAGTTTACTCAGCAGAGCATGACGCTGCAATTGGTTAGTAGGGCAGGCCTGACCAGAATAGTATATTTGGGGTCATGTATTTGATTGCATTTTTAAAACAGTAACAGAACTTAACTGCAATGTTTAAATAGGTCTAGACATATTTAAACAGTGTCAATTTAATAGAAGAATTGTGGACAATTCAGAGGGGAGGCACCAATGTTTTTTTTTCCCATTGGGTGGATGCGGCATTAAAGAGTTTGAAGACCACTGGTCTAAGTGGACACTAATACACCTGGATGCTCCTGAATTCCTCGCAACAGATGCCAGCAAACCTGGCTGGAGAGCTACTGTGTTGGACTGATCCTGTCGATTCAAGTGGTCTTTCCTAGAGAGTCAGAGGTCATGGAAATAGATGGAGTTGATGGTAATCTTCAGGGCTTTGAAGTTTTCCCATCATCATCTGTCTCAAAAAAATGTGCTACTAAAGACAGAGAATAAGGTAGCTGTCTTTTACATTAACCAACAGTGAAGCATGCATTCAAAATCCCTCAATGCAATAGCAGAACAATTGGGTTATTGGGCAGAGATCAACCTGTTGCACACGTCGGCAGTACACATCAAGGGCACCGACAATGTGATGGCAGACAGCTGGAGGTTTCCAAATTTGCTGGAGTTGACGTTATCCAGGTCGTTGTTTTGAGAGATATGCCGAGAGTTTGTGAAACCCTTTCTGGATCTCTTTCCAAACAAGGACAATGCTCATCTTTGTCGATTCTGATCCAGGCTTCCGGAACAAGGAGCCTAGGTAGTGGACGTATTGGTGATAAAGTGGCTGAGAAGTCTCCTTTATACATTCCCCCACTTTTTATTGATCCAGATGGTTCTCTTCAAGTCTCAGCAGGGGCGAGGGAACTTTATTCTTGTGGGCCCTTATTGGCCAGAGATGTCATGGTTTCCTCTTCTGAACCCCTGGCTCTTCTACCTCCTTGGGAACTGCTCAAGTGTGTCTATCTCAGAACGTCATCCCTGACCTTCTTGCTCCAACTCACTCTATCGCTTTGGAGGTTGAGAAGTCTGGACTGCTAGCAAAGGGTCTTTCCTCTTCCTTAGTGGAGTAAATTCAGCACTCCAGCAGGCCTTCTACTTCGAAGTCTTACTCAAAGAACTGGAAGTCTTTTGAGACGTGATGTTCAGCTCATGATCTTTTGGCACCTACCTGTAGTTTGTCTGCTATTTTGCATTTTCTTCTGAATGGGTTTCACTTGAATCTCTTTCCACACTGAAAGCTCATTGCTTTGCGATGAAGGTTTTTAGGGACTTTTCTGTACCTTCGAAAATGTTACAATCTTTGGTGTCTAGACTGTTCTGATCTTTTGTCAATTGTAAGAACAGTTGAAAAATCCCTTTTCTCCAACTCAGAATCTTCATACTCTTTTATAGGCTTTGCAATTTTATCTCTTTGAGGATCTGGATACTGTAGACATAAAGATTGTTTCCTATAAAGTTATTTTCCTATTTCCTATCACCTTGCTGAGAACAATTGGGGAGCTGGGAGCCTTAAAATGCTGTCCTCTCTTCATTTGATACTTTGGAAGATGGGGTAACTTTAAGGCCTAGCCTTACCTTTGCTGCAAAGTTTAAGTCTATTTTTGATAGATCTTAGGAAATAATTCTTCCTTCTTTCATTCCCTCTCCTTCCTCTCCGGAGGAATATTTTCTGAATACACTTGATGTTTAAAGAGCTCTTTTCATTTATGTCACCAGGCCTCTGCAGTTCAGGAAAACCGACTCCTTGTTTGTGACTTTTGGACAGCCTGGAAAAGACAAGAAGGTGACTTTTATGACTCTGAGTAGGTGGATTAAGTTGTCAATTTTTCTGGCTTTGCAAGGCTTTTTAGAATATCTTCCAGTTCAGGGATGGTCTACGAGAGGAATGGCCACCTCCTGGGTTGAATTCCAGTGAGTAACAATCTAGGAAATTCCTAGGGTGGCTACTTGGTCCTCAGAGCATACATTTGTCAAGCATTATGGCTTAATAATTTTTCTGTTTTGCATTTGAGTACCAATGTTTTGAACTCTGCATTACCGTTAGTCCATCTTGTCTTTGTCACAAACATTACATCCTGCCCACCTTCCCATCAGTCCTTTGGCAAGGGCTTGGCACCCAGGTTGGGTGCATGGGGCTAGCATTTAAGGATCCTCCTGTTCTTTCTTCCTGTTGGAAGGTGACATCACCTTACTTTGTAATGACTGTCACAAGGACGCAATGGACTAAGGCTAATGAAGATTACCAATAAGTAACCAACGCATCACCACTCTTTCTGAATGTGCCTGGCTCATTCCGCAGGACTAGTTCTTTGTATAATTCCTGGATTTTCAGAAGCCCTTTGATGGCAGCACCCCCACACTGAAAATTGTTTCAGCACCACTGTACAAGGGTCAGTTGTCATGCTCATCTGCGGCGTAAATTTGCATTGAAGTAGTCTAACTCCCCAGGCCTTGTCTTTTGCTCAATTTGCCTTTGTGAGTTTTCCCTCAATCACTGTCGACTTCCTTTGATCTTTCTTTCTTCTTTCACTTCACCTTCGCCTTCAGTGTATCTTTCGGCCCTCTTAAGAGACACACCCCCTTGTAGCCACTTCTATACTTCTGTCACCTAATTATTTTCCTATCCTTTCCCCTGTAACGTTGCTGATCCTAGCTATAGCATCACTATCCAGAATCTGTTCACCTGAGTTATGTTCCTCTTATCCCCACGCATCTAATAATCAGCTCTTGGTCTCCCTCCACCTCTCACGAGACATAGTCTGAGGCAGTGTCTCCATCTTGGAGAGACAATCCCTTGCACTTGTGTTGTTCTACTGGCGCTGCCGGCTTGAGCTTTGGTCAGCAGTGGCAAAAGAAGGACTAATGGAAAGTGAACGTATACTGGAGCAACAGAGTGTATGGATTTATGAGAGCTTGATTAAATGAGAAAAAAAGAGTTTAGTTGAGAGAAAAAATGCAACCTGGCCCGTACAGGGATCGAACCCACGACCTTGGCGTTATTAGCACCACGCTTTAACCAACTGAGCTAACCGGCCATGAGTATTAAAGATATCCTTTTTCCATGTAATGCAGATAGATAGAAGAGTTGGTCTCACTATCGCAATTCCTTCATACTTTTCTCCTTCCGCCCCCTGTCTGGATTACAATAACAAGAGCTGTGGAGTGCTGCACGCCAGCCTCAGTGCCTCTTCTTTCACTCAATCTCACTGTGTGCTGTGATATCTTTGTAACATCACTTGTTGCCGGAAAAAAAGGAAAGGAGGGATAGTATTTTTATTCTTTTACAACAAAACCCAAAATGCATCGGCTTGCTTGGTCATTAAGTTTACAAGGCCAGCTGCTTTTGAGATATTACAATTATAGTGGTTATTCGGAGTTGGAGGTAAGAGAGTTTTTTTTAGGTCTGGCCGTTCCTTCTGCTTCAAATTACTTGAGCTCATGTCAACAAAGTAACAACAAAACATAGCCAACGGTTCGTTGCTCAAGCCTTCCCTACTGCGCCTTCCCATGTCTCTCCTGCCGACCACAGTGCAGGAAATCTGAGTTTGCATTTGCGCGAAGAGACGTACAACACAAGAAGGCGCGCTTTCGTGCGCCGGGCACCACCCGGCCTGTGCATTCCTCACTGTTGTGAGATCAGTTTACTCAGCAGAGCATGACGCTGCAATTGGTTAGTAGGGCAGGCCTGACCAGAATAGTATATTTGGGGTCATGTATTTGATTGCATTTTTAAAACAGTAACAGAACTTAACTGCAATGTTTAAATAGGTCTAGACATATTTAAACAGTGTCAATTTAATAGAAGAATTGTGGACAATTCAGAGGGGAGGCACCAATTTTTTTTTTCCCATTGGGTGGATGCGGCATTAAAGAGTTTGAAGACCACTGGTCTAAGTGGACACTAATATACCTGGATGCTCCTGAATCCTCGCAACAGATGCCAGCAAACCTGGCTGGAGAGCTACTGTGTTGGACTGATCCTGTCGATTCAAGTGGTCTTTCCTAGAGAGTCGGAGGTCATGGAAATAGATGGAGTTGATGGTAATCTACAGGGCTTTGAAGTTTTCCCATCATCATCTGTCTCAAAAAAATGTGCTAGTAAAGACAGAGAATAAGGTAGCTGTCTTTTACATTAACCAACAGTGAAGCATGCATTCAAAATCCTTCAATGCAATAGCAGAACAATTGGGTTATTGGTCAGAGATCAACCTGTTGCACACGTCGGCAGTACACATCAAGGGCACCGACAATGTGATGGCAGACAGCTGGAGGTTTCCAAATTTGCTGGAGTTGACGTTATCCAGGTCGTTGTTTTGAGAGATATGCCGAGAGTTTGTGAAACCCTTTCTGGATCTCTTTTCAAACAAGGACAATGCTCATCTTTGTCGATTCTGATCCAGGCTTGCGGAACAAGGAGCCTAGGTAGTGGACGTATTGGTGATAAAGTGGCTGAGAAGTCTCCTTTATACATTCCCCCACTTTTTATTGATCCAGATGGTTCTCTTCAAGTCTCAGCAGGGGGGAGGGAACTTTATTCTTGTGGGCCCTTATTGGCCAGAGATGTCATGGTTTCCTCTTCTGAACCCCTGGCTCTTCTACCTCCTTGAGTACTGCTCAAGTGTGTCTCTGTCAGAATGTCGTCCCTGACCTTCTTGCTCCAACTCACTCTATCGCTTTGGAGGTTGAGAAGTCTGGACTGCTAGCAAAGGGTCTTTCCTCTTCCTTAGTGGAGTTAATTCAGCACTCCAGCAGGCCTTCTACTTCGAAGTCTTACTCAAAGAACTGGAAGTCTTTTGAGATGTGATGTTCTGCTCATGATCTTTTGGCACCTACCTGTAGTTTGTCTGCTATTTTGCATTTTCTTCTGAATGGGTTTCACTTGAATCTCTTTCCACTCTGAAAGCTCATTGCTTTGCGATAAAGGTTTTTAGGGACTTTTCTGTACCTTCGTCGATGTTACAATCTTTGGTGTCTAGACTGTTCTGATCTTTTGTCAATTGTAAGACCAGTTGAAAAATCCCTTTTCTCCAACTCAGAATCTTCCTACTCTTTTATAGGCTTTGCAATTTTATCTCTTTGAGGATCTGGATACTGTAGACATAAAGATTGTTTCCTATAAAGTTATTTTCCTATTTCCTATCACCTTGCTGAGAACAATTGGGGAGCTGGGAGCCTTAAAATGCTGTCCTCTCTTCATTTGATACTTTGGAAGATGGGGTAACTTTAAGGCCTAGCCTTACCTTTGCTGCAAAGGTTAAGTCTATTTTTGATAGATCTTAGGAAATAATTCTTCCTTCTTTCATTCCCTCTCCTTCCTCTCCGGAGGAACATTTGCTGAATACACTTGATGTTTAAAGAGCTCTTTTCATTCATGTCACCAGGCCTCTGCAGTTCAGGAAAACCGACTCCTTGTTTGTGACTTTTGGACAGCCTGGAAAAGACAAGAAGGTGACTTTTATGACTCTGAGTAGGTGGATTAAGTTGTCAATTTTTCTGCCTTTGCAAGGCTTTTTAGAATATCTTCCAGTTCAGGGATGGTCTACGAGAGGAATGGCCACCTCCTGGGTTGAATTCCAGTGAGTAACAATCTAGGAAATTCCTAGGGTGGCTACTTGGTCCTCAGAGCATACATTTGTCAAGCATTATGGCTTAATAATTTTTCTGTTTTGCATTTGAGTACCAATGTTTTGAACTCTGCATTACCCTTAGTCCATCTTGTCTTTGTCACAAACATTACATCATGCCCACCTTCCCATCAGTCCTTAGGCAAGGGCTTGGCACCCAGGTTGGGTGCATGGGGCTAGCATTTAAGGATCCTCCTGTTCTTTCTTCCTGTTGGAAGGTGACATCACCTTACTTTGTAATGACTGTCACAAGGACGCAATGGACTAAGGCTAATGAAGATTACCAATAAGTAACCAACGCATCACCACTCTTTCTGAATGTGCGTGGCTCATTCCGCAGGACTAGTTCTTTGTATGATTCCTGGAATTTCAGAAGCCCTTTGATGGCAGCACCCCCACACTGAAAATTGTTTCAGCACCACTGTACAAGGGTCAGTTGTCATGCTCATCTGCGGCGTAAATTTGCATTGAAGTAGTCTAACTCCCCAGGCCTTGTCTTTTGCTCAATTTGCCTTTGTGAGTTTTCTCTCAATCACTGTCGACTTCCTTTGATCTTTCTTTCTTCTTTCACTTCACCTTCGCCTTCAGTGTATCTTTCGGCCCTCTTAAGAGACACACCCCCTTGTAGCCACTTCTATACTTCTGTCACCTAATTATTTTCCTATCCTTTCCCCTGTAACGTTGCTGATCCTAGCTATAGCATCACTATCCAGAATCTGTTCACCTGAGTTATGTTCCTCTTATCCCCACGCATCTAATAATCAGCTCTTGGTCTCCCTCCACCTCTCACGAGACATAGTCTGAGGCAGTGTCTCCATCTTGGAGAGACAATCCCTTGCACTTGTGTTGTTCTACTGGCGCTGCCGGCTTGAGCTTTGGTCAGCAGTGGCAAAATAAGGACTAATGGAAAGTGAACGTATACTGGAGCAACAGAGTGTATGGATTTATGAGAGCTTGATTAAATGAGAAAAAAAGAGTTTAGTTGAGAGAAAAAATGCAACCTGGCCCGTACAGGGATCGAACCCACGACCTTGGCGTTATTAGCACCACGCTTTAACCAACTGAGCTAACCGGCCATGAGTACTAAAGATATCCTTTTTCCATGTAATGCAGATAGATAGAAGAGTTGGTCTCACTATCGCAATTCCTTCATACTTTTCTCCTTCCGCCCCCTGTCTGGATTACAATAACAAGAGCTGTGGAGTGCTGCACGCCAGCCTCAGTGCCTCTTCTTTCACTCAATCTCACTGTGTGCTGTGATATCTTTGTAACATCGCTTGTTGCCGGAAAAAAAGGAAAGGATGGATAGTATTTTCATTCTTTTACAACAAAACCCAAAATGCATCGGCTTGCTTGCTCATTAAGTTTACAAGGCCAGCTGCTTTTGAGATATTATAATTATAGTGGTTATTCGGCGTTGGAGGTAAGAGAGTTTTTTTTAGGTCTGGCCTTTCCTTCTGCTTCAAATTACTTGAGCTCATGTCAACAAAGTAACAACAAAACATAGCCAACGGTTCGTTGCTCAAGCCTTCCCTACTGCGCCTTCCCATGTCTCTCCTGCCGACCACAGTGCAGGAAATCTGAGTTTGCATTTGCGCGAAGAGATGTACAACACAAGAAGGCGCGCTTTCGTGCGCCGGGCACCACCCGGCCTGTGCATTCCTCACTGTCGTGAGATCAGTTTACTCAGCAGAGCATGACGCTGCAATTGGTTAGTAGGGCAGGCCTGACCAGAATAGTATATTTGGGGTCATGTATTTGATTGCATTTTTAAAACAGTAACAGAACTTAACTGCAATGTTTAAATAGGTCTAGACATATTTAAACAGTGTCAATTTAATAGAAGAATTGTGGACAATTCAGAGGGGAGGCACCAATGTTTTTTTTTCCCATTGGGTGGATGCGGCATTAAAGAGTTTGAAGACCACTGGTCTAAGTGGACACTAATACACCTGGATGCTCCTGAATTCCTCGCAACAGATGCAAGCAAACCTGGCTGGAGAGCTACTGTGTTGGACTGATCCTGTCGATTCAAGTGGTCTTTCCTAGAGAGTCAGAGGTCATGGAAATAGATGGAGTTGATGGTAATCTTCAGGGCTTTGAAGTTTTCCCATCATCATCTGTCTCAAAAAAATGTGCTACTAAAGACAGAGAATAAGGTAGCTGTCTTTTACATTAACCAACAGTGAAGCATGCATTCAAAAGCCCTCAATGCAATAGCAGAACAATTGGGTTATTGGGCAGAGATCAACCTGTTGCACACGTCGGCAGTACACATCAAGGGCACCGACAATGTGATGGCAGACAGCTGGAGGTTTCCAAATTTGCTGGAGTTGACGTTATCCAGGTCGTTGTTTTGAGAGATATGCCGAGAGTTTGTGAAACCCTTTCTGGATCTCTTTTCAAACAAGGACAATGCTCATCTTTGTCGATTCTGATCCAGGCTTCCGGAACAAGGAGCCTAGGTAGTGGACGTATTGGTGATAAGGTGGCTGAGAAGTCTCCTTTATACATTCCCCCACTTTTTATTGATCCAGATGGTTCTCTTCAAGTCTCAGCAGGGGGGAGGGAACTTTATTCTTGTGGGCCCTTATTGGCCAGAGATGTCATGGTTTCCTCTTCTGAACCCCTGGCTCTTCTACCTCCTTGAGTACTGCTCAAGTGTGTCTCTGTCAGAATGTCGTCCCTGACCTTCTTGCTCCAACTCACTCTATCGCTTTGGAGGTTGAGAAGTCTGGACTGCTAGCAAAGGGTCTTTCCTCTTCCTTAGTGGAGTTAATTCAGCACTCCAGCAGGCCTTCTACTTCGAAGTCTTACTCAAAGAACTGGAAGTCTTTTGAGATGTGATGTTCTGCTCATGATCTTTTGGCACCTACCTGTAGTTTGTCTGCTATTTTGCATTTTCTTCTGAATGGGTTTCACTTGAATCTCTTTCCACTCTGAAAGCTCATTGCTTTGCGATAAAGGTTTTTAGGGACTTTTCTGTACCTTCGTCGATGTTACAATCTTTGGTGTCTAGACTGTTCTGATCTTTTGTCAATTGTAAGACCAGTTGAAAAATCCCTTTTCTCCAACTCAGAATCTTCCTACTCTTTTATAGGCTTTGCAATTTTATCTCTTTGAGGATCTGGATACTGTAGACATAAAGATTGTTTCCTATAAAGTTATTTTCCTATTTCCTATCACCTTGCTGAGAACAATTGGGGAGCTGGGAGCCTTAAAATGCTGTCCTCTCTTCATTTGATACTTTGGAAGATGGGGTAACTTTAAGGCCTAGCCTTACCTTTGCTGCAAAGGTTAAGTCTATTTTTGATAGATCTTAGGAAATAATTCTTCCTTCTTTCATTCCCTCTCCTTCCTCTCCGGAGGAACATTTGCTGAATACACTTGATGTTTAAAGAGCTCTTTTCATTCATGTCACCAGGCCTCTGCAGTTCAGGAAAACCGACTCCTTGTTTGTGACTTTTGGACAGCCTGGAAAAGACAAGAAGGTGACTTTTATGACTCTGAGTAGGTGGATTAAGTTGTCAATTTTTCTGCCTTTGCAAGGCTTTTTAGAATATCTTCCAGTTCAGGGATGGTCTACGAGAGGAATGGCCACCTCCTGGGTTGAATTCCAGTGAGTAACAATCTAGGAAATTCCTAGGGTGGCTACTTGGTCCTCAGAGCATACATTTGTCAAGCATTATGGCTTAATAATTTTTCTGTTTTGCATTTGAGTACCAATGTTTTGAACTCTGCATTACCCTTAGTCCATCTTGTCTTTGTCACAAACATTACATCATGCCCACCTTCCCATCAGTCCTTAGGCAAGGGCTTGGCACCCAGTTTGGGTGCATGGGGCTAGCATTTAAGGATCCTCCTGTTCTTTCTTCCTGTTGGAAGGTGACATCACCTTACTTTGTAATGACTGTCACAAGGACGCAATGGACTAAGGCTAATGAAGATTACCAATAAGTAACCAACGCATCACCACTCTTTCTGAATGTGCGTGGCTCATTCCGCAGGACTAGTTCTTTGTATGATTCCTGGAATTTCAGAAGCCCTTTGATGGCAGCACCCCCACACTGAAAATTGTTTCAGCACCACTGTACAAGGGTCAGTTGTCATGCTCATCTGCGGCGTAAATTTGCATTGAAGTAGTCTAACTCCCCAGGCCTTGTCTTTTGCTCAATTTGCCTTTGTGAGTTTTCTCTCAATCACTGTCGACTTCCTTTGATCTTTCTTTCTTCTTTCACTTCACCTTCGCCTTCAGTGTATCTTTCGGCCCTCTTAAGAGACACACCCCCTTGTAGCCACTTCTATACTTCTGTCACCTAATTATTTTCCTATCCTTTCCCCTGTAACGTTGCTGATCCTAGCTATAGCATCACTATCCAGAATCTGTTCACCTGAGTTATGTTCCTCTTATCCCCACGCATCTAATAATCAGCTCTTGGTCTCCCTCCACCTCTCACGAGACATAGTCTGAGGCAGTGTCTCCATCTTGGAGAGACAATCCCTTGCACTTGTGTTGTTCTACTGGCGCTGCCGGCTTGAGCTTTGGTCAGCAGTGGCAAAATAAGGACTAATGGAAAGTGAACGTATACTGGAGCAACAGAGTGTATGGATTTATGAGAGCTTGATTAAATGAGAAAAAAAGAGTTTAGTTGAGAGAAAAAATGCAACCTGGCCCATACAGGGATTGAACCCACGACCTTGGCGTTATTAGCACCACGCTTTAACCAACTGAGCTAACCGGCCATGAGTACTAAAGATATCCTTTTTCCATGTAATGCAGATAGATAGAAGAGTTGGTCTCACTATCGCAATTCCTTCATACTTTTCTCCTTCCGCCCCCTGTCTGGATTACAATAACAAGAGCTGTGGAGTGCTGCACGCCAGCCTCAGTGCCTCTTCTTTCACTCAATCTCACTGTGTGCTGTGATATCTTTGTAACATCGCTTGTTGCCGGAAAAAAAGGAAAGGATGGATAGTATTTTCATTCTTTTACAACAAAACCCAAAATGCATCGGCTTGCTTGCTCATTAAGTTTACAAGGCCAGCTGCTTTTGAGATATTATAATTATAGTGGTTATTCGGCGTTGGAGGTAAGAGAGTTTTTTTTAGGTCTGGCCTTTCCTTCTGCTTCAAATTACTTGAGCCCATGTCAACAAAGTAACAACAAAACATAGCCAACGGTTCGTTGCTCAAGCCTTCCCTACTGCGCCTTCCCATGTCTCTCCTGCCGACCACAGTGCAGGAAATCTGAGTTTGCATTTGCGCGAAGAGATGTACAACACAAGAAGGCGCGCTTTCGTGCGCCGGGCACCACCCGGCCTGTGCATTCCTCACTGTCGTGAGATCAGTTTACTCAGCAGAGCATGACGCTGCAATTGGTTAGTAGGGCAGGCCTGACCAGAATAGTATATTTAGGGTCATGTATTTGATTGCATTTTTAAAACAGTAACAGAACTTAACTGCAATGTTTAAATAGGTCTAGACATATTTAAACAGTGTCAATTTAATAGAAGAATTGTGGACAATTCAGAGGGGAGGCACCAATGTTTTTTTTTCCCATTGGGTGGATGCAGCATTAAAGAGTTTGAAGACCACTGGTCTAAGTGGACACTAATACACCTGGATGCTCCTGAATTCCTCGCAACAGATGCAAGCAAACCTGGCTGGAGAGCTACTGTGTTGGACTGATCCTGTCGATTCAAGTGGTCTTTCCTAGAGAGTCAGAGGTCATGGAAATAGATGGAGTTGATGGTAATCTTCAGGGCTTTGAAGTTTTACCATCATCATCTGTCTCAAAAAAATGTGCTACTAAAGACAGAGAATAAGGTAGCTGTCTTTTACATTAACCAACAGTGAAGCATGCATTCAAAATCCCTCAATGCAATAGCAGAACAATTGGGTTATTGGGCAGAGATCAACCTGTTGCACACGTCGGCAGTACACATCAAGGGCACCGACAATGTGATGGCAGACAGCTGGAGGTTTCCAAATTTGCTGGAGTTGACGTTATCCAGGTCGTTGTTTTGAGAGATATGCCGAGAGTTTGTGAAACCCTTTCTGGATCTCTTTTCAAACAAGGACAATGCTCATCTTTGTCGATTCTGATCCAGGCTTCCGGAACAAGGAGCCTAGGTAGTGGACGTATTGGTGATAAGGTGGCTGAGAAGTCTCCTTTATACATTCCCCCACTTTTTATTGATCCAGATGGTTCTCTTCAAGTCTCAGCAGGGGGGAGGGAACTTTATTCTTGTGGGCCCTTATTGGCCAGAGATGTCATGGTTTCCTCTTCTGAACCCCTGGCTCTTCTACCTCCTTGAGTACTGCTCAAGTGTGTCTCTGTCAGAATGTCGTCCCTGACCTTCTTGCTCCAACTCACTCTATCGCTTTGGAGGTTGAGAAGTCTGGACTGCTAGCAAAGGGTCTTTCCTCTTCCTTAGTGGAGTTAATTCAGCACTCCAGCAGGCCTTCTACTTCGAAGTCTTACTCAAAGAACTGGAAGTCTTTTGAGATGTGATGTTCTGCTCATGATCTTTTGGCACCTACCTGTAGTTTGTCTGCTATTTTGCATTTTCTTCTGAATGGGTTTCACTTGAATCTCTTTCCACTCTGAAAGCTCATTGCTTTGCGATAAAGGTTTTTAGGGACTTTTCTGTACCTTCGTCGATGTTACAATCTTTGGTGTCTAGACTGTTCTGATCTTTTGTCAATTGTAAGACCAGTTGAAAAATCCCTTTTCTCCAACTCAGAATCTTCCTACTCTTTTATAGGCTTTGCAATTTTATCTCTTTGAGGATCTAGATACTGTAGACATAAAGATTGTTTCCTATAAAGTTATTTTCCTATTTCCTATCACCTTGCTGAGAACAATTGGGGAGCTGGGAGCCTTAAAATGCTGTCCTCTCTTCATTTGATACTTTGGAAGATGGGGTAACTTTAAGGCCTAGCCTTACCTTTGCTGCAAAGGTTAAGTCTATTTTTGATAGATCTTAGGAAATAATTCTTCCTTCTTTCATTCCCTCTCCTTCCTCTCCGGAGGAACATTTGCTGAATACACTTGATGTTTAAAGAGCTCTTTTCATTCATGTCACCAGGCCTCTGCAGTTCAGGAAAACCGACTCCTTGTTTGTGACTTTTGGACAGCCTGGAAAAGACAAGAAGGTGACTTTTATGACTCTGAGTAGGTGGATTAAGTTGTCAATTTTTCTGGCTTTGCAAGGCTTTTTAGAATATCTTCCAGTTCAGGGATGGTCTACGAGAGGAATGGCCACCTCCTGGGTTGAATTCCAGTGAGTAACAATCTAGGAAATTCCTAGGGTGGCTACTTGGTCCTCAGAGCATACATTTGTCAAGCATTATGGCTTAATAATTTTTCTGTTTTGCATTTGAGTACCAATGTTTTGAACTCTGCATTACCCTTAGTCCATCTTGTCTTTGTCACAAACATTACATCATGCCCACCTTCCCATCAGTCCTTAGGCAAGGGCTTGGCACCCAGGTTGGGTGCATGGGGCTAGCATTTAAGGATCCTCCTGTTCTTTCTTCCTGTTGGAAGGTGACATCACCTTACTTTGTAATGACTGTCACAAGGACGCAATGGACTAAGGCTAATGAAGATTACCAATAAGTAACCAACGCATCACCATTCTTTCTGAATGTGCGTGGCTCATTCCGCAGGACTTGTTCTTTGTATGATTCCTGGATTTTCAGAAGCCCTTTGATGGCAGCACCCCCACACTGAAAATTGTTTCAGCACCACTGTACAAGGGTCAGTTGTCATGCTCATCTGCGGCGTAAATTTGCATTGAAGTAGTCTAACTCCCCAGGCCTTGTCTTTTGCTCAATTTGCCTTTGTGAGTTTTCTCTCAATCACTGTCGACTTCCTTTGATCTTTCTTTCTTCTTTCACTTCACCTTCGCCTTCAGTGTATCTTTCGGCCCTCTTAAGAGACACACCCCCTTGTAGCCACTTCTATACTTCTGTCACCTAATTATTTTCCTATCCTTTCCCCTGTAACGTTGCTGATCCTAGCTATAGCATCACTATCCAGAATCTGTTCACCTGAGTTATGTTCCTCTTATCCCCACGCATCTAATAATCAGCTCTTGGTCTCCCTCCACCTCTCACGAGACATAGTCTGAGGCAGTGTCTCCATCTTGGAGAGACAATCCCTTGCACTTGTGTTGTTCTACTGGCGCTGCCGGCTTGAGCTTTGGTCAGCAGTGGCAAAATAAGGACTAATGGAAAGTGAACGTATACTGGAGCAACAGAGTGTATGGATTTATGAGAGCTTGATTAAATGAGAAAAAAAGAGTTTAGTTGAGAGAAAAAATGCAACCTGGCCCGTACAGGGATCGAACCCACGAACTTGGCATTATTAGCACCACGCTTTAACCAACTGAGCTAACCGGCCATGAGTACTAAAGATATCCTTTTTCCATGTAATGCAGATAGATAGAAGAGTTGGTCTCACTATCGCAATTCCTTCATACTTTTCTCCTTCCGCCCCCTGTCTGGATTACAATAACAAGAGCTGTGGAGTGCTGCACGCCAGCCTCAGTGCCTCTTCTTTCACTCAATCTCACTGTGTGCTGTGATATCTTTGTAACATCGCTTGTTGCCGGAAAAAAAGGAAAGGATGGATAGTATTTTCATTCTTTTACAACAAAACCCAAAATGCATCGGCTTGCTTGCTCATTAAGTTTACAAGGCCAGCTGCTTTTGAGATATTATAATTATAGTGGTTATTCGGCGTTGGAGGTAAGAGAGTTTTTTTTAGGTCTGGCCTTTCCTTCAGCTTCAAATTACTTGAGCTCATGTCAACAAAGTAACAACAAAACATAGCCAACGGTTCGTTGCTCAAGCCTTCCCTACTGCGCCTTCCCATGTCTCTCCTGCCGACCACAGTGCAGGAAATCTGAGTTTGCATTTGCGCGAAGAGATGTACAACACAAGAAGGCGCGCTTTCGTGCGCCGGGCACCACCCGGCCTGTGCATTCCTCACTGTCGTGAGATCAGTTTACTCAGCAGAGCATGACGCTGCAATTGGTTAGTAGGGCAGGCCTGACCAGAATAGTATATTTGGGGTCATGTATTTGATTGCATTTTTAAAACAGTAACAGAACTTAACTGCAATGTTTAAATAGGTCTAGACATATTTAAACAGTGTCAATTTAATAGAAGAATTGTGGACAATTCAGAGGGGAGGCACCAATGTTTTTTTTTCCCATTGGGTGGATGCGGCATTAAAGAGTTTGAAGACCACTGGTCTAAGTGGACACTAATACACCTGGATGCTCCTGAATTCCTCGCAACAGATGCCAGCAAACCTGGCTGGAGAGCTACTGTGTTGGACTGATCCTGTCGATTCAAGTGGTCTTTCCTAGAGAGTCAGAGGTCATGGAAATAGATGGAGTTGATGGTAATCTTCAGGGCTTTGAAGTTTTCCCATCATCATCTGTCTCAAAAAAATGTGCTACTAAAGACAGAGAATAAGGTAGCTGTCTTTTACATTAACCAACAGTGAAGCATGCATTCAAAATCCCTCAATGCAATAGCAGAACAATTGGGTTATTGGGCAGAGATCAACCTGTTGCACACGTCGGCAGTACACATCAAGGGCACCGACAATGTGATGGCAGACAGCTGGAGGTTTCCAAATTTGCTGGAGTTGACGTTATCCAGGTCGTTGTTTTGAGAGATATGCCGAGAGTTTGTGAAACCCTTTCTGGATCTCTTTTCAAACAAGGACAATGCTCATCTTTGTCGATTCTGATCCAGGCTTCCGGAACAAGGAGCCTAGGTAGTGGACGTATTGGTGATAAGGTGGCTGAGAAGTCTCCTTTATACATTCCCCCACTTTTTATTGATCCAGATGGTTCTCTTCAAGTCTCAGCAGGGGGGAGGGAACTTTATTCTTGTGGGCCCTTATTGGCCAGAGATGTCATGGTTTCCTCTTCTGAACCCCTGGCTCTTCTACCTCCTTGAGTACTGCTCAAGTGTGTCTCTGTCAGAATGTCGTCCCTGACCTTCTTGCTCCAACTCACTCTATCGCTTTGGAGGTTGAGAAGTCTGGACTTCTAGCAAAGGGTCTTTCCTCTTCCTTAGTGGAGTTAATTCAGCACTCCAGCAGGCCTTCTACTTCGAAGTCTTACTCAAAGAACTGGAAGTCTTTTGAGATGTGATGTTCTGCTCATGATCTTTTGGCACCTACCTGTAGTTTGTCTGCTATTTTGCATTTTCTTCTGAATGGGTTTCACTTGAATCTCTTTCCACTCTGAAAGCTCATTGCTTTGCGATAAAGGTTTTTAGGGACTTTTCTGTACCTTTGTCGATGTTACAATCTTTGGTGTCTAGACTGTTCTGATCTTTTGTCAATTGTAAGACCAGTTGAAAAATCCCTTTTCTCCAACTCAGAATCTTCCTACTCTTTTATAGGCTTTGCAATTTTATCTCTTTGAGGATCTGGATACTGTAGACATAAAGATTGTTTCCTATAAAGTTATTTTCCTATTTCCTATCACCTTGCTGAGAACAATTGGGGAGCTGGGAGCCTTAAAATGCTGTCCTCTCTTCATTTGATACTTTGGAAGATGGGGTAACTTTAAGGCCTAGCCTTACCTTTGCTGCAAAGGTTGAGTCTATTTTTGATAGATATTAGGAAATAATTCTTCCTTCTTTCATTCCCTCTCCTTCCTCTCCGGAGGAACATTTGCTGAATACACTTGATGTTTAAAGAGCTCTTTTCATTCATGTCACCAGGCCTCTGCAGTTCAGGAAAACCGACTCCTTGTTTGTGACTTTTGGACAGCCTGGAAAAGACAAGAAGGTGACTTTTATGACTCTGAGTAGGTGGATTAAGTTGTCAATTTTTCTGCCTTTGCAAGGCTTTTTAGAATATCTTCCAGTTCAGGGATGGTCTACGAGAGGAATGGCCACCTCCTGGGTTGAATTCCAGTGAGTAACAATCTAAGAAATTCCTAGGGTGGCTACTTGGTTCTCAGAGCATACATTTGTCAAGCATTATGGCTTAATAATTTTTCTGTTTTGCATTTGAGTACCAATGTTTTGAACTCTGCATTACCCTTAGTCCATCTTGTCTTTGTCACAAACATTACATCATGCCCACCTTCCCATCAGTCCTTTGGCAAGGGCTTGGCACCCAGGTTGGGTGCATGGGACTAGCATTTACGGATCCTCCTGTTCTTTCTTCCTGTTGGAAGGTGACATCACCTTACTTTGTAATGACTGTCACAAGGACGCAATGGACTAAGGCTAATGAAGATTACCAATAAGTAACCAACGCATCACCACTCTTTCTGAATGTGCGTGGCTCATTCCGCAGGACTAGTTCTTTGTATGATTCCTGGAATTTCAGAAGCCCTTTGATGGCAGCACCCCCACACTGAAAATTGTTTCAGCACCACTGTACAAGGGTCAGTTGTCATGCTCATCTGCGGCGTAAATTTGCATTGAAGTAGTCTAACTCCCCAGGCCTTGTCTTTTGCTCAATTTGCCTTTGTGAGTTTTCTCTCAATCACTGTCGACTTCCTTTGATCTTTCTTTCTTCTTTCACTTCACCTTCGCCTTCAGTGTATCTTTCGGCCCTCTTAAGAGACACACCCCCTTGTAGCCACTTCTATACTTCTGTCACCTAATTATTTTCCTATCCTTTCCCCTGTAACGTTGCTGATCCTAGCTATAGCATCACTATCCAGAATCTGTTCACCTGAGTTATGTTCCTCTTATCCCCACGCATCTAATAATCAGCTCTTGGTCTCCCTCCACCTCTCACGAGACATAGTCTGAGGCAGTGTCTCCATCTTGGAGAGACAATCCCTTGCACTTGTGTTGTTCTACTGGCGCTGCGGGCTTGAGCTTTGGTCAGCAGTGGCAAAAGAAGGACTAATGGAAAGTGAACGTATACTGGAGCAACAGAGTGTATGGATTTATGAGAGCTTGATTAAATGAGAAAAAAAGAGTTTAGTTGAGAGAAAAAATGCAACCTGGCCCGTACAGGGATCGAACCCACGACCTTGGCGTTATTAGCACCACGCTTTAACCAACTGAGCTAACCAGCCATGAGTACTAAAGATATCCTTTTTCCATGTAATGCAGATAGATAGAAGAGTTGGTCTCACTATCACAATTCCTTCATACTTTTCTCCTTCCGCCCCCTGTCTGGATTACAATAACAAGAGCTGTGGAGTGCTGCACGCCAGCCTCAGTGCCTCTTCTTTCACTCAATCTCACTGTGTGCTGTGATATCTTTGTAACATCGCTAGTTGCCGGAAAAAAAGGAAAGGAGGGATAGTATTTTTATTCTTTTACAACAAAACCCAAAATGCATCGGCTTGCTTGGTCATTAAGTTTACAAGGCCAGCTGCTTTTGAGATATTATAATTATTGTGGTTATTCGGCGTTGGAGGTAAGAGAGTTTTTTTTAGGTCTGGCCGTTCCTTCTGCTTCAAATTACTTGAGCTCATGTCAACAAAGTAACAACAAAACATAGCCAACGGTTCGTTGCTCAAGCCTTCCCTACTGCGCATTCCCATGTCTCTCCTGCCGACCACAGTGCAGGAAATCTGAGTTTGCATTTGCGCGAAGAGACGTACAACACAAGAAGGCGCGCTTTTGTGCGCCGGGCACCACCCGGCCTGTGCATTCCTCACTTTCGTGAGATCAGTTTACTCAGCAGAGCATGACGCTGCAATTGGTTAGTAGGGCAGGCCTGACCAGAATAGTATATTTGGGGTCATGTATTTGATTGCATTTTTAAAACAGTAACAGAACTTAACTGCAATGTTTAAATAGGTCTAGACATATTTAAACAGTGTCAATTTAATAGAAGAATTGTGGACAATTCAGAGGGGAGGCACCAATGTTTTTTTTTCCCATTGGGTGGATGCGGCATTAAAGAGTTTGAAGACCACTGGTCTAAGTGGACACTAATATACCTGGATGCTCCTGAATCCTCGCAACAGATGCCAGCAAACCTGGCTGGAGAGCTACTGTGTTGGACTGATCCTGTCGATTCAAGTGGTCTTTCCTAGAGAGTCGGAGGTCATGGAAATAGATGGAGTTGACGGTAATCTACAGGGCTTTGAAGTTTTCCCATCATCATCTGTCTCAAAAAAATGTGCTAGTAAAGACAGAGAATAAGGTAGCTGTCTTTTACATTAACCAACAGTGAAGCATGCATTCAAAATCCTTCAATGCAATAGCAGAACAATTGGGTTATTGGGCAGAGATCAACCTGTTGCACACGTCGGCAGTACACGTCAAGGGCACCGACAATGTGATGGCAGACAGCTGGAGGTTTCCAAATTTGCTGGAGTTGACGTTACCAGGTCGTTGTTTTGAGAGATATGCCGAGAGTTTGTGAAACCCTTTCTGGATCTCTTTTCAAACAAGGACAATGCTCATCTTTGTCGATTCTGATCCAGGCTTCCGGAACAAGGAGCCTAGGTAGTGGACGTATTGGTGATAAAGTGGCTGAGAAGTCTCCTTTATACATTCCCCCACTTTTTATTGATCCAGATGGTTCTCTTCAAGTCTCAGCAGGGGGGAGGGAACTTTATTCTTGTGGGCCCTTATTGGCCAGAGATGTCATGGTTTCCTCTTCTGAACCCCTGGCTCTTCTACCTCCTTGAGTACTGCTCAAGTGTGTCTCTGTCAGAACGTCGTCCCTGACCTTCTTGCTCCAACTCACTCTATCGCTTTGGAGGTTGAGAAGTCTGGACTGCTAGCAAAGGGTCTTTCCTCTTCCTTAGTGGAGTTAATTCAGCACTCCAGCAGGCCTTCTACTTCGAAGTCTTACTCAAAGACCTGGAAGTCTTTTGAGACGTGATGTTCTGCTCATGATCTTTTGGCACCTACCTGTAGTTTGTCTGCTATTTTGCATTTTCTTCTGAATGGGTTTCACTTGAATCTCTTTCCACTCTGAAAGCTCATTGCTTTGCGATAAAGGTTTTTAGGGACTTTTCTGTACCTTCGTCGATGTTACAATCTTTGGTGTCTAGGCTGTTCTGATCTTTTGTCAATTGTAAGACCAGTTGAAAAATCCCTTTTCTCCAACTCAGAATCTTCCTACTCTTTTATAGGCTTTGCAATTTTATCTCTTTGAGGATCTGGATACTGTAGACATAAAGATTGTTTCCTATAAAGTTATTTTCCTATTTCCTATCACCTTGCTGAGAACAATTGGGGAGCTGGGAGCCTTAAAATGCTGTCCTCTCTTCATTTGATACTTTGGAAGATGGGGTAACTTTAAGGCCTAGCCTTACCTTTGCTGCAAAGGTTAAGTCTATTTTTGATAGATCTTAGGAAATAATTCTTCCTTCTTTCATTCCCTCTCCTTCCTCTCCGGAGGAACATTTGCTGAATACACTTGATGTTTAAAGAGCTCTTTTCATTCATGTCACCAGGCCTCTGCAGTTCAGGAAAACCGACTCTTTGTTTGTGACTTTTGGACAGCCTGGAAAAGACAAGAAGGTGACTTTTATGACTCTGAGTAGGTGGATTAAGTTGTCAATTTTTCTGGCTTTGCAAGGCTTTTTAGAATATCTTCCAGTTCAGGGATGGTCTAGGAGAGGAATGGCCACCTCCTGGGTTGAATTCCAGTGAGTAACAATCTATGAAATTCCTAGGGTGGCTACTTGGTTCTCAGAGCATACATTTGTCAAGCATTATGGCTTAATAATTTTTCTGTTTTGCATTTGAGTACCAATGTTTTGAACTCTGCATTACCCTTAGTCCATCTTGTCTTTGTCACAAACATTACATCCTGCCCACCTTCCCATCAGTCCTTTGGCAAGGGCTTGGCACCCAGGTTGGGTGCATGGGGCTAGCATTTAAGGATCCTCCTGTTCTTTCTTCCTGTTGGAAGGTGACATCACCTTACTTTGTAATGACTGTCACAAGGACGCAATGGACTAAGGCTAACGAAGATTACTAATAAGAAACCAACGCATCACCACACTTTCTGAATGTGCGTGGCTCATTCCGCAGGACTAGTTCTTTGTATGATTCCTGGATTTTCAGAAGCCCTTTGATGGCAGCACCCCCACACTGAAAATTGTTTCAGCACCACTGTACAAGGGTCAGTTGTCATGCTCATCTGCGGCGTAAATTTGCATTGAAGTAGTCTAACTCCCCAGGCCTTGTCTTTTGCTCAATTTGCCTTTGTGAGTTTTCTCTCAATCACTGTCGACTTCCTTTGATCTTTCTTTCTTCTTTCACTTCACCTTCGCCTTCAGTGTATCTTTCGGCCCTCTTAAGAGACACACCCCCTTGTAGCCACTTCTATACTTCTGTCACCTAATTATTTTCCTATCCTTTCCCCTGTAACGTTGCTGATCCTAGCTATGGCATCACTATCCAGAATCTGTTCACCTGAGTTATGTTCCTCTTATCCCCACGCATCTAATAATCAGCTCTTGGTCTCCCTCCACCTCTCACGAGACATAGTCTGAGGCAGTGTCTCCATCTTGGAGAGACAATCCCTTGCACTTGTGTTGTTCTACTGGCGCTGCCGGCTTGAGCTTTGGTCAGCAGTGGCAAAAGAAGGACTAATGGAAAGTGAACGTATACTGGAGCAAAAGAGTGTATGGATTTATAAGAGCTTGATTAAATGAGAAAAAAAGAGTTTAGTTGAGAGAAAAAATGCAACCTGGCCCGTACGGGGATCGAACCCACGACCTTGGCGTTATTAGCACCACACTCTAACCAACTGAGCTAACCGGCCATGAGTACTACAGATATCCTTTTTCCATGTAATGTGGATAGATAGAAGAGTTGGTCTCACTATCGCAATTCCTTCATACTTTTCTCCTTCCGCCCCCTGTCTGGATTACAATAACAAGAGCTGTGGAGTGCTGCACGCCAGCCTCAGTGCCTCTTCTTTCACTCAATCTCACTGTGTGCTGTGATATCTTTGTAACATCGCTTATTGCCGGAAAAAAAGGAAAGGATGGATAGTATTTTTATTCTTTTACAACAAAACCCAAAATGCATCGGCTTGCTTGCTCATTAAGTTTACAAGGCCAGCTGCTTTTGAGATATTATAATTATAGTGGTTATTCGGCGTTGGAGGTAAGAGAGTTTTTTTTAGGTCTGGCCGTTCCTTCTGCTTCAAATTACTTGAGCTCATGTCAACAAAGTAACAACAAAACATAGCCAACGGTTCGTTGCTCAAGCCTTCCCTACTGCGCCTTCCCATGTCTCTACTGCCGACCACAGTGTCGGAAATCTGAGTTTGCATTTGCGCGAAGAGACGTACAACACAAGAAGGCGCGCTTTCGTGCGCCGGGCACCACCCGGCCTGTGCATTCCTCACTGTCGTGAGATCAGTTTACTCAGCAGAGCATGACGCTGCAATTGGTTAGTAGGGCAGGCCTGACCAGAATAGTATATTTGGGGTCATGTATTTGATTGCATTTTTAAAACAGTAACAGAACTTAACTACAATGTTTAAATAGGTCTAGACATATTTAAACATTGTCAATTTAATAGAAGAATTGTGGACAATTCAGAGGGGAGGCACCAATGTTTTTTTCCCCATTGGGTGGATGCGGCATTAAAGAGTTTGAAGACCACTGGTCTAAGTGGACACTAATACACCTGGATGCTCCTGAATTCCTCGCAACAGATGCCAGCAAACCTGGCTCGAGAGCTACTGTGTTGGACTGATCCTGTCGATTCAAGTGGTCTTTCCTAGAGAGTCGGAGGTCATGGAAATAGATGGAGTTGATGGTAATCTACAGGGCTTTGAAGTTTTCCCATCATCATCTGTCTCAAAAAAATGTGCTAGTAAAGACAGAGAATAAGGTAGCTGTCTTTTACATTAACCAACAGTGAAGCATGCATTCAAAATCCTTCAATGCAATAGCAGAACAATTGGGTTATTGGGCAGAAATCAACCTGTTGCACACGTCGGCAGTACACATCAAGGGCACCGACAATGTGATGGCAGACAGCTGGAGGTTTCCAAATTCGCTGGAGTTGACGTTATCCAGGTCGTTGTTTTGAGAGATATGCCGAGAGTTTGTGAAACCCTTTCTGGATCTCTTTTCAAACAATGACAATGCTCATCTTTGTCGATTCTGATCCAGGCTTCCGGAACAAGGAGCCTAGGTAGTGGACGTATTGGTGATAAAGTGGCTGAGAAGTCTCCTTTATACATTCCCCCACTTTTTATTGATCCAGATGGTTCTCTTCAAGTCTCAGCAGGGGGAAGGGAACTTTATTCTTGTGGGCCCTTATTGGCCAGAGATGTCATGGTTTCCTCTTCTGAACCCCTGGCTCTTCTACCTCCTTGAGTACTGCTCAAGTGTGTCTCTGTCAGAACGTCGTCCCTGACCTTCTTGCTCCAACTCACTCTATCGCTTTGGAGGTTGAGAAGTCTGGACTGCTAGCAAAGGGTCTTTCCTCTTCCTTAGTGGAGTTAATTCAGCACTCCAGCAGGCCTTCTACTTCGAAGTCTTACTCAAAGAACTGGAAGTCTTTTGAGACGTGATGTTCTGCTCATGATCTTTTGGCACCTACCTGTAGTTTGTCTGCTATTTTGCATTTTCTTCTGAATGGGTTTCACTTGAATCTCTTTCCACTCTGAAAGCTCATTGCTTTGCGATAAAGGTTTTTAGGGACATTTCTGTACCTTCGTCGATGTTACAATCTTTGGTGTCTAGACTGTTCTGATCTTTTGTCAATTGTAAGACCAGTTGAAAAATCCCTTTTCTCCAACTCAGAATCTTCCTACTCTTTTATAGGCTTTGCAATTTTATCTCTTTGAGGATCTGGATACTGTAGACATAAAGATTGATTCCTATAAAGTTATTTTCCTATTTCCTATCACCTTGCTGAGAACAATTGGGGAGCTGGGAGCCTTAAAATGCTGTCCTCTCTTCATTTGATACTTTGGAAGATGGGGTAACTTTAAGGCCTAGCCTTACCTTTGCTGCAAAGGTTAAGTCTATTTTTGATAGATCTTAGGAAATAATTCTTCCTTCTTTCATTCCCTCTCCTTCCTCTCCGTAGGAACATTTGCTGAATACACTTGATGTTTAAAGAGCTCTTTTCATTCATGTCACCAGGCCTCTGCAGTTCAGGAAAACCGACTCCTTGTTTGTGACTTTTGGACAGCCTGGAAAAGACAAGAAGGTGACTTTTATGACTCTGAGTAGGTGGATTAAGTTGTCAATTTTTCTGGCTTTGCAAGGCTTTTTAGAATATCTTCCAGTTCAGGGATGGTCTACGAGAGGAATGGCCACCTCCTGGGTTGAATTCCAGTGAGTAACAATCTAGGAAATTCCTAGGGTGGCTACTTGGTCCTCAGAGCATACATTTGTCAAGCATTATGGCTTAATAATTTTTCTGTTTTGCATTTGAGTACCAATGTTTTGAACTCTGCATTACCCTTAGTCCATCTTGTCTTTGTCACAAACATTACATCCTGCCCACCTTCCCATCAGTCCTTTGGCAAGGGCTTGGCACCCAGGTTGGGTGCATGGGGCTAGCATTTAAGGATCCTCCTGTTCTTTCTTCCTGTTGGAAGGTGACATCACCTTACTTTGTAATGACTGTCACAAGGACGCAATGGACTAAGGCTAATGAAGATTACCAATAAGTAACCAACGCATCACCACTCTTTCTGAATGTGCGTGGCTCATTCCGCAGGACTAGTTCTTTGTATGATTCCTGGATTTTCAGAAGCCCTTTGATGGCAGCACCCCCACACTGAAAATTGTTTCAGCACCACTGTACAAGGGTCAGTTGTCATGCTCATCTGCGGCGTAAATTTGCATTGAAGTAGTCTAACTCCCCAGGCCTTGTCTTTTGCTCAATTTGCCTTTGTGAGTTTTCTCTCAATCACTGTCGACGTCCTTTGATCTTTCTTTCTTCTTTCACTTCACCTTCGCCTTCAGTGTATCTTTCGGCCCTCTTAAGAGACACACCCCCTTGTAACCACTTCTATACTTCTGTCACCTAATTATTTTCCTATCCTTTGCCCTGTAACGTTGCTGATCCTAGCTATAGCATCACTATCCAGAAATTGTTCACCTGAGTTATGTTCCTCTTATCCCCACGCATCTAATAATCAGCTCTTGGTCTCCCTCCACCTCTCACGAGACATAGTCTGAGGCAGTGTCTCCATCTTGGAGAGACAATCCCTTGCACTTCTGTTGTTCTACTGGCGCTGCCGGCTTCAGCTTTGGTCAGAAGTGGCAAAAGAAGGACTAATGGAAAGTGAACGTGTACTGGAGCAACAGAGTGTATGGATTTACTAGCATTTGATTAAATGAGAAAAAAAGAGTTTACTTGAGAGAAAAAACTTAACGTGGCCCGTACAGGGATCGAACCCACGACCTTGCCGTTATTAGCACCACGCTCTAACCAACTGAGCTAACCGGCCATTATTGACAGAGTTATCCTTTTTCCATAACATGCAGATACACAGAAGAGTCGGTCTCACTGTCGCAATTCCTTCATACTTTTCTCCTTCCGTCCCCTGTCTGGATTGCAATAACAAGAGCTGTTGAGTGCTGCACGCCAGCCTCAGCGCCTCTTCTTTCAGTCAATGTCACTGTGTGCTGTGATATCTTTGTAACATTGGTTGTTGCCGGAAGAAAAGGAAAGGATGGATAGTATTTCTATTCTTTTACAACAAAACCCAAAATGCATCGGCTTGCTTGCTCATTAAGTTTACAAGGCCAGCTGCTTTTGAGATATTCTAATTATAGTGGTTATTGGGCGTTGGAGGTAAGAGAGTTATTTTTAGGTCTGGCCGTTCCTTCTGCTTTAAATTACTCTAGCTCATGTCAACAAAGTAACAACAAAACATAGCCAACGGTTTGTTGCTCAAGCCTTCCCTACTGCACCTTCCCATGTCTCTCCTGCCGACCACAGTGCAGGAAATTTGAGTTTGCATTTGCGCAAAGAGACGTACAACACAAGAAGGCGCGCTTTCGTGCGCCGGGCACCACCCGGCCTGTGCATTCCTCACTGCCGTGAGATCAGTTTACTCAGCAGAGCAAGACGCTGCAATTGGTTAGTAAGGCCTGCCTGACCAGAATAGTATATTTGGGGTCATGTATTTGATTGCATTTTTAAAACAGTAACAGAACTTAACTGCAATGTTTAAATAGGTCTAGACATATTTAAACAGTGTCAATTTGATAGAAGAATTCTGGAAAATTCAGAGGGGAGGCACCAATGTTTTTTTTTCCCTTTGGGTGGATGTGGCATTAAAGAGTTTGAAGACCACTGGTCTAAGTGGACACTAATACACCTGGATCCTCCTGAATTCCTCGCAACAGATGCCAGCAAACCTGGCTGGAGAGCTACTGTGTTGGACTGATCCTGTCGATTCAAGTGGTCTTTCCTAGAGAGTCGGAGGTCATGGAAATAGATGGAGTTGATGGTAAGCTTCAGGGCTTTGAAGTTTTCCCATCATCATCTGTCTCAGAAAAATGTGCTAGTAAAGACAGAGAATAAGGTAGCGGTCTTTTACATTAACCAGCAGTGAAGCATGCATTCAAAATCCCTCAATGCAATAGCAGAACAATTGGGCTATTGGGCTGAGATCAACCTGTTGCATACGTCGGCAGTACACATCAAGTGCACCGACAATGTGATGGCAGACAGCTGGAGGTTTCCAAATTTGCTGGAGTTGACTTTATCCAGGTCGTTGTTTTGAGAGATATGCCGAGAGTTTGTGAAACCCTTTCTGGATCTCTTTTCAAACAAGGACAATGCTCATCTTTGTCGATTCTGATCCAGGTTTCCGGAACAAGGAGCCTAGGTAGTGGACGTATTGGTGATAAAGTGGCGGAGAAGTCTCCTTTATACATTCCCCCCCTTTTTATTGATCCAGATGGTTCTCTTCAAGTCTCAGCAGGGGGAGGGAACTTGATTCTTGTTGGCCCTGATTTGCCAGAGATGTCATGGTTTCCTCTTCTGAACCCCTGGCTCTTCTACCTCCTTGGGTACTGCTCAAGTGTGTCTCTTCTCAGAACGTCGTCCCTGACCTTCTTGCTCCAACTCACTCAATCGCTTTGGAGGTTGAGAAGTCTGGACTGCTAGCAAAGGGTCTTTCCTCTTCCTTAGTGGAGTTAATTCAGCACTCCAGCAGGCCTTCTACTTCGAAGTCTTACTCAAAGAACTGGAAGTCCTTTCATACGTGATGTTCTGCTCATGATCTTTTGGCACCTACCTGTAGTTTGTCTGCTATTTTGCATTTTCTTCTGAATGGATTTCACTTGAATCTCTTTCCACTCTGAAAGCTCATTGGTTTGCGATAAAGGCTTTTAGGGACTTTTCTGAACTTTCATCGATGTTACACTCTTTGGTGTCTAGACTGTTATGATCTTTTGTCAATGGTAAGAACAATGAAAAATCCCTTTTCTCCAACTCAGAATCTTCCTACTCTTTTATAGGCTTTGCAAGTTTATCTCTTTGAGGATCTGGATACTGTACAATTAAAGATTGTCTCCTATAAAGTTATTTTCCTATTTGCTATCACCTTGCTGAGAACAATTGGGGAGCTGGGAGCCTTAAAATGCTGTCCTCTCTTCATTTGATACTTTGGAAGATGGGGTAACTTTAAGGCCTAGCCCTACCTTTGCTGCAAAGTTTAAGTCTATTTTTGATAGATCTTAGGAAATAATTCTTCCTTCTTTCATTCCCTCTCCTTCCTCTCCGGAGGAACATTTGTTGAATACACTTGATGTTTAAAGAGCTCTTGTCATTTATGTCACCAGGCCTCTGCAGTTCAAGAAAACCGACTCCTTGTTTGTGACTTTTGGACAGCCTGGAAAAGACAAGAAGGTGACTTTTATGACTCTGAGTAGGTGGATTAAGTTGTCAATTTTTCTGGCTTTGCAAGGCTTTTTAGAAAATCTTCCAGGTCAGGGATGGTCTACGAGAGGAATGGCCACCTCCTGGGTTGAATTCCAGTGAGTAACAATCTAGGAAATTCCTAGGGTGGTTACTTGGGCCTCAGGGCATACATTTGTCAAGCATTATCGCTTAATAAATTTTCTGTTTTGCATTTGAGTACCAATGTTTTGAACTCTGCATTACCCTAAGTCCATCTTGTCCTTGTCACAAACATTACATCCTGCCCACCTTCCCATCAGTCCTTTGGCAAGGGCTTGGCACCCAGGTTGGGTGCATGGCGCTAGCATTTAAGAATCCTCCTGTTCTTTCTTCCTCTTGGAGGGTGACATCACTTTACTTTGTAATGACTGTCACAAGGACGCAATGGACTAAGGCTAATGAAGATTACCAATAAGTAACCAACGCATCACCACTCTTTCTGAATGTGCGTGGCTCATTCTACAGGACTTGTTCTTTGTATGATTCCTGGATTTTCAGAAGCCCTTTGATGGTAGCACCCCCACACTGAAAATTGTTTCAGCACCACTGGACAAGGGTCAGTTGTCATGCTCATCTGCGGCGTAAATTTGCATTGAAGTAGTCTAACTCCACAGGTCCTGTCTTTTGCTCAAATTGCCTTTGTGAGTTTTCTCTCAATCACTGTTGATTTCCTTTGATCTTTCTTTCTTCTTTCACTTCACCTTCGCCTTCAGTGTATCTTTCGGCCCTGTTAAGAGACACGCCCCCTTGTAGCCACTTCTATACTTCTGTCACCTAATTATTTTCCTATCCTTTCCCCTGTAACGTTGCTGATCCTAGCTATAGCATCACTATCTAGAATCTGTTCACCTGAGTAATGTTCCTCTTATTCCCAAGCATCTAATAATCAGCTCTTGGTCTCCCTCCACCTCTCACGTGACATAGTCTGAGCCAGTGTCTCAATCTTGGAGAGACAATCTCTTGCACTTCTGTTGTTCTACTGGCACTGCCGGCTTGAGATTTGGTCAGAAGTGGCAAAAGAAGGACTAATGGAAAGTGAACGTGTACTGGAGCAACAGAGTGTATGGATTTACAAGCGTTTGATTAAATGAGAAAAAAATAGTTTACTTGAGAGAAAAAACTTAATGTGGCCCGTACGGGGATCGAACCCGCGACCATGGCGTTATTACCTCCACACTCTAACCAACTGAGCTAACCGGCAATGAATGACAGAGTTATCCATTTTCCATGACATGCAGATACACAGAAGAGTCGGTCTCACTATCGCAATTCCTTCATACTTTTCTCCTTCTGTCCCCTGTCTGGATTGCAATAACAAGAGCTGTTGAGTGCTGCACGCCAGCCTCAGCGCCTCTTCTTTCAGTCAATGTCACTGTGTGCTGTGATATCTTTGTAACATTGGTTGTTGCCGGAAAAAAAGGAAAGGATGGATAGGATTTCTATTCTTTTACAACAAAACCCAAAATGCATCGGCTTGCTTGCTCATTAAGTTTACAAGGCCAGCTGCTTTTGAGATATTCTAATTATAGTGGTTATTCGGCGTTGGAGGTAAGAGAGTTGTTTTTAGGTCTGGCCGTTCCTTCTGCTTTAAATTACTCTAGCTCATGTCAACAAAGTAACAACAAAACATAGCCAACGGTTTGTTGCTCAAGCCTTCCCTACTGCACCTTCCCATGTCTCTCCTGCCGACCACAGTGCAGGAAATTTGAGTTTGCATTTGCACAAAGAGACGTACAACACAAGAAGGCGCGCTTTCGTGCGCCGGGCACCACCCGGCCTGTGCATTCCTCACTGCCGTGAGATCAGTTTACTCAGCAGAGCATGACGCTGCAATTGGTTAGTAAGGCCTGCCTGACCAGAATATCATATTTGGGGTCATGTATTTGATTGCATTTTTAAAACAGTAACAGAACTTAACTGCAATGTTTAAATAGGTCTAGACCTATTTAAACAGTGTCAATTTGATAGAAGAATTCTGGAAAATTCAGAGGGGAGGCACCAATGTTTTTTTTTCCCTTTGGGTGGATGTGGCATTAAAGAGTTTGAAGACCACTGGTCTAAGTGGACACTAATACACCTGGATCCTCCTGAATTCCTCGAAACAGATGCCAGCAAACCTGGGTGGAGAGCTACTGTGTTGGACTGATCCTGTTGATTCAAGTGGTCTTTCCTAGAGAGTCGGAGGTCATGGAAGTAGATGGAGTGGATGGTAAGCTTCAGGGCTTTGAAGTTTTCCCATCATCATCTGTCTCAGAAAAATATGCTAGTAAAGACAAAGAATAAGGTAGCGGTCTTTTACATTAACCAGCAGTGAAGCATGCATTCAAAATTCCTCAATGCAATAGCAGAACAATTGGGCTATTGGGCAGAGATCAACCTGTTGCATACGTCGGCAGTACACATCAAGGGCACCGACAATGTGATGGCAGAGAGCTGGAGGTTTCCAAATTTGCTGGAGTTAACGTTATCCAGGTCGTTGTTTTGAGAGATATGCCGAGAGTTTGTGAAACCCTTTCTGGATCTCTTTTCAAACAAGGACAATGCTCATCTTTGTCGAGTCTGATCCAGGTTTCCGGAACAAGGAGCCTAGGTAGTGGACGTATTGGTGATAAAGTGGCTGAGAAGTCTCCTTTATACATTCCCCCCCTTTTTATTGATCTAGATGGTTCTTTTGAAGTCTCAGCAGGGGGGAGGGAACTTGATTCTTGTTGGCCCTGATTGGCCAGAGATGTCATGGTTTCCTCTTCTGAACCCCTGGCTCTTCTACCTCCTTGGGTACTGCTCAAGTGTGTCTCTTCTCAGAACGTCGTCCCTGACCTTCTTGCTCCAACTCACTCTATCGCTTTGGAGGTTGAGAAGTCTGGACTGCTAGCAAAGGGTCTTTCCTCTTCCTTAGTGGAGTTAATTCAGCACTCCAGCAGGCCTTCTACTTCGAAGTCTTACTCAAGGAACTGGAAGTCCTTTCAGACGTGATGTTCTGCTCATGATCTTTTGGCACCTACCTGTAGTTTGTCTGCTATTTTGCATTTTCTTCTGAATGGGTTTCACTTGAATCTCTTTCCACTCTGAAAGCTCATTGATTTGCGATAAAGGCTTTTAGGGACTTTTCTGAACTTTCATCGATGTTACACTCTTTGGTGTCTAGACTGTTATGATCTTTTGTCAATGGTAAGAACAATGAAAAATCCCTTTTCTCCAACTCAGAATCTTCCTACTCTTTTATAGGCTTTGCAATTTTATCCCTTTGAGGATCTGGATACTGTACAATTAAAGATTGTCTCCTATAAAGTTATTTTCCTATTTGCTATCACCTTGCTGAGAACAATTGTGGAGATGAGAGCCTTAAAATGCTGTCCTCTCTTCATTTGATACTTTGGAAGATGGGGTAACTTTAAGGCCTAGCCCTACCTTTGCTGCAAAGGTTAAGTCTATTTTTGATAGATCTTAGGAAATAATTCTTCCTTCTTTCATTCCCTCTCCTTCCTCTCCGGAGGAACATTTGTTGAATACACTTGATGTTTAAAGAGCTCTTTTCATTAATGTCACCAGGCCTCTGCAGTTCAGGAAAACCGACTCCTTGTTTGTGACTTTTGGACAGCCTGGAAAAGACAAGAAGGTGACTTTTATGACTCTGAGTAGGTGGATTAAGTTGTCAATTTTTCTGGCTTTGCAAGGCTTTTTAGAAAATCTTCCAAGTCAGGGATGGTCTACGAGAGGAATGGCCACCTCCTGGGTTGAATTCCAGTTAGTAACAATCTAGGAAATTCCTAGGGTGGTTACTTGGGCCTCAGGGCATACATTTGTCAAGCATTATCGCTTAATAAATTTTCTGTTTTGCATTTGAGTACCAATGTTTTGAACTCTGCATTACCCTAAGTCCATCTTGTCCTTGTCACAAACATTACATCCTGCCCACCTTCCCATCAGTCCTTTGGCAAGGGCTTGACACCCAGGTTGGGTGCATGGCGCTAGCATTTAAGAATCCTCCTGTTCTTTCATCCTCTTGGAGGGTGACATCACTTTACTTTGTAATGACTGTCACAAGGACGCAATGGACTAAGGCCAATGAAGATTACCAATAAGTAACCAACGCATCAACACTCTTTCTGAATGTGCGTGGCTCATTCTGCAGGACTTGTTCTTTGTGTGACTCCTGGATTTTCAGAAGCCCTTTGATGGCAGCACCCCCACACTGAAAATTGTTTCAGCACCACTGGACAAGGGTCAGTTGTCATGCTCATCTGCGGCGTAAATTTGCATTGAAGTAGTCTAACTCCCCAGGTCCTGTCTTTTGCTCAATTTGCCTTTGTGAGTTTTCTCTCAATCACTGTCGACTTCCTTTGATCTTTCTTTCTTCTTTCACTTCACCTTCGCCTTCAGTGTATCTTTCGGCCCTGTTAAGAGACACGCCCCCTTGTAGCCACTTCTATACTTCTGTTACCTAATTATTTTCCTATCCTTTCCCCTGTAACGTTGCTGATCCTAGCTATAGCATGACTATCCAGAATCTGTTCACCTGAGTTATGTTCCTCTTATCTCCACGCATCTAATAATCAGCTCTTGGTCTCCCTCCACCTCTCACGTGACATAGTCTGAGCCAGTGTCTCCATCTTGGAGACACAATCTCTTGCACTTCTGTTGTTCTACTGGCGCTGCCGGCTTGAGCTTTGGTCAGAAGTGGCAAAAGAAGGACTAATGGAAAGTGAACGTGTACTGGAGCAACAGAGTGTATGGATTTACAAGCGTTTGATTAAATGAGAAAAAAAGAGTTTACTTGAGAGAAAAAACGTACCTTGGCCCGTACGGGGATCGAACCCACGACTTTGGCGTTATTAGCACCACGCTCTAACCAACTGAGCTAACCGGCCATGAATGACAGAGTTATCCGTTTTCCATGACATGCAGATACACAGAAGAGTCGGTCTCACCATCGCAATTTCTTCATACTTTTCTCCTTCTGTCCCCTGTCTGGATTGCAATAACAAGAGCTGTTGAGTGCTGCACGCCAGCCTCAGCGCCTCTTCTTTCAGTCAATGTCACTGTGTGCTGTGATATCTTTGTAACATTGGTTGTTGCCGGAAAAAAAGGAAAGGATGGATAGGATTTCTATTCTTTTACAACAAAACCCAAAATGCATCGGCTTGCTTGCTCATTAAGTTTACAAGGCCAGCTGCTTTTGAGATATTCTAATTATAGTGGTTATTTGGCGTTGGAGGTAAGAGAGTTGTTTTTAGGTCTGGCCGTTCCTTCTGCTTTAAATTACTCTAGCTCATGTCAACAAAGTAACAACAAAAGAGAGCCAACGGTTTGTTGCTCAAGCCTTCCCTACTGCACCTTCCCATGTCTCTCCTGCCGACCACAGTGCAGGAAATTTGAGTTTGCATTTGCGCAAAGAGACGTACAACACAAGTAGGCGCGCTTTCGTGTGCCGGGCACCACCCGGCCTGTGCATTCCTCACTGCCGTGAGATCAGTTTACTCAGCAGAGCATGACGCTGCAATTGGTTAGTAAGGCCTGCCTGACCAGAATAGTATATTTGGGGTCATGTATTTGATTGCATTTTTAAAACAGTAACAGAACTTAACTGCAATGTTTAAATAGGTCTAGACATATTTAAACAGTGTCAATTTGACAGAAGAATTCTGGAAAATTCAGAGGGGAGGCACCAATGTATTTTTTTCCCTTTGGGTGGATGTGGCATTAAAGAGTTTGAAGACCACTGGTCTAAGTGGACACTAATACACCTGTATCCTCCTGAATTCCTCGCAACAGATGCCAGCAAACCTGGCTGGAGAGCTACTGTGTTGGACTGATCCTGTCGATTCAAGTGGTCTTTCCTAGAGAGTCGGAGGTCATGGAAGTAGATGGAGTTGATGGTAAGCTTCAGGGCTTTGAAGTTTTCCCATCATCATCTGTCTCAGAAAAATGTGCTAGTAAAGACAGAGAATAAGGTAGCGGTCTTTTACATTAACCAGCAGTGAAGCATGCATTCAAAATCCCTCAATGCAATAGCAGAACAATTGGGCTATTGGGCAGAGATCAACCTGTTGCATACGTCGGCAGTACACATCAAGGGCACCGACAATGTGATGGCAGACAGCTGGAGGTTTCCAAATTTGCTGGAGTTGACGTTATCCAGGTTGTTGTTTTGAGAGATATGCCGAGAGTTTGTGAAACCCTTTCTAGATCTCTTTTCAAACAAGGACAATGCTCATCTTTGTCGATTCTGATCCAGGTTTCTAGAACAAGGAGCCTAGGTGGTGGACGTATTGGTGATAAAGTGGCTGAGAAGTCTCCTTTATACATTCCTCCCCTTTTTATTGATCCAGATGGTTCTCTTCAAGTCTCAGCAGGGGGAGGGAACTTGATTCTTGTTGACCCTGATTGGCCAGAGATGTCATGGTTTCCTCTTCTGAACCCCTGGCTCTTCTACCTCCTTGGGTACTGCTCAAGTGTGTCTCTTCTCAGAACGTCGTCCCTGACCTTCTTGCTCCAACTCACTCAATCGCTTTGGAGGTTGAGAAGTCTGGACTGCTAGCAAAGGGTCTTTCCTCTTCCTTAGTGGAGTTAATTCAGCACTCCAGCAGGCCTTCTACTTCGAAGTCTTACTCAAAGAACTGGAAGTCCTTTCAGACGTGATCTTCTGCTCATGATCTTTTGGCACCTACCTGTAGTTTGTCTGCTATTTTGCATTTTCTTCTGAATGGGTTTCACTTGAATCTCTTTCCACTCTGAAAGCTCATTGGTTTGCGATAAAGGCTTTTAGGGACTTTTCTGAACTTTCATCGATGTTACACTCTTTGGTGTCTAGACTGTTATGATCTTTTGTCAATGGTAAGAACAATGAAAAATCCCTTTTCTCCAACTCAGAATCTTCCTACTCTTTTATAGGCTTTCCAATTTTATCTCTTTGAGGATCTGTATACTGTACAATTAAAGATTGTCTCCTATAAAGTTATTTTCCTATTTGCTATCACCTTGCTGAGAACAATTGGGGAGCTGGGAGCCTTAAAATGCTGTCCTCTCTTCAATTGATACTTTGGAAGATGGGGTAACTTTAAGGCCTAGCCCTACCTTTGCTGCAAAGGTTAAGTCTATTTTTGATAGATCTTAGGAAATAATTCTTCCTTCTTTCATTCCCTCTCCTTCCTCTCCGGAGGAACATTTGTTGAATACACTTGATGTTTAAAGAGCTCTTTTCATTAATGTCACCAGGCCTCTGCAGTTCAGGAAAACCGACTCCTTGTTTGTGACTTTTGGACAGCCTGGAAAAGACAAGAAGGTGACTTTTATGACTCTGAGTAGGTGGATTAAGTTGTCAATTTTTCTGGCTTTGCAAGGCTTTTTAGAAAATCTTCCAAGTCAGGGATGGTCTACGAGAGGAATGGCCACCTCCTGGGTTGAATTCCAGTTAGTAACAATCTAGGAAATTCCTAGGGTGGTTACTTGGGCCTCAGGGCATACATTTGTCAAGCATTATCGCTTAATAAATTTTCTGTTTTGCATTTGAGTACCAATGTTTTGAACTCTGCATTACCCTAAGTCCATCTTGTCCTTGTCACAAACATTACATCCTGCCCACCTTCCCATCAGTCCTTTGGCAAGGGCTTGACACCCAGGTTGGGTGCATGGCGCTAGCATTTAAGAATCCTCCTGTTCTTTCATCCTCTTGGAGGGTGACATCACTTTACTTTGTAATGACTGTCACAAGGACGCAATGGACTAAGGCCAATGAAGATTACCAATAAGTAACCAACGCATCAACACTCTTTCTGAATGTGCGTGGCTCATTCTGCAGGACTTGTTCTTTGTGTGACTCCTGGATTTTCAGAAGCCCTTTGATGGCAGCACCCCCACACTGAAAATTGTTTCAGCACCACTGGACAAGGGTCAGTTGTCATGCTCATCTGCGGCGTAAATTTGCATTGAAGTAGTCTAACTCCCCAGGTCCTGTCTTTTGCTCAATTTGCCTTTGTGAGTTTTCTCTCAATCACTGTCGACTTCCTTTGATCTTTCTTTCTTCTTTCACTTCACCTTCGCCTTCAGTGTATCTTTCGGCCCTGTTAAGAGACACGCCCCCTTGTAGCCACTTCTATACTTCTGTTACCTAATTATTTTCCTATCCTTTCCCCTGTAACGTTGCTGATCCTAGCTATAGCATGACTATCCAGAATCTGTTCACCTGAGTTATGTTCCTCTTATCTCCACGCATCTAATAATCAGCTCTTGGTCTCCCTCCACCTCTCACGTGACATAGTCTGAGCCAGTGTCTCCATCTTGGAGACACAATCTCTTGCACTTCTGTTGTTCTACTGGCGCTGCCGGCTTGAGCTTTGGTCAGAAGTGGCAAAAGAAGGACTAATGGAAAGTGAACGTGTACTGGAGCAACAGAGTGTATGGATTTACAAGCGTTTGATTAAATGAGAAAAAAAGAGTTTACTTGAGAGAAAAAACGTACCTTGGCCCGTACGGGGATCGAACCCGCGACTTTGGCGTTATTAGCACCACGCTCTAACCAACTGAGCTAACCGGCCATGAATGACAGAGTTATCCGTTTTCCATGACATGCAGATACACAGAAGAGTCGGTCTCACCATCGCAATTTCTTCATACTTTTCTCCTTCTGTCCCCTGTCTGGATTGCAATAACAAGAGCTGTTGAGTGCTGCACGCCAGCCTCAGCGCCTCTTCTTTCAGTCAATGTCACTGTGTGCTGTGATATCTTTGTAACATTGGTTGTTGCCGGAAAAAAAGGAAAGGATGGATAGGATTTCTATTCTTTTACAACAAAACCCAAAATGCATCGGCTTGCTTGCTCATTAAGTTTACAAGGCCAGCTGCTTTTGAGATATTCTAATTATAGTGGTTATTTGGCGTTGGAGGTAAGAGAGTTGTTTTTAGGTCTGGCCGTTCCTTCTGCTTTAAATTACTCTAGCTCATGTCAACAAAGTAACAACAAAAGAGAGCCAACGGTTTGTTGCTCAAGCCTTCCCTACTGCACCTTCCCATGTCTCTCCTGCCGACCACAGTGCAGGAAATTTGAGTTTGCATTTGCGCAAAGAGACGTACAACACAAGTAGGCGCGCTTTCGTGTGCCGGGCACCACCCGGCCTGTGCATTCCTCACTGCCGTGAGATCAGTTTACTCAGCAGAGCATGACGCTGCAATTGGTTAGTAAGGCCTGCCTGACCAGAATAGTATATTTGGGGTCATGTATTTGATTGCATTTTTAAAACAGTAACAGAACTTAACTGCAATGTTTAAATAGGTCTAGACATATTTAAACAGTGTCAATTTGACAGAAGAATTCTGGAAAATTCAGAGGGGAGGCACCAATGTATTTTTTTCCCTTTGGGTGGATGTGGCATTAAAGAGTTTGAAGACCACTGGTCTAAGTGGACACTAATACACCTGTATCCTCCTGAATTCCTCGCAACAGATGCCAGCAAACCTGGCTGGAGAGCTACTGTGTTGGACTGATCCTGTCGATTCAAGTGGTCTTTCCTAGAGAGTCGGAGGTCATGGAAGTAGATGGAGTTGATGGTAAGCTTCAGGGCTTTGAAGTTTTCCCATCATCATCTGTCTCAGAAAAATGTGCTAGTAAAGACAGAGAATAAGGTAGCGGTCTTTTACATTAACCAGCAGTGAAGCATGCATTCAAAATCCCTCAATGCAATAGCAGAACAATTGGGCTATTGGGCAGAGATCAACCTGTTGCATACGTCGGCAGTACACATCAAGGGCACCGACAATGTGATGGCAGACAGCTGGAGGTTTCCAAATTTGCTGGAGTTGACGTTATCCAGGTTGTTGTTTTGAGAGATATGCCGAGAGTTTGTGAAACCCTTTCTAGATCTCTTTTCAAACAAGGACAATGCTCATCTTTGTCGATTCTGATCCAGGTTTCTAGAACAAGGAGCCTAGGTGGTGGACGTATTGGTGATAAAGTGGCTGAGAAGTCTCCTTTATACATTCCTCCCCTTTTTATTGATCCAGATGGTTCTCTTCAAGTCTCAGCAGGGGGAGGGAACTTGATTCTTGTTGACCCTGATTGGCCAGAGATGTCATGGTTTCCTCTTCTGAACCCCTGGCTCTTCTACCTCCTTGGGTACTGCTCAAGTGTGTCTCTTCTCAGAACGTCGTCCCTGACCTTCTTGCTCCAACTCACTCAATCGCTTTGGAGGTTGAGAAGTCTGGACTGCTAGCAAAGGGTCTTTCCTCTTCCTTAGTGGAGTTAATTCAGCACTCCAGCAGGCCTTCTACTTCGAAGTCTTACTCAAAGAACTGGAAGTCCTTTCAGACGTGATCTTCTGCTCATGATCTTTTGGCACCTACCTGTAGTTTGTCTGCTATTTTGCATTTTCTTCTGAATGGGTTTCACTTGAATCTCTTTCCACTCTGAAAGCTCATTGGTTTGCGATAAAGGCTTTTAGGGACTTTTCTGAACTTTCATCGATGTTACACTCTTTGGTGTCTAGACTGTTATGATCTTTTGTCAATGGTAAGAACAATGAAAAATCCCTTTTCTCCAACTCAGAATCTTCCTACTCTTTTATAGGCTTTCCAATTTTATCTCTTTGAGGATCTGTATACTGTACAATTAAAGATTGTCTCCTATAAAGTTATTTTCCTATTTGCTATCACCTTGCTGAGAACAATTGGGGAGCTGGGAGCCTTAAAATGCTGTCCTCTCTTCAATTGATACTTTGGAAGATGGGGTAACTTTAAGGCCTAGCCCTACCTTTGCTGCAAAGGTTAAGTCTATTTTTGATAGATCTTAGGAAATAATTCTTCCTTCTTTCATTCCCTCTCCTTCCTCTCCGGAGGAACATTTGTTGAATACACTTGATGTTTAAAGAGCTCTTTTCATTTATGTCACCAGACCTCTGCAGTTCAAGAAAACCGACTCCTTGTTTGTGACTTTTGGACAGCCTGGAAAAGACAAGAAGGTGACTTTTATGACTCTGAGTAGGTGGATTAAGTTGTCAATTTTTCTGGCTTTGCAAGGCTTTTTAGAAAATCTTCCAGGTCAGGGATGGTCTACGAGAGGAATGGTCACCTCCTGGGTTGAATTCCAGTGAGTAACAATCTAGGAAATTCCTAGGGTGGTTACTTGGGCCTCAGGGCATACATTTGTCAAGCATTATCGCTTAATACATTTTCTGTTTTGCATTTGAGTACCAATGTTTTGAACTCTGCATTACCCTAAGTCCATCTTGTCCTTGTCACAAACATTACATCCTGCCCACCTTCCCATCAGTCCTTTGGCAAGGGCTTGGCACCCAGGTTGGGTGCATGGCGCTAGCATTTAAGAATCCTCCTGTTCTTTCTTCCTCTTGGAGGGTGACATCACTTTACTTTGTAATGACTGTCACAAGGACGCAATGGACTAAGGCTAATGAAGATTACCAATAAGTAACCAACGCATCACCACTCTTTCTGAATGTGCGTGGCTCATTCTACAGGACTTGTTCTTTGTATGATTCCTGGATTTTCAGAAGCCCTTTGATGGTAGCACCCCCACACTGAAAATTGTTTCAGCACCACTGGACAAGGGTCAGTTGTCATGCTCATCTGCGGCGTAAATTTGCATTGAAGTAGTCTAACTCCCCAGGTCCTGTCTTTTGCTCAATTTGCCTTTGTGAGTTTTCTCTCAATCACTGTTGATTTCCTTTGATCTTTCTTTCTTCTTTCACTTCACCTTCGCCTTCAGTGTATCTTTCGGCCCTGTTAAGAGACACGCCCCCTTGTAGCCACTTCTATACTTCTGTCACCTAATTATTTTCCTATCCTTTCCCCTGTAACGTTGCTGATTCTAGCTATAGCATGACTATCCAGAATCTGTTCACCTGAGTTATATTCCTCTTATCTCCACGCATCTAATAATCAGCTCTTGGTCTCCCTCCACCTCTCACGTGACATAGTCTGAGCCAGTGTCTCCATCTTGGAGAGACAATCTCTTGCACTTCTGTTGTTCTACTGGCGCTGCCGGCTTGAGCTTTGGTCAGAAGTGGCAAAAGAAGGACTAATGGAAAGTGAACGTGTACTGGAGCAACAGAGTGTATGGATTTACAAGCGTTTGATTAAATGAGAAAAAAAGAGTTTACTTGAAAGAAAAATCATACCTTGGCCCGTACGGGGATCGAACCCGCGACCTTGGCGTTATTAGCACCACGCTCTAACCAACTGAGCTAACCGGCCATGAATGACAGAGTTATCCGTTTTCCATGACATGCAGATACACAGAAGAATCGGTCTCACTATCGCAATTCCTTCATACTTTTCTCCTTCTGTCCCCTGTCTGGATTGCAATAACAAGAGCTGTTGAGTGCTGCACGCCAGCCTCAGCGCCTCTTCTTTCAGTCAATGTCACTGTGTGCTGTGATATCTTTGTAACATTGGTTGTTGCCGGAAAAAAAGGAAAGGATGGATAGGATTTCTATTCTTTTACAACAAAACCCAAAATGCATCGGCTTGCTTGCTCATTAAGTTTACAAGGCCAGCTGCTTTTGAGATATTCTAATTATAGTGGTTATTTGGCGTTGGAGGTAAGAGAGTTGTTTTTAGGTCTGGCCGTTCCTTCTGCTTTAAATTACTCTAGCTCATGTCAACAAAGTAACAACAAAAGATAGCCAACGGTTTGTTGCTCAAGCCCTCCCTACTGCACCTTCCCATGTCTCTCCTGCCGACCACAGTGCAGGAAATTTGAGTTTGCATTTGCACAAAGAGACGTACAACACAAGAAGGCGCGCTTTCGTGCGCCGGGCACCACCCGGCCTGTGCATTCCTCACTGCCGTGAGATCAGTTTACTCAGCAGAGCATGACGCTGCAATTGGTTAGTAAGGCCTGCCTGACCAGAATAGTATATTTGGGGTCATGTATTTGATTGCATTTTTAAAACAGTAACAGAACTTAACTGCAATGTTTAAATAGGTCTAGACATATTTAAACAGTGTCAATTTGATAGAAGAATTCTGGAAAATTCAGAGGGGAGGCACCAATGTTTTTTTTCTCCCTTTGGGTGGATGTGGCATTAAAGAGTTTGAAGACCACTGGTCTAAGTGGACACTAATACACCTGGATCCTCCTGAATTCCTCGCAACAGATGCCAGCAAACCTGGCTGGAGAGCTACTGTGTTGGACTTATCCTGTCGATTCAAGTGGTCTTTCCTAGAGAGTCGGAGGTCATGGAAGTAGATGGGGTTGATGGTAAGCTTCAGGGCTTTGAAGTTTTCCCATCATCATCTGTCTCAGAAAAATGTGCTAGTAAAGACAGAGAATAAGGTAGCGGTCTTTTACATTAACCAGCAGTGAAGCATGCATTCAAAATCCCTCAATGCAATAGCAGAACAATTGGGCTATTGGGCAGAGATCAACCTGTTGCATACGTCGGCAGTACACATCAAGGGCACCGACAATGTGATGGCAGACAGCTGGAGGTTTCCAAATTTGCTGGAGTTGACGTTATCCAGGTCGTTGTTTTGAGAGATATGCCGAGAGTTTGTGAAACCCTTTCTGGATCTCTTTTCAAACAAGGACAATGCTCATCTTTGTCGATTCTGATCCAGGTTTCTAGAACAAGGAGCCTAGGTGGTGGACGTATTGGTGATAAAGTGGCTGAGAAGTCTCCTTTATACATTCCCCCCCTTATTATTGATCCAGATGGTTCTCTTCAAGTCTCAGCAGGGGGAGGGAACTTGATTCTTGTTGACCCTGATTGGCCAGAGATGTCATGGTTTCCTCTTCTGAACCCCTGGCTCTTCTACCTCCTTGGGTACTGCTCAAGTGTGTCTCTTCTCAGAACGTCGTCCCTGACCTTCTTGCTCCAACTCACTCTATCGCTTTGGAGGTTGAGAAGTCTGGACTGCTAGCAAAGGGTCTTTCCTCTTCCTTAGTGGAGTTAATTCAGCACTCCAGCAGGCCTTCTACTTCGAAGTCTTACTCAAAGAACTGGAAGTCCTTTCAGACGTGATGTTCTGCTCATGATCTTTTGGCACCTACCTGTAGTTTGTCTGCTATTTTGCATTTTCTTCTGAATGGGTTTCACTTGAATCTCTTTCCACTCTGAAAGCTCATTGGTTTGCGATAAAGGCTTTTAGGGACTTTTCTGAACTTTCATCGATGTTACACTCTTTGGTGTCTAGACTGTTATGATCTTTTGTCAATGGTAAGAACAATGAAAAATCCCTTTTCTCCAACTCAGAATCTTCCTACTCTTTTATAGGCTTTGCAATTTTATCTCTTTGAGGATCTGGATACTGTACAATTAAAGATTGTCTCCTATAAAGTTATTTTCCTATTTGCTATCACCTTGCTGAGAACAATTGGGGAGCTGGGAGCCTTAAAATGCTGTCCTCTCTTCATTTGATACTTTGGAAGATGGGGTAACTTTAAGGCCTAGCCCTACCTTTGCTGCAAAGGTTAAGTCTATTTTTGATAGATCTTAGGAAATAATTCTTCCTTCTTTCATTCCCTCTCCTTCCTCTCCGGAAGAACATTTGTTGAATACACTTGATGTTTAAAGAGCTCTTTTCATTTATGTCACCAGGCCTCTGCAGTTCAGGAAAACCGACTCCTTGTTTGTGACTTTTGGACAGCCTCGAAAAGACAAGAAGGTGAATTTTATGACTCTGAGTAGGTGGATTAAGTTGTCAATTTTTCTGGCTTTGCAAGGCTTTTTAGAAAATCTTCCAGGTCAGGGATGGTCCACGAGAGGAATGGCCACCTCCTGGGTTGAATTCCAGTGAGTAACAATCTAGGAAATTCCTCGGGTGGTTACTTGGGCCTCAGGGCATACATTTGTCAAGCATTATCGCTTAATACATTTTCTGTTTTGCATTTGAGTACCAATGTTTTGAACTCTGCATTACCCTAAGTCCATCTTGTCCTTGTCACAAACATTACATCCTGCCCACCTTCCCATCAGTCCTTTGGCAAGGGCTTGGCACCCAGGTTGGGTGCATGGCGCTAGCATTTAAGAATCCTCCTGTTCTTTCTTCCTCTTGGAGGGTGACATCACTTTACTTTGTAATGACTGTCACAAGGACGCAATGGACTAAGGCTAATGAAGATTACCAATAAGTAACCAACGCATCACCACTCTTTCTGAATGTGCGTGGCTCATTCTGCAGGACTTGTTCTTTGTATGATTCCTGGATTTTCAGAAGCCCTTTGATGGCAGCACCCCCACATTGAAAATTGTTTCAGCACCACTGGACAAGGGTCAGTTGTCATGCTCATCTGCGGCGTAAATTTGCATTGAAGTAGTCTAACTCCCCAGGTCCTGTCTTTTGCTCAATTTGCCTTTGTGAGATTTCTCTCAATCATCACTGTTGATTTCCTTTGATCTTTCTTTCTTCTTTCACTTCACCTTCGCCTTCAGTGTATCTTTCGGCCCTGTTAAGAGACACGCCCCCTTGTAGCCACTTCTATACTTCTGTCACCTAATTATTTTCCTATCCTTTCCCCGGTAACGTTGCTGATCCTAGCTATAGCATCACTATCTAGAATCTGTTCACCTGAGTTATGTTCCTCTTATTCCCACGCATCTAATAATCAGCTCTTGGTCTCCCTCCACCTCTCACGTGACATAGTCTGAGCCAGTGTCTCCATCTTGGAGAGACAATCTCTTGCACTTCTGTTGTTCTACTGGCACTGCCGGCTTGAGCTTTGGTCAGAAGTGGCAAAAGAAGGACTAATGAAAAGTGAACGTGTACTGGAGCAACAGAGTGTATGGATTTACAAGCGTTTGATTAAATGAGAAAAAAAGAGTTTACTTGAGAGAAAAAACATACCTTGGCCCATACGGGGATCGAACCCGCGACCTTGGCGTTATTAGCACCACGCTCTAACCAACTGAGCTAACCGGCCATGAATGACAGAGATATCCGTTTTCCATGACATGCAGATACACAGAAGAGTCGGTCTCACTATCGCAATTCCTTCATACTTTTCTCCTTCTGTCCCCTGTCTGGATTGCAATAACAAGAGCTGTTGAGTGCTGCACGCCAGCCTCAGCGCCTCTTCTTTCAGTCAATGTCACTGTGTGCTGTGATATCTTTGTAACATTGGTTGTTGCCGGAAGAAAAGGAAAGGATGGATAGGATTTGTATTCTTTTACAACAAAATCCAAAATGCATCGGCTTGCTTGCTCATAAAGTTTACAAGGCCAGCTGCTTTTGAGATATTCTAATTATAGTGGTTATTGGGCGTTGGAGGTAAGAGAGTTGTTTTTAGGTCTGGCCGTTCCTTCTGCTTTAAATTACTCTAGCTCATGTCAACAAAGTAACAACAAAACATAGCCAACGGTTTGTTGCTCAAGCCTTCCCTACTGCACCTTCCCATGTCTCTCCTGCCGACCACAGTGCAGGAAATTTGAGTTTGCATTTGCGCAAAGAGACGTACAACACAAGAAGGCGCGCTTTCGTGCGCCGGGCACCACCCGGCCTGTGCATTCCTCACTGCTGTGAGATCAGTTTACTCAGCAGAGCATGACGCTGCAATTGGTTAGTAAGGCCTGCCTGACCAGAATAGTATATTTGGGGTCATGTATTTGATTGCATTTTTAAAACAGTAACAGAACTTAACTGCAATGTTTAAATAGGTCTAGACATATTTAAACAGTGTCAATTTGATAGAAGAATTCTGGAAAATTCAGAGGGGAGGCACCAATGTTTTTTTTTTTCCCTTTGGGTGGATGTGGCATTAAAGAGTTTGAAGACCACTGGTCTAAGTGGACACTAATACACCTGGATCCTCCTGAATTCCTCGCAACAGATGCCAGCAAACCTGGCTGGAGAGCTACTGTGTTGGACTGATCCTGTCGATTCAAGTGGTCTTTCCTAGAGAGTCGGAGGTCATGGAAGTAGATGGAGTGGATGGTAAGCTTCAGGGCTTTGAAGTTTTCCCATCATCATCTGTCTCAGAAAAATGTGCTAGTAAAGACAGAGAATAAGGTAGCGGTCTTTTACATTAACCAGCAGTGAAGCATGCATTCAAAATCCCTCAATGCAATAGCAGAACAATTGGGCTATTGGGCAGAGATCAACCTGTTGCATACGTCGGCAGTACACATCAAGGGCACCGACAATGTGATGGCAGACAGCTGGAGGTTTCCAAATTTGCTGGAGTTGACGTTATCCAGGTCGTTGTTTTGAGAGATATGCCGAGAGTTTGTGAAACCCTTTCTGGATCTCTTTTCAAACAAGAACAATGCTCATCTTTGTCGATTCTGATCCAGGTTTCCGGAACAAGGAGCCTAGGTAGTGGACGTATTGGTGATAAAGTGGCTGAGAAGTCTCCTTTATACATTCCCCCCCTTTTTATTGATCCAGATGGTTCTCTTCAAGTCTCAGCAGGGGGGAGGGAACTTGATTCTTGTTGGCCCTGATTGGCCAGAGATGTCATGGTTTCCTCTTCTGAACCCCTGGCTCTTCTACCTCCTTGGGTACTGCTCAAGTGTGTCTCTTCTCAGAACGTCGTCCCTGACCTTCTTGCTCCAACTCACTCTATCGCTTTGGAGGTTGAGAAGTCTGGACTGCTAGCAAAGGGTCTTTCCTCTTCCTTAGTGGAGTTAATTCAGCACTCCAGCAGGCCTTCTACTTCGAAGTCTTACTCAAAGAACTGGAAGTCCTTTCAGACGTGATGTTCTGCTCATGATCTTTTGGCACCTACCTGTAGTTTGTCTGCTATTTTGCATTTTCTTCTGAATGGGTTTCACTTGAATCTCTTTCCACTCTGAAAGCTCATTGGTTTGCGATAAAGGCTTTTAGGGACTTTTCTGAACTTTCATCGATGTTACACTCTTTGGTGTCTAGACTGTTATGATCGTTTGTCAATGGTAAGAACAATGAAAAATCCCTTTTCTCCAACTCAGAATCTTCCTACTCTTTTATAGGCTTTGCAATTTTAGCTCTTTGAGGATCTGGATACTGTACAATTAAAGATTGTCTCCTATAAAGTTATTTTCCTATTTGCTATCACCTTGCTGAGAACAAATGGGGAGCTGGGAGCCTTAAAATGCTGTCCTCTCTTCATTTGATACTTTGGAAGATGGGGTAACTTTAAGGCCTAGCCCTACCTTTGCTGCAAAGGTTAAGTCTATTTTTGATTGATCTTAGGAAATAATTCTTCCTTCTTTCATTCCCTCTCCTTCCTCTCCGGAGGAACATTTGTTGAATACACTTGATGTTTAAAGAGCTCTTTTCATTTATGTCACTAGGCCTCTGCAGTTCAGGAAAACCGACTCTTTGTTTGTGACTTTTGGACAGCCTGGAAAAGACAAGAAGGTGACTTTTATGACTCTGAGTAGGTGGATTAAGTTGTCAATTTTTCTGGCTTTGCAAGGCTTTTTAGAAAATCTTCCAGGTCAGGGATGGTCTACGAGAGGAATGGCCACCTCCTGGGTTGAATTCCAGTGAGTAACAATCTAGGAAATTCCTAGGGTTGTTACTTGGGCCTCAGGGCATACATTTGTCAAGCATTATCGCTTAATAAATTTTCTGTTTTGCATTTGAGTACCAATGTTTTGAACTCTGCATTACCCTAATTCCATCTTGTCCTTGTCACAAACATTACATCCTGCCCACCTTCCCATCAGTCCTTTGGCAAGGGCTTGGCACCCAGGTTGGGTGCATGGCGCTAGCATTTAAGAATCCTCCTGTTCTTTCTTCCTCTTGGAGGGTGACATCACTTTACTTTGTAATGACTGTCACAAGGACGCAATGGACTAAGGCTAATGAAGATAACAATAAGTAACCAACGCATCACCACTCTTTCTGAATGTGCGTGGCTCATTCTGCAGGACTTGTTCTTTGTATGATTCCTGGATTTTCAGAAGCCCTTTGATGGCAGCACCCCCACACTGAAAATTGTTTCAGCACCACTGGACAAGGGTCAGTTGTCATGCTCATCTGCGGCATAAATTTGCATTGAAGTAGTCTAACTCCCCAGGTCATGTCTTTTGCTCAATTTGCCTTTGTGAGTTTTCTCTCAATCACTGTTGATTTCTTTTGATCTTTCTTTCTTCTTTCACTTCACCTTCGCCTTCAGTGTATCTTTCGGCACTGTTAAGAGACACGCCCCCTTGTAGCCACTTCTATACTTCTGTCACCTAATTATTTTCCTATCCTTTCCCCTGTAACGTTGCTGATCCTAGCTATAGCATGACTATCCAGAATCTGTTCACCTGAGTTATGTTCCTCTTATCCCCACGCATCTAATAATCAGCTCTTGGTCTCCCTCCACCTCTCACGTGACATAGTCTGAGCCAGTGTCTCCATCTTGGAGAGACAATCTCTTGCACTTCTGTTGTTCTACTGGCGCTGCCGGCTTGAGCTTTGGTCAGAAGTGGCAAAAGAAGGACTAATGGAAAGTGAACGTGTACTGGAGCAACAGAGTGTATGGATTTACAAGCGTTTGATTAAATGAGAAAAAAAGAGTTTACTTGAGAGAAAAAACTTACCTTGGCCCGTACGGGGATCGAACCCGCGACCTTGGCGTTATTAGCACCACGCTCTAACCAACTGAGCTAACCGGCCATGAATGACAGAGTTATCCTTTTTCCATGACATGCAGATACACAGAAGAGTCGGTCTCACTATCGCAATTCCTTCATACTTTTCTCCTTCTGTCCCCTGTCTGGATTGCAATAACAAGAGCTGTTGAGTGCTGCACGCCAGCCTCAGCGCCTCTTCTTTCAGTCAATGTCACTGTGTGCTGTGATATCTTTGTAACATTGGTTGTTGCCGGAAGAAAAGGAAAGGATGGATAGGATTTCTATTCTTTTACAACAAAACCCAAAATGCATCGGCTTGCTTGCTCATTAAGTTTACAAGGCCAGCTGCTTTTGAGATATTCTAATTATAGTGGTTATTCGGCGTTGGAGGTAAGAGAGTTGTTTTTAGGTCTGGCCGTTACTTCTGCTTTAAATTACTCTAGCTCATGTCAACAAAGTAACAACAAAACATAGCCAACGGTTTGTTGCTCAAGCCTTCCCTACTGCACCTTCCCATGTCTCTCCTGCCGACCACAGTGCAGGAAATTTGAGTTTGCATTTGCGCAAAGAGACGTACAACACAAGAAGGCGCGCTTTCGTGCGCCGGGCACCACCCGGCCTGTGCATTCCTCACTGCCGTGAGATCAGTTTACTCAGCAGAGCATGACGCTGCAATTGGTTAGTAAGGCCTGCCTGACCAGAATAGTATATTTGGGGTCATGTATTTGATTGCATTTTTAAAACAGTAACAGAACTTAACTGCAATGTTTAAATAGGTCTAGACATATTTAAACAGTGTCAATTTGATAGAAGAATCCTGGAAAATTCAGAGGGGAGGCACCAATGTTTTTATTTCCCTTTGGGTGGATGTGGCATTAAAGAGTTTGAAGACCACTGGTCTAAGTGGACACTAATACACCTGGATCCTCCTGAATTCCTCGCAACAGATGCCAGCAAACCTGGCTGGAGAGCTACTGTGTTGGACTGATCCTGACGATTCAAGTGGTCTTTCCTAGAGAGTCGGAGGTCATGGAAGTAGATGGAGTTGATGGTAAGCTTCAGGGCTTTGAAGTTTTCCCATCATCATCTGTCTCAGAAAAATGTGCTAGTAAAGACAGAGAATAAGGTAGCGGTCTTTTACATGAACCAGCAGTGAAGCATGCATTTAAAATCCCTCAATGCAATAGCAGAACAATTGGGCTATTGGGCAGAGATCAACCTGTTGCATACGTCGGCAGTACACATCAAGGGCACCGACAATGTGATGGAAGACAGCTGGAGGTTTCCAAATTTGCTGGAGTTGACGTTATCCAGGTCGTTGTTTTGAGAGATATGCCGAGAGTTTGTGAAACCCTTTCTGGATCTCTTTTCAAACAAGGACAATGCTCATCTTTGTCGATTCTGATCCAGGTTTCCGGAACAAGGAGCCTAGGTGGTGGACGTATTGGTGATAAAGTGGCTGAGAAGTCTCCTTTATACATTCCCCCCCCCTTTTTATTGATCCAGATGGTTCTCTTCAAGTCTCAGCAGGGGGAGGGAACTTGTTGACCCTGATTGGCCAGAGATGTCATGGTTTCCTCTTCTGAACCCCTGGCTCTTCTACCTCCTTGGGTACTGCTCAAGTGTGTCTCTTCTCAGAACGTCGTCCCTGACCTTCTTGCTCCAACTCACTCTATCGCTTTGGAGGTTGAGAAGTCTGTACTGCTAGCAAAGGGTCTTTCCTCTTCCTTAGTGGAGTTACTTCAGCACTCCAGCAGGCCTTCTACTTCGAAGTCTTACTCAAAGAACTGGAAGTCCTTTCAGACGTGATGTTCTGCTCATGATCTTTTGGCACCTACCTGTAGTTTGTCTGCTATTTTGCATTTTCTTCTGATTGGGTTTCACTTGAATCTCTTTCCACTCTGAAAGCTCATTGGTTTGCGATAAAGGCTTTTAGGGACTTTTCTGAACTTTCATCGATGTTACACTCATTGGTGTCTAGACTGTTATGATCTTTTGTCAATGGTAAGAACAATGAAAAATCCCTTTTCTCCAACTCAGAATCTTCCTACTCTTTTATAGGCTTTGCAATTTTATCTCTTTGAGGATCTGGATACTGTACAATTAAAGATTGTCTCCTATAAAGTTATTTTCCTATTTGCTATCACCTTGCTGAGAACAATTGGGGAGCTGGGAGCTTTAAAATGCTGTCCTCTCTTCATTTGATACTTTGGAAGATGAGGTAACTTTAAGGCCTAGCCCTACCTTTGCTGCAAAGGTTAAGTCTATTTTTGATAGATCTTAGGAAATAATTCTTCCTTCTTTCATTCCCTCTCCTTCCTCTCCGGAAGAACATTTGTTAAATACACTTGATGTTTAAAGAGCTCTTTTCATTTATGTCACCAGGCCTCTGCAGTTCAGGAAAACCGACTCCTTGTTTGTGACTTTTGGACAGCCTGGAAAAGACAAGAAGGTGACTTTTATGACTCTGAGTAGGTGGATTAAGTCGTCAATTTTTCTGGCTTTGCAAGGCTTTTTAGAAAATCTTCCAGGTCAGGGATGGTCTACGAGAGGAATGGCCACCTCCTGGGTTGAATTCCAGTGAGTAACAATCTAGGAAATTCCTAGGGTGGTTACTTGGGCCTCAATGCATACATTTGTGAAGCATTATCGCTTAATAAATTTTCTGTTTTGCATTTGAGTACCAATGTTTTGAACTCTGCATTACCCTAAGTCCATCTTGTCCTTGTCACAAACATTACATCCTGCCCACCTTCCCATCAGTCCTTTGGCAAGGGCTTGGCACCCAGGTTGGGTGCATGGCGCTAGCATTTAAGAATCCTCCTGTTCTTTCTTCCTCTTGGAGGGTGACATCACTTTACTTTGTAATGACTGTCACAAGGACGCAATGGACTAAGGCTAATGAAGATTACCAATAAGTAATCAACGCATCACCACTCTTTCTGAATGTGCGTGGCTCATTCTGCAGGACTTGTTCTTTGTATGATTCCTGGATTTTCAGAAGCCCTTTGATGGCAGCACCCCCACACTGAAAATTGTTTCAGCACCACTGGACAAGGGTCAGTTGTCATGCTCATCTGCGGCGTAAATTTGCATTGAAGTAGTCTAACTCCCCAGGTCCTGTCTTTTGCTCAATTTGCCTTTGTGAGTTTTCTCTCAATCACTGTTGATTTCCTTTGATCTTTCTTTCTTCTTTCACTTCACCTTCGCCTTCAGTGTATCTTTCGGCCCTGTTAAGAGACACGCCCCCTTGTAGCCACTTCTATACTTCTGTCACCTAATAATTTTCCTATCCTTTCCCCTGTAACGTTGCTGATCCTAGCTATAGCATGACTATCCAGAATCTGTTCACCTGAGTTATGTTCCTCTTATCCCCACGCATCTAATAATCAGCTCTTGGTCTCCCTCCACCTCTCACGTGACATAGTCTGAGCCAGTGTCTCCATCTTGGAGAGACAATCTCTTGCACTTCTGTTGTTCTACTGGCGCTGCCGGCTTGAGCTTTGGTCAGAAGTGGCAAAAGAAGGACTAATGGAAAGTGAACGTGTACTGGAGCAACAGAGTGTATGGATTTACAAGCGTTTGATTAAATGAGAAAAAAAGAGTTTACTTGAGAGAAAAAACTTAACTTAGCCCGTACGGGGATCGAACCCACAACCTTGGCTTTATTAGCACCACACTCTAACCAACTGAGCTAACCGGCCATGAATAACAGAGTTGTCCTTTTTCCATGACATGCAGATACACAGAAGAGTCGGTCTCTCTATCGCAATTCCTTCATACTTTTCTCCTTCCGTCCCCTGTCTGGATTGCAATAACAAGAGCTGTTGAATGCTGCACGCCAGCCTCAGCGCCTCTTCTTTCAGTAAATGTCACTGTGTGCTGTGATATCTTTGTAACATTGGTTGTTGCCGGAAGAAAAGGAAAGGATGGATAGAATTTGTATTCTTTTACAACAAAACCCAAAATGCATCGGCTTGCTTGCTCATTAAGTTTACAAGGCCAGCTGCTTTTGAGATATTCTAATTATAGTGGTTATTCGGCGTTGAAGGTAAGAGAGTTGTTTTTAGGTCTGGCTGTTCCTTCTGCTTTAAATTACTCTAGCTCATGTCAACAAAGTAACAACAAAACATAGCCAACGGTTTGTTGCTCAAGCCTTCCCTACTGCACCTTCCCATGTCTCTCCTGCCGACCACAGTGCAGGAAATTAGAGTTTGCATTTGCGCAAAGAGACATACAACACAAGAAGGCGCGCTTTCGTGCGCCGGGCACCACCCGGCCTGTGCATTCCTCACTGCCGTGAAATTAGTTTACTCAGCAGAGCATGACGCTGCAATTGGTTAGTAAGGCCTGCCTGACCAGAATAGTATATTTGGGGTCATGTATTTGATTGCATTTTTAAAACAGTAACAGAACTTAACTGCAATGTTTAAATAGGTCTAGACATATTTAAACAGTGTCAATTTGATAGAAGAATTCTGGAAAATTCAGAGGGGAGGCACCAATGTTTTCTTTTCCCTTTGGGTGGATGTGGCATTAAAGAGTTTGAAGACCACTGGTCTAAGTGGACACTAATACACCTGGATCCTCCTGAATTCCTCGCAACAGATGCCATCAAACCTGGCTGGAGAGCTACTGTGTTGGACTGATCCTGTCGATTCAAGTGGTCTTTCCTAGAGAGTCGGAGGTCATGGAAGTAGATGGAGTCGATGGTAAGCTTCAGGGCTTTGAAGTTTTCCCATCATCATCTGTCTCAGAAAAATGTGCTAGTAAAGACAGAGAATAAGGTAGCGGTCTTTTACATTAACCAGCAGTGAAGCATGCATTCAAAATCCCTCAATGCAATAGCAGAACAATTGGGCTATTGGGCAGAGATCAACCTGTTGCATACGTCGGCAGTACACATCAAGGGCACCGACAATGTGATGGCAGACAGCTGGAGGTTTCCAAATTTGCTGGAGTTGACGTTATCCAGGTCGTTGTTTTGAGAGAATGCCGAGAGTTTCTGAAACCCTTTCTGGATCTCTTTTCAAACAAGGACAATGCTCATCTTTGTCGATTCTGATCCAGGTTTCCGGAACAAGGAGCTTAGGTGGTGGACGTATTGGTGATAAAGTGGCTGAGAAGTCTCCTTTATACATTCCCCCCCTTTTTATTGATCCAGATGGTTCTCTTCAAGTCTCAGCAGGGGGAGGGAACTTGATTCTTGTTGACCCTGATTGGCCAGAGATGTCATGGTTTCCTCTTCTGAACCCCTGGCTCTTCTACCTCCTTGGGTACTACTCAAGTGTGTCTCTTCTCAGAACGTCGTCCCTGACCTTCTTTCTCCAACTCACTCTGTCGCTTTGGAGGTTGAGAAGTCTGGACTGCTAGCAAAGGGTCTTTCCTCTTCCTTAGTGGAATTACTTCAGCACTCCAGCAGGCCTTCTACTTCGAAGTCTTACTCAAAGAACTGGAAGTCCTTTCAGACGTGATGTTCTGCTCATGATCTTTTGGCACCTACCTGTAGTTTGTCTGCTATTTTGCATTTTTTTCTGAATGGGTTTCACTTGAATCTCTTTCCACTCTGAAAGCTCATTGGTTTGCGATAAAGGCTTTTAGGGACTTTTCTGAACTTTCATCGATGTTACACTCTTTGGTGTCTAGACTGTTATGATCTTTTGTCAATGGTAAGAACAATGAAAAATCCCTTTTCTCCAACTCAGAATCTTCCTACTCTTTTATAGGCTTTGCAATTTTATCTCTTTGAGGATCTGGATACTGTACAATTAAAGATTGTCTCCTATAAAGTTATTTTCCTATTTGCTATCACCTTGCTGAGAACAATTGGGGAGCTGGGAGCCTTAAAATGCTGTCCTCTCTTCATTTGATACTTTGGAAGATGGGGTAACTTTAAGGCCTAGCCCTACCTTTGCTGCAAAGGTTAAGTCTATTTTTGATAGATCTTAGGAAATAATTCTTCCTTCTTTCATTCCCTCTCCTTCCTCTCCGGAGGAACATTTGTTGAATACACTTGATGTTTAAAGAGCTCTTTTCATTTATGTCACCAGGCCTCTGCAGTTCAAGAAAACCGACTCCTTGTTTGTGACTTTTGGACAGCCTGGAAACGACAAGAAGGTGACTTTTATGACTCTGAGTAGGTGGATTAAGTTGTCAATTTTTCTGGCTTTGCAAGGCTTTTTAGAAAATCTTCCAGGTCAGGGATGGTCTACGAGAGAAATGGCCACCTCCTGGGTTGAATTCCAGTGAGTAACAATCTAGGAAATTCCTAGGGTGGTTACTTGGGCTTCAGGGCATACATTTGTCAAGCATTATCGCTTAATACATTTTCTGTTTTGCATTTGAGTACCAATGTTTTGAACTCTGCATTACCCTAAGTCCATCTTGTCCTTGTCACAAACATTACATCCTGCCCACCTTCCCATCAGTCCTTTGGCAAGGGCTTGGCACCCAGGTTGGGTGCATGGCGCTAGCATTTAAGAATCCTCCTGTTCTTTCTTCCTCTTGGAGAGTGACATCACTTTACTTTGTAATGACTGTCACAAGGACGCAATGGACTAAGGCTAATGAAGATTACCAATAAGTAACCAACGCATCACCACTCTTTCTGAATGTGCGTGGCTCATTCTGCAGGACTTGTTCTTTGTATGATTCCTGGATTTTCAGAAGCCCTTTGATGGCAGCACCCCCACACTGAAAATTGTTTCAGCACCACTGGACAAGGGTCAGTTGTCATGCTCATCTGCGGCATAAATTTGCATTGAAGTAGTCTAACTCCCCAGGTCATGTCTTTTGCTCAATTTGCCTTTGTGAGTTTTCTCTCAATAATTGTTGATTTCCTTTGATCTTTCTTTCTTCTTTCACTTCACCTTCGCCTTCAGTGTATCTTTCGGCCCTGTTAAGAGACACGCCCCCTTGTAGCCACTTCTATACTTCTGTCACCTAATTATTTTCCTATCCTTTCCCCTGTAACGTTGCTGATCCTAGCTATAGCATGACTATCCAGAATCTGTTCACCTGAGTTATGTTCCTCTTATCCCCACGCATCTAATAATCAGCTCTTGGTCTCCCTCCATCTCTCACTTGACATAGTCTGAGCCAGTGTCTCCATCTTGGAGAGACAATCTCTTGCACTTCTGTTGTTCTACTGGCGCTGCCGGCTTCAGCTTTGGTCAGAAGTGGCAAAAGAAGGACTAATGGAAAGTGAACGTGTACTGGAGCAACAGAGTGTATGGATTTACAAGCGTTTGATTAAATGAGAAAAAAAGAGTTTACTTGAGAGAAAAACCTTAACTTGGCCCGTACGGGGATCGTACCCACGACCTTGGCGTTATTAGCACCACGCTCTAACCAACTGAGCTAACCGGCCATGAATGACAGAGTTATCCTTTTTCCATGACATGCAGATACACAGAAGAGTCGGTCTCACTATCGCAATTCCTTCATACTTTTCTCCTTCTGTCCCCTGTCTGGATTGCAATAACAAGAGCTGTTGAGTGCTGCACGCCAGCCTCAGCGCCTCTTCTTTCAGTCAATGTCACTGTGTGCTGTGATATCTTTGTAACATTGGTTGTTGCCGGAAGAAAAGGAAAGGATGGATAGGATTTGTATTCTTTTACAACAAAACCCAAAATCCATCGGCTTGCTTGCTCATTACGTTTACAAGGCCAGCTGCTTTTGAGATATTCTAATTATAGTGGTTATTCGACGTTGGAGGTAAGAGAGTTGTTTTTAGGTCTGGCCGTTCCTTCTGCTTTAAATTACTCTAGCTCATGTCAACAAAGTAACAACAAAACATAGCCAACGGTTTGTTGCTCAAGCCTTCCCTGCTGCACCTTCCCATGTCTCTCCTTCCGACCACAGTGCAGGAAACTTGAGTTTACATTTGCGCAAAGAGACGTACAACACAAGAAGGCGCGCTTTCATGCGCCGGGCACCACCCGGCCTGTGCATTCCTCACTGCCGTGAGATCAGTTTACTCAGCAGAGCATGACGCTGCAATTGGTTAGTAAGGCCTGCCTGACCAGAATAGTATATTTGGGGTCATGTATTTGATTGCATTTTTAAAACAGTAACAGAACTTAACTGCAATGTTTAAATAGGTCTAGACATATTTAAACAGTGTCAATTTGATAGAAGAATTCTGGAAAATTCAGAGGGGAGGCACCAATGTTGTTTTTTTCCCTTTGGGTGGATGTGGCATTAAAGAGTTTGAAGACCACTGGTCTAAGTGGACACTAATACACCTGGATCCTCCTGAATTCCTCGCAACAGATGCCAGCAAACCTGGCTGGAGAGCTACTGTGTTGGACTGATCCTGTCGATTCAAGTGGTCTTTCCTAGAGAGTCGGAGGTCATGGAAGTAGATGGAGTTGATGGTAAGCTTCAGGGCTTTGAAGTTTTCCCATCATCATCTGTCTCAGAAAAATGTGCTAGTAAAGACAGAGAATAAGGTAGCGGTCTTTTACATTAACCAGCAGTGAAGCATGCATTCAAAATCCCTCAATGCAATAGCAGAACAATTGGGCTATTGGGCAGAGATCAACCTGTTGCATACGTCGGCAGTACACATCAAGGGCACCGACAATGTGATGGCAGACAGCTGGAGGTTTCCAAATTTGCTGGAGTTGACGTTATCCAGGTCGTTGTTTTGAGAGATATGCCGAGAGTTTGTGAAACCCTTTTTGGATCTCTTTTCAAACAAGGACAATGCTCATCTTTGTCGATTCTGATCCAGGTTTCCGGAACAAGGAGCCTAGGTGGTGGACGTATTGGTGATAAAGTGGCTGAGAAGTCTCCTTTATACATTCCCCCCCTTTTTATTGATCCAGATGGTTCTCTTCAAGTCTCAGCAGGGGGAGGGAACTTGATTCTTGTTGACCCTGATTGGCCAGAGATGTCATGGTTTCCTCTTCTGAACCCCTGGCTCTTCTACCTCCTTGGGTACTGCTCAAGTGTGTCTCTTCTCAGAACGTCGTCCCTGACCTTCTTGCTCCAACTCACTCTATCGCTTTGGAGGTTGAGAAGTCTAGACTGCTAGCAAAGGGTCTTTCCTCTTCCATAGTGGAGTTAATTCAGGACTCCAGCAGGCCTTCTACTTCGAAGTCTTACTCAAAGAACTGGAAGTCCTTTCAGACGTGATGTTCTGCTCATGATCTTTTGGCACCTACCTGTAGTTTGTCTGCTATTTTGCATTTTCTTCTGAATGGGTTTCACTTGAATCTCTTTCCACTCTGAAAGCTCATTGGTTTGCTATAAAGGCTTTTAGGGACTTTTCTGAACTTTCATCGATGTTACACTCTTTGGTGTCTAGACTGTTATGATCTTTTGTCAATGGTAAGAACAATGAAAAATCCCTTTTCTCCAACTCAGAATCTTCCTACTCTTTTATAGGCTTTGCAATTTTATCTCTTTGAGGATCTGGATACTGTACAATTAAAGATTGTCTCCTATAAAGTTATTTTCCTATTTGCTATCACCTTGCTGAGAACAATTGGGGAGCTGTGAGCCTTAAAATGCTGTCCTCTCTTCATTTGATACTTTGGAAGATGGGGTAACTTTAAGGCCTAGCCCTACCTTTGCTGCAAAGGTTAAGTCTATTTTTGATAGATCTTAGGAAATAATTCTTCCTTCTTTCATTCCCTCTCCTTCCTCTCCGGAGGAACATTTGTTGAATACACTTGATGTTTAAAGAGCTCTTTTCATTTATGTCACCAGGCCTCTGCAGTTCAAGAAAACCGACTCCTTGTTTGTGACTTTTGGACAGCCTGGAAAAGACAAGAAGGTGACTTTTATGACTCTGAGTAGGTGGATTAAGTTGTCAATTTTTCTGGCTTTGCAAGGCTTTTTAGAAAATCTTCCAGGTCAGGGATGGTCTACGAGAGAAATGGCCACCTCCTGGGTTGAATTCCAGTGAGTAACAATCTTGGAAATTCCTAGGGTGGTTACTTGGGCCTCAGGGCATACATTTGTCAAGCATTATCGCTTAATAAATTTTCTGTTTTGCATTTGAGTACCAATGTTTTGAACTCTGCATTACCCTAAGTCCATCTTGTCCTTGTCACAAACATTACATCCTGCCCACCTTCCCATCAGTCCTTTGGCAAGGGCTTGGCACCCAGGTTGGGTGCATGGCGCTAGCATTTAAGAATCCTCCTGTTCTTTCTTCCTCTTGGAGAGTGACATCACTTTACTTTGTAATGACTGTCACAAGGACGCAATGGACTAAGGCTAATGAAGATTACCAATAAGTAACCAACGCATCACCACTCTTTCTGAATGTGCGTGGCTCATTCTGCAGGACTTGTTCTTTGTATGATTCCTGGATTTTCAGAAGCCCTTTGATGGCAGCACCCCCACACTGAAAATTGTTTCAGCACCACTGGACAAGGGTCAGTTGTCATGCTCATCTGCGGCATAAATTTGCATTGAAGTAGTCTAACTCCCCAGGTCATGTCTTTTGCTCAATTTGCCTTTGTGAGTTTTCTCTCAATAATTGTTGATTTCCTTTGATCTTTCTTTCTTCTTTCACTTCACCTTCGCCTTCAGTGTATCTTTCGGCCCTGTTAAGAGACACGCCCCCTTGTAGCCACTTCTATACTTCTGTCACCTAATTATTTTCCTATCCTTTCCCCTGTAACGTTGCTGATCCTAGCTATAGCATGACTATCCAGAATCTGTTCACCTGAGTTATGTTCCTCTTATCCCCACGCATCTAATAATCAGCTCTTGGTCTCCCTCCACCTCTCACGTGACATAGTCTGAGCCAGTGTCTCCATCTTGGAGAGACAATCTCTTGCACTTCTGTTGTTCTACTGGCGCTGCCGGCTTGAGCTTTGGTCAGAAGTGGCAAAAGAAGGACTAATGGAAAGTGAACGTGTACTGGAGCAACAGAGTGTATGGATTTACAAGCGTTTGATTAAATGAGAAAAAAAGACTTTACTTGAGAGAAAAAACTTACCTTGGCCCGTACGGGGATCGAACCCGCGACCTTGGCGTTATTAGCACCACGCTCTAACCAACTGAGCTAACCGGCCATGAATGACAGAGTTATCCTTTTTCCATGACATGCAGATACACAGAAGAGTCGGTCTCACTATCGCAATTCCTTCATACTTTTCTCCTTCTGTCCCCTGTCTGGATTGCAATAACAAGAGCTGTTGAGTGCTGCACGCCAGCCTCAGCGCCTCTTCTTTCAGTCAATGTCACTGTGTGCTGTGATATCTTTGTAACATTGGTTGTTGCCGGAAGAAAAGGAAAGGATGGATAGGATTTCTATTCTTTTACAACAAAACCCAAAATGCATCGGCTTGCTTGCTCATTAAGTTTACAAGGCCAGCTGCTTTTGAGATATTCTAATTATAGTGGTTATTCGGCGTTGGAGGTAAGAGAGTTGTTTTTAGGTCTGGCCGTTACTTCTGCTTTAAATTACTCTAGCTCATGTCAACAAAGTAACAACAAAACATAGCCAACGGTTTGTTGCTCAAGCCTTCCCTACTGCACCTTCCCATGTCTCTCCTGCCGACCACAGTGCAGGAAATTTGAGTTTGCATTTGCGCAAAGAGACGTACAACACAAGAAGGCGCGCTTTCGTGCGCCGGGCACCACCCGGCCTGTGCATTCCTCACTGCCGTGAGATCAGTTTACTCAGCAGAGCATGACGCTGCAATTGGTTAGTAAGGCCTGCCTGACCAGAATAGTATATTTGGGGTCATGTATTTGATTGCATTTTTAAAACAGTAACAGAACTTAACTGCAATGTTTAAATAGGTCTAGACATATTTAAACAGTGTCAATTTGATAGAAGAATCCTGGAAAATTCAGAGGGGAGGCACCAATGTTTTATTTCCCTATGGGTGGATGTGGCATTAAAGAGTTTGAAGACCACTGGTCTAAGTGGACACTAATACACCTGGATCCTCCTGAATTCCTCGCAACAGATGCCAGCAAACCTGGCTGCAGAGCTACTGTGTTGGACTGATCCTGTCGATTCAAGTGGTCTTTCCTAGAGAGTCGGAGGTCATGGAAGTAGATGGAGTTGATGGTAAGCTTCAGGGCTTTGAAGATTTCCCATCATCATCTGTCTCAGAAAAATGTGCTAGTAAAGACAGAGAATAAGGTAGCGGTCTTTTACATGAACCAGCAGTGAAGCATGCATTTAAAATCCCTCAATGCAATAGCAGAACAATTGGGCTATTGGGCAGAGATCAACCTGTTGCATACGTCGGCAGTACACATCAAGGGCACCGACAATGTGATGGAAGACAGCTGGAGGTTTCCAAATTTGCTGGAGTTGACGTTATCCAGGTCGTTGTTTTGAGAGATATGCTGAGAGTTTGTGAAACCCTTTCTGGATCTCTTTTCAAACAAGGACAATGCTCATCTTTGTCGATTCTGATCCAGGTTTCCGGAACAAGGAGCCTAGGTGGTGGACGTATTGGTGATAAAGTGGCTGAGAAGTCTCCTTTATACATTCCCCCCCCCTTTTTATTGATCCAGATGGTTCTCTTCAAGTCTCAGCAGGGGGAGGGAACTTGTTGACCCTGATTGGCCAGAGATGTCATGGTTTCCTCTTCTGAACCCCTGGCTCTTCTACCTCCTTGGGTACTGCTCAAGTGTGTCTCTTCTCAGAACGTCGTCCCTGACCTTCTTGCTCCAACTCACTCTATCGCTTTGGAGGTTGAGAAGTCTGGACTGCTAGCAAAGGGTCTTTCCTCTTCCTTAGTGGAGTTACTTCAGCACTCCAGCAGGCCTTCTACTTCGAAGTCTTACTCAAAGAACTGGAAGTCCTTTCAGACGTGATGTTCTGCTCATGATCTTTTGGCACCTACCTGTAGTTTGTCTGCTATTTTGCATTTTCTTCTGATTGGGTTTCACTTGAATCTCTTTCCACTCTGAAAGCTCATTGGTTTGCGATAAAGGCTTTTAGGGACTTTTCTGAACTTTCATCGATGTTACACTCTTTGGTGTCTAGACTGTTATGATCTTTTGTCAATGGTAAGAACAATGAAAAATCCCTTTTCTCCAACTCAGAATCTTCCTACTCTTTTATAGGCTTTGCAATTTTATCTCTTTGAGGATCTGGATACTGTACAATTAAAGATTGTCTCCTATAAAGTTATTTTCCTATTTGCTATCACCTTGCTGAGAACAATTGGGGAGCTGGGAGCTTTAAAATGCTGTCCTCTCTTCATTTGATACTTTGGAAGATGAGGTAACTTTAAGGCCTAGCCCTACCTTTGCTGCAAAGGTTAAGTCTATTTTTGATAGATCTTAGGAAATAATTCTTCCTTCTTTCATTCCCTCTCCTTCCTCTCCGGAAGAACATTTGTTAAATACACTTGATGTTTAAAGAGCTCTTTTCATTTATGTCACCAGGCCTCTGCAGTTCAGGAAAACCGACTCCTTGTTTGTGACTTTTGGACAGCCTGGAAAAGACAAGAAGGTGACTTTTATGACTCTGAGTAGGTGGATTAAGTCGTCAATTTTTCTGGCTTTGCAAGGCTTTTTAGAAAATCTTCCAGGTCAGGGATGGTCTACGAGAGGAATGGCCACCTCCTGGGTTGAATTCCAGTGAGTAACAATCTAGGAAATTCCTAGGGTGGTTACTTGGGCCTCAATGCATACATTTGTGAAGCATTATCGCTTAATAAATTTTCTGTTTTGCATTTGAGTACCAATGTTTTGAACTCTGCATTACCCTAAGTCCATCTTGTCCTTGTCACAAACATTACATCCTGCCCACCTTCCCATCAGTCCTTTGGCAAGGGCTTGGCACCCAGGTTGGGTGCATGGCGCTAGCATTTAAGAATCCTCCTGTTCTTTCTTCCTCTTGGAGGGTGACATCACTTTACTTTGTAATGACTGTCACAAGGACGCAATGGACTAAGGCTAATGAAGATTACCAATAAGTAACCAACGCATCACCACTCTTTCTGAATGTGCGTGGCTCATTCTGCAGGACTTGTTCTTTGTATGATTCCTGGATTTTCAGAAGCCCTTTGATGGCAGCACCCCCACACTGAAAATTGTTTCAGCACCACTGGACAAGGGTCAGTTGTCATGCTCATCTGCGGCGTAAATTTGCATTGAAGTAGTCTAACTCCCCAGGTCCTGTCTTTTGCTCAATTTGCCTTTGTGAGTTTTCTCTCAATCACTGTTGATTTCCTTTGATCTTTCTTTCTTCTTTCACTTCACCTTCGCCTTCAGTGTATCTTTCGGCCCTGTTAAGAGACACGCCCCCTTGTAGCCACTTCTATACTTCTGTCACCTAATAATTTTCCTATCCTTTCCCCTGTAACGTTGCTGATCCTAGCTATAGCATGACTATCCAGAATCTGTTCACCTGAGTTATGTTCCTCTTATCCCCACGCATCTAATAATCAGCTCTTGGTCTCCCTCCACCTCTCACGTGACATAGTCTGAGCCAGTGTCTCCATCTTGGAGGGACAATCTCTTGCACTTCTGTTGTTCTACTGGCGCTGCCGGCTTGAGCTTTGGTCAGAAGTGGCAAAAGAAGGACTAATGGAAAGTGAACGTGTACTGGAGCAACAGAGTGTATGGATTTACAAGCGTTTGATTAAATGAGAAAAAAAGAGTTTACTTGAGAGAAAAACTTAACTTGGCCCGTACGGGGATCGAACCCACAACCTTGGCTTTATTAGCACCACGCTCTAACCAACTGAGCTAACCGGCCATGAATAACAGAGTTGTCCTTTTTCCATGACATGCAGATACACAGAAGAGTCGGTCTCACTATCGCAATTCCTTCATACTTTTCTCCTTCCGTCCCCTGTCTGGATTGCAATAACAAGAGCTGTTGAGTGCTGCACGCCAGCCTCAGCGCCTCTTCTTTCAGTAAATGTCACTGTGTGCTGTGATATCTTTGTAACATTGGTTGTTGCCGGAAGAAAAGGAAAGGATGGATAGAATTTGTATTCTTTTACAACAAAACCCAAAATGCATCGGCTTGCTTGCTCATTAAGTTTACAAGGCCAGCTGCTTTTGAGATATTCTAATTATAGTGGTTATTCGGCGTTGAAGGTAAGAGAGTTGTTTTTAGGTCTGGCTGTTCCTTCTGCTTTAAATTACTCTAGCTCATGTCAACAAAGTAACAACAAAACATAGCCAACGGTTTGTTGCTCAAGCCTTCCCTACTGCACCTTCCCATGTCTCTCCTGCCGACCACAGTGCAGGAAATTTGAGTTTGCATTTGCGCAAAGAGACATACAACACAAGAAGGCGCGCTTTCGTGCGCCGGGCACCACCCGGCCTGTGCATTCCTCACTGCCGTGAAATCAGTTTACTCAGCAGAGCATGACGCTGCAATTGGTTAGTAAGGCCTGCCTGACCAGAATAGTATATTTGGGGTCATGTATTTGATTGCATTTTTAAAACAGTAACAGAACTTAACTGCAATGTTTAAATAGGTCTAGACATATTTAAACAGTGTCAATTTGATAGAAGAATTCTGGAAAATTCAGAGGGGAGGCACCAATGTTTTCTTTTCCCTTTGGGTGGATGTGGCATTAAAGAGTTTGAAGACCACTGGTCTAAGTGGACACTAATACACCTGGATCCTCCTGAATTCCTCGCAACAGATGCCATCAAACCTGGCTGGAGAGCTACTGTGTTGGACTGATCCTGTCGATTCAAGTGGTCTTTCCTAGAGAGTCGGAGGTCATGGAAGTAGATGGAGTCGATGGTAAGCTTCAGGGCTTTGAAGTTTTCCCATCATCATCTGTCTCAGAAAAATGTGCTAGTAAAGACAGAGAATAAGGTAGCGGTCTTTTACATTAACCAGCAGTGAAGCATGCATTCAAAATCCCTCAATGCAATAGCAGAACAATTGGGCTATTGGGCAGAGATCAACCTGTTGCATACGTCGGCAGTACACATCAAGGGCACCGACAATGTGATGGCAGACAGCTGGAGGTTTCCAAATTTGCTGGAGTTGACGTTATCCAGGTCGTTGTTTTGAGAGATATGCCGAGAGTTTCTGAAACCCTTTCTGGATCTCTTTTCAAACAAGGACAATGCTCATCTTTGTCGATTCTGATCCAGGTTTCCAGAACAAGGAGCTTAGGTGGTGGACGTATTGGTGATAAAGTGGCTGAGAAGTCTCCTTTATACATTCCCCCCCTTTTTATTGATCCAGATGGTTCTCTTCAAGTCTCAGCAGGGGGAGGGAACTTGATTCTTGTTGACCCTGATTGGCCAGAGATGTCATGGTTTCCTCTTCTGAACCCCTGGCTCTTCTACCTCCTTGGGTACTGCTCAAGTGTGTCTCTTCTCAGAACGTCGTCCCTGACCTTCTTTCTCCAACTCACTCTGTCGCTTTGGAGGTTGAGAAGTCTGGACTGCTAGCAAAGGGTCTTTCCTCTTCCTTAGTGGAATTACTTCAGCACTCCAGCAGGCCTTCTACTTCGAAGTATTACTCAAAGAACTGGAAGTCCTTTCAGACGTGATGTTCTGCTCATGATCTTTTGGCACCTACCTGTAGTTTGTCTGCTATTTTGCATTTTTTTCTGAATGGGTTTCACTTGAATCTCTTTCCACTCTGAAAGCTCATTGGTTTGCGATAAAGGCTTTTAGGGACTTTTCTGAACTTTCATCGATGTTACACTCTTTGGTGTCTAGACTGTTATGATCTTTTGTCAATGGTAAGAACAATGAAAAATCCCTTTTCTCCAACTCAGAATCTTCCTACTCTTTTATAGGCTTTGCAATTTTATCTCTTTGAGGATCTGGATACTGTACAATTAAAGATTGTCTCCTATAAAGTTATTTTCCTATTTGCTATCACCTTGCTGAGAACAATTGGGGAGCTGGGAGCCTTAAAATGCTGTCCTCTCTTCATTTGATACTTTGGAAGATGGGGTAACTTTAAGGCCTAGCCCTACCTTTGCTGCAAAGGTTAAGTCTATTTTTGATAGATCTTAGGAAATAATTCTTCCTTCTTTCATTCCCTCTCCTTCCTCTCCGGAGGAACATTTGTTGAATACACTTGATGTTTAAAGAGCTCTTTTCATTTATGTCACCAGGCCTCTGCAGTTCAAGAAAACCGACTCCTTGTTTGTGACTTTTGGACAGCCTGGAAACGACAAGAAGGTGACTTTTATGACTCTGAGTAGGTGGATTAAGTTGTCAATTTTTCTGGCTTTGCAAGGCTTTTTAGAAAATCTTCCAGGTCAGGGATGGTCTACGAGAGAAATGGCCACCTCCTGGGTTGAATTCCAGTGAGTAACAATCTAGGAAATTCCTAGGGTGGTTACTTGGGCCTCAGGGCATACATTTGTCAAGCATTATCGCTTAATAAATTTTCTGTTTTGCATTTGAGTACCAATGTTTTGAACTCTGCATTACCCTAAGTCCATCTTGTCCTTGTCACAAACATTACATCCTGCCCACCTTCCCATCAGTCCTTTGGCAAGGGCTTGGCACCCAGGTTGGGTGCATGGCGCTAGCATTTAAGAATCCTCCTGTTCTTTCTTCGTCTTGGAGAGTGACATCACTTTACTTTGTAATGACTGTCACAAGGACGCAATGGACTAAGGCTAATGAAGATTACCAATAAGTAACCAACGCATCACCACTCTTTCTGAATGTGCGTGGCTCATTCTGCAGGACTTGTTCTTTGTATGATTCCTGGATTTTCAGAAGCCCTTTGATGGCAGCACCCCCACACTGAAAATTGTTTCAGCACCACTGGACAAGGGTCAGTTGTCATGCTCATCTGCGGCATAAATTTGCATTGAAGTAGTCTAACTCCCCAGGTCATGTCTTTTGCTCAATTTGCCTTTGTGAGTTTTCTCTCAATAATTGTTGATTTCCTTTGATCTTTCTTTCTTCTTTCACTTCACCTTCGCCTTCAGTGTATCTTTCGGCCCTGTTAAGAGACACGCCCCCTTGTAGCCACTTCTATACTTCTGTCTCCTAATTATTTTCCTATCCTTTCCCCTGTAACGTTGCTGATCCTAGCTATAGCATGACTATCCAGAATCTGTTCACCTGAGTTATGTTCCTCTTATCCCCACGCATCTAATAATCAGCTCTTGGTCTCCCTCCATCTCTCACTTGACATAGTCTGAGCCAGTGTCTCCATCTTGGAGAGACAATCTCTTGCACTTCTGTTGTTCTACTGGCGCTGCCGGCTTCAGCTTTGGTCAGAAGTGGCAAAAGAAGGACTAATGGAAAGTGAACGTGTACTGGAGCAACAGAGTGTATGGATTTACAAGCGTTTGATTAAATGAGAAAAAAAGAGTTTACTTGAGAGAAAAACCTTAACTTGGCCCGTACGGGGATCGTACCCGCGACCTTAGCGTTATTAGCACCACGCTCTAACCAACTGAGCTAACCGGCCATGAATGACAGAGTTATCCTTTTTCCATGACATGCAGATACACAGAAGAGTCGGTCTCACTATCGCAATTCCTTCATACTTTTCTCCTTCTGTCCCCTGTCTGGATTGCAATAACAAGAGCTGTTGAGTGCTGCACGCCAGCCTCAGCGCCTCTTCTTTCAGTCAATGTCACTGTGTGCTGTGATATCTTTGTAACATTGGTTGTTGCCGGAAGAAAAGGAAAGGATGGATAGGATTTGTATTCTTTTACAACAAAACCCAAAATCCATCGGCTTGCTTGCTCATTAAGTTTACAAGGCCAGCTGCTTTTGAGATATTCTAATTATAGTGGTTATTCGACGTTGGAGGTAAGAGAGTTGTTTTTAGGTCTGGCCGTTCCTTCTGCTTTAAATTACTCTAGCTCATGTCAACAAAGTAACAACAAAACATAGCCAACGGTTTGTTGCTCAAGCCTTCCCTGCTGCACCTTCCCATGTCTCTCCTTCCGACCACAGTGCAGGAAATTTGAGTTTACATTTGCGCAAAGAGACGTACAACACAAGAAGGCGCGCTTTCATGCGCCGGGCACCACCCGGCCTGTGCATTCCTCACTGCCGTGAGATCAGTTTACTCAGCAGAGCATGACGCTGCAATTGGTTAGTAAGGCCTGCCTGACCAGAATAGTATATTTGGGGTCATGTATTTGATTGCATTTTTAAAACAGTAACAGAACTTAACTGCAATGTTTAAATAGGTCTAGACATATTTAAACAGTGTCAATTTGATAGAAGAATTCTGGAAAATTCAGAGGGGAGGCACCAATGTTTTTATTTCCCTTTGGGTGGATGTGGCATTAAAGAGTTTGAAGACCACTGGTCTAAGTGGACACTAATACACCTGGATCCTCCTGAATTCCTCGCAACAGATGCCAGCAAACCTGGCTGGAGAGCTACTGTGTTGGACTGATCCTGTCGATTCAAGTGGTCTTTCCTAGAGAGTCGGAGGTCATGGAAGTAGATGGAGTTGATGGTAAGCTTCAGGGCTTTGAAGTTTTCCCATCATCATCTGTCTCAGAAAAATGTGCTAGTAAAGACAGAGAATAAGGTAGCGGTCTTTTACATTAACCAGCAGTGAAGCATGCATTCAAAATCCCTCAATGCAATAGCAGAACAATTGGGCTATTGGGCAGAGATCAACCTGTTGCATACGTCGGCAGTACACATCAAGGGCACCGACAATGTGATGGCAGACAGCTGGAGGTTTCCAAATTTGCTGGAGTTGACGTTATCCAGGTCGTTGTTTTGAGAGATATGCCGAGAGTTTGTGAAACCCTTTTTGGATCTCTTTTCAAACAAGGACAATGCTCATCTTTGTCGATTCTGATCCAGGTTTCCGGAACAAGGAGCCTAGGTGGTGGACGTATTGGTGATAAAGTGGCTGAGAAGTCTCCTTTATACATTCCCCCCCTTTTTATTGATCCAGATGGTTCTCTTCAAGTCTCAGCAGGGGGAGGGAACTTGATTCTTGTTGACCCTGATTGGCCAGAGATGTCATGGTTTCCTCTTCTGAACCCCTGGCTCTTCTACCTCCTTGGGTACTGCTCAAGTGTGTCTCTTCTCAGAACGTCGTCCCTGACCTTCTTGCTCCAACTCACTCTATCGCTTTGGAGGTTGAGAAGTCTGGACTGCTAGCAAAGGGTCTTTCCTCTTCCATAGTGGAGTTAATTCAGGACTCCAGCAGGCCTTCTACTTCGAAGTCTTACTCAAAGAACTGGAAGTCCTTTCAGACGTGATGTTCTGCTCATGATCTTTTGGCACCTACCTGTAGTTTGTCTGCTATTTTGCATTTTCTTCTGAATGGGTTTCACTTGAATCTCTTTCCACTCTGAAAGCTCATTGGTTTGCGATAAAGGCTTTTAGGGACTTTTCTGAACTTTCATCGATGTTACACTCTTTGGTGTCTAGACTGTTATGATCTTTTGTCAATGGTAAGAACAATGAAAAATCCCTTTTCTCCAACTCAGAATCTTCCTACTCTTTTATAGGCTTTGCAATTTTATCTCTTTGAGGATCTGGATACTGTACAATTAAAGATTGTCTCCTACAAAGATATTTTCCTATTTGCTATCACCTTGCTGAGAACAATTGGGGAGCTGGGAGCCTTAAAATGCTGTCCTCTCTTCATTTGATACTTTGGAAGATGGGGTAACTTTAAGGCCTAGCCCTACCTTTGCTGCAAAGGTTAAGTCTATTTTTGATAGATCTTAGGAAATAATTCTTCCTTCTTTCATTCCCTCTCCTTCCTCTCCGGAGGAACATTTGTTGAATACACTTGATGTTTAAAGAGCTCTTTTCATTTATGTCACCAGGCCTCTGCAGTTCAGGAAAACCAACTCCTTGTTTGTGACTTTTGGACAGCCTGGAAAAGACAAGAAGGTGACTTTTATGACTCTGAGTAGGTGGATTAAGTTGTCAGTTTTTCTGGCTTTGCAAGGCTTTTTAGAAAATCTTCCAGGTCAGGGATGGTCTACGAGAGAAATGGCCACCTCCTGGGTTGAATTCCAGTGAGTAACAATCTAGGAAATTCCTAGGGTGGTTACTTGGGCCTCAGGGCATACATTTGTCAAGCATTATCGCTTAATAAATTTTCTGTTTTGCATTTGAGTACCAATGTTTTGAACTCTGCATTACCCTAAGTCCATCTTGTCCTTGTCACAAACATTACATCCTGCCCACCTTCCCATCAGTCCTTTAGCAAGGGCTTGGCACCCAGGTTGGGTGCATGGCGCTAGCATTTAAGAATCCTCCTGTTCTTTCTTCCTCTTGGAGGGTGACATCACTTTACTTTGTAATGACTGTCACAAGGACGCAATGGACTAAGGCTAATGAAGATTACCAATAAGTAACCAACGCATCACCACTCTTTCTGAATGTGCGTGGCTCATTCTGCAGGACTTGTTCTTTGTATGATTCCTGGATTTTCAGAAGCCCTTTGATGGCAGCACCCCCACACTGAAAATTGTTTCAGCACCACTGGACAAGGGTCAGTTGTCATGCTCATCTGCGGCATAAATTTGCATTGAAGTAGTCTAACTCCCCAGGTCATGTCTTTTGCTCAATTTGCCTTTGTGAGTTTTCTGTCAATCATTGTTGATTTCCTTTGATCTTTCTTTCTTCTTTCACTTCACCTTCGCCTTCAGTGTATCTTTCGGCCCTGTTAAGAGACACGCCCCCTTGTAGCCACTTCTATACTTCTGTCACCTAATTATTTTCCTATCCTTTCCCCTGTAACGTTGCTGATCCTAGCTATAGCATGACTATCCAGAATCTGTTCACCTGAGTTATGTTCCTCTTATCCCCACGCATCTAATAATCAGCTCTTGGTCTCCCTCCACCTCTCACGTGACATAGTCTGAGCCAGTGTCTCCATCTTGGAGAGACAATCTCTTGCACTTCTGTTGTTCTACTGGCGCTGCCGGCTTGAGCTTTGGTCAGAAGTGGCAAAAGAAGGACTAATGGAAAGTGAACGTGTACTGGAGCAACAGAGTGTATGGATTTACAAGCGTTTGATTAAATGAGAAAAAAAGAGTTTATTTGAGAGAAAATACTTACCTTGGCCCGTACGGGGACCGAACCCTCGACCTTGGCATTATTAGCACAACGCTCTAACCAACACAGCTAACTGGCCATGAATGACAGAGTTATCCTTTTTCCATGACATGCAGATACACAGAAGAGTCGGTCTCACTATCGCAATTCCTTCATACTTTTCTCCTTCCGTCCCCTGTCTGGATTTCAATAACAAGAGCTGTTGAGTGCTGCACGCCAGCCTCAGCGCCTCTTCTTTCAGTCAATGTCACTGTGTGCTGTGATATCTTTGTAACATTGGTTGTTGCCGGAAGAAAAGGAAAGGATGGATAGAATTTGTATTCTTTTACAACAAAACCCATAAATGCATCGGCTTGCTTGCTCATTAAGTTTACAAGGCCAGCTGCTTTTGAGATATTCTAATTATAGTGGTTATTCGGCGTTGGAGGTAAGAGAGTTGTTTTTAGGTCTGGCCGTTCCTTCTGCTTTAAATTACTTTAGCTCATGTCAACAAAGTAACAACAAAACATAGCCAACGGTTTGTTGCTCAAGCCTTCCCTACTGCACCTTCCCATGTCTCTCCTACCGACCACACTGCAGGAAATTTGAGTTTGCATTTGCGCAAAGAGACGTACAACACAAGAAGGAGCGCTTTCGTGCGCCGGGCACCACCCGGGCTGTGCATTCCTCACTGCTGTGAGATCAGTTTACTCAGCAGAGCATCACGCTGCAATTGGTTAGTAAGGCCTGCCTGACCAGAATAGTATATTTGGGGTCATGTATTTGATTGCATTTTTAAAACAGTAACAGAACTTAACTGCAATGTTTAAATAGGTCTAGACATATTTAAACAGTGTCAATTTGATAGAAGAATTCTGGAAAATTCAGAGGGGAGGCACCAATGTTTTTTTTTCCCTTTGTGTGGATGTGGCATTAAAGAGTTTGAAGACCACTGGTCTAAGTGGACACTAATACACCTGGATCCTCCTGAATTCCTCGCAACAGATGCCAGCAAACCTGGCTGGAGAGCTACTGTGTTGGACTGATCCCGTCGATTCAAGTGGTCTTTCCTAGAGAGTCGGAGGTCATGGAAGTAGATGGAGTTTATGGTAAGCTTCAGGGCTTTGAAGTTTTCCCATCATCATCTGTCTCAGAAAAATGTGCTAGTAAAGACAGAGAATAAGGTAGCGGTCTTTTACATTAACCAGCAGTGAAGCATGCATTCAAAATCCCTCAATGCAATAGCAGAACAATTGGGCTATTGGGCAGAGATCAACCTGTTGCATACGTCGGCAGTACACATCAAGGGCACCGACAATGTGATGGCAGACAGCTGGAGGTTTCCAAATTTGCTGGAGTTGACGTTATCCAGGTCGTTGTTTTGAGAGATATGCCGAGAGTTTGTGAAACCCTTTCTGGATCTCTTTTCAAACAAGGACAATGCTCATCTTTGTCGATTCTGATCCAGGTTTCCGGAACAAGGAGCCTAGGTAGTGGACGTATTGGTGATAAAGTGGCTGAGAAGTCTCCTTTATACATTCCCCCCCTTTTTATTGATCCAGATGATTCTCTTCAAGTCTCAGCAGGGGGGAGGGGACTTGATTCTTGTTGGCCCTGATTGGCCAGAGATGTCATCGTTTCCTCTTCTGAACCCCTGGCTCTTCTACCTCCTTGGGTACTGCTCAAGTGTGTCTCTTCTCAGAACGACGTCCCTGACCTTCTTGCTCCAACTCACTCTATCGCTTTGGAGGTTGAGAAGTCTGGACTGCTAGCAAAGGGTCTTTCCTCTTCCTTAGTGGAGTTAATTCAGCACTCCAGCAGGCCTTCTACTTCGAAGTCTTACTCAAAGAACTGTAAGTCCTTTCAGACGTGATGTTCTGCTCATGATCTTTTGGCACCTACCTGTAGTTTGTCTGCTATTTTGCATTTTCTTCTGAATGGGTTTCACTTGAATATCTTTCCACTCTGAAAGCTCATTGGTTTGCGATAAAGGCTTTTAGGGACTTTTCTGAACTTTCATCGATGTTACACTCTTTGGTGTCTAGACTGTTATGATCTTTTGTCAATGGTAAGAACAATGAAAAATCCCTTTTCTCCAACTCAGAATCTTCCTACTCTTTTATAGGCTTTGCAATATTATCTCTTTGAGGATCTGGATACTGTAGAATTAAAGATTGTCTCCTATAAAATTATTTTCCTATTTGCTATCACCTTGCTGAGAACAATTGGGGAGCTGGGAGCCTTAAAATGCTGTCCTCTCTTCATTTGATACTTTGGAAGATGGGGTAACTTTAAGGCCTAGCCCTACCTTTGCTGCAAAGGTTAAGTCTATTTTTGATAGATCTTAGGAAATAATTCTTCCTTCTTTCATTCCCTCTCCTTCCTCTCCGGAAGAACATTTGTTGAATACACTTGATGTTTAAAGAGCTCTTTTCATTTATGTCACCAGGCCTCTGCAGTTCAGGAAAACCGACTCCTTGTTTGTGACTTTTGGACAGCCTGGAAAAGACAAGAAGGTGACTTTTATGACTCTGAGTAGGTGGATTAAGTTGTCAATTTTTCTGGCTTTGCAAGGCTTTTTAGAAAATCTTCCAGGTCAGGGATGGTCTACGAGAGGAATGGCCACCTCCTGGGTTGAATTCCAGTGAGTAACAATCTAGGAAATTCCTAGGGTGGTTACTTGGGCCTCAGGGCATACATTTGTCAAGCATTATGGCTTAATAAATTTTCTGTTTTGCATTTGAATACCAATGTTTTGAACTCTGCATTACCCTAAGTCCATCTTGTCCTTGTCACAAACATTACATCCTGCCCACCTTCCCATCAGTCCTTTGGCAAGGGCTTGGCACCCAGGTTGGGTGCATGGCGCTAGCATTTAAGAATCCTCCTGTTCTTTCTTCCTCTTGGAGGGTGACATCACTTTACTTTGTAATGACTGTCACAAGGACGCAATGGACTAAGGCTAATGAAGATTACCAATAAGTAACCAACGCATCACCACTCTTTCTGAATGTGCGTGGCTCATTCTGCAGGACTTCTTCTTTGTATTATTCCTGGATTTTCAGAAGCCCTTTGATGGCAGCACCCCCACACTGAAAATTATTTCAGCACCACTGGACAAGGGTCAGTTGTCATGCTCATCTGCGGCGTAAATTTGCCTTGAAGTAGTCTAACTCCCCAGGTCATGTCTTTTGCTCAATTTGCCTTTGTGAGTTTTCTTTCAATCACTGTTGATTTCCTTTGATCTTTCTTTCTTCTTTCACTTCACCTTCGCCTTCAGTGTATCTTTCGGCCCTGTTAAGAGACACGCCCCCTTGTAGTCACTTCTATACTTCTGTCACCTAATTATTTTCCTATCCTTTCCCCTGTAACGTTGCTGATCCTAGCTGTAGCATGACTATCCAGAATCTGTTCACCTGAGTTATGTTCCTCTTATCCCCACGCATATAATAATCAGCTCTTGGTCTCCCTCCACCTCTCACGTGACATAGTCTGAGCCAGTGTCTCCATCTTGGAGAGACAATCTCTTGCACTTCTGTTGTTCTACTGGCGCTGCCGGCTTGAGCTTTGGTTAGAAGTGGCAAAAGAAGGACTAATGGAAAGTGAACGTGTACTGGAGCAACAGAGTGTATGGATTTACAAGCGTTTGATTAAATGAGAAAAAAAGAGTTTACTTGAGAGAAAAAACTTAACTTGGCCCGTACGGGGATCGAACCCGTGACCTTGGCATTATTAGCACCACGCTCTAACCAACTGAGCTAACCGCCCATGAATGACAGAGTTATCCTTTTTCCATGACATGCACATACACAGAAGAGTCGGTCTCACTATCGCAATTCCTTCATACTTTTTTCCTTCCGTCCCCAGTCTGGATTGCAATAACAAGAGCTGTTGAGTGCTGCACGCCAGCCTCAGCGCCTCTTCTTTCAGTCAATGTCACTGTGTGCTGTGATATCTTTGTAATATTGGTTGTTGCCGGAAGAAAAGGAAAGGATGGATAGAATTTGTATTCTTTTACAACAAAAACCAAAATGCATCGGCTTGCTTGCTCATTAAGTTTACAAGGCCAGCTGCTTTTGAGATATTCTAATTATAGTGGTTATTCGGCGTTGGAGGTAAGAGAGTTGTTTTTAGGTCTGGCCGTTCCTTCTGCTTTAAATTACTTTAGCTCATGTCAACAAAGTAACAACAAAACATAGCCAACGGTTTGTTGCTCAAGCCTTCCCTACTGCACCTTCCCATGTCTCTCCTACCGACCACAGTGCAGGAAATTTGAGTTTGCATTTGCGCAATTAGACGTACAACACAAGAAGGAGCGCTTTCGTGCGCCGGGCACCACCCGGCCTGTGCATTCCTCACTGCCGTGAGATCAGTTTACTCAGCAGAGCATGACGCTGCAATTGGTTAGTAAGGCCTGCCTGACCAGAATAGTATATTTGGGGTCATGTATTTGATTGCATTTTTAAAACAGTAACAGAACTTAACTGCAATGTTTAAATAGGTCTAGACATATTTAAACCGTGTCAATTTGATAGAAGAATTCTAGAAAATTCAGAGGGGAGGCACCAATGTTTTTTTTTCCCTTTGGGTGGATGTGGCATTAAAGAGTTTGAAGACCACTGGTCTAAGTGGACACTAATACACCTGGATCCTCCTGAATTCCTCGCAACAGATGCCAGCAAACCTGGCTGGAGAGCTACTGTGTTGGTCTGATCCTGTCGATTCAAGTGGTCTTTCCTAGAGAGTCGGAGGTCATGGAAGTAGATGGAGTTGATGGTAAGCTTCAGGGCTTTGAAGTTTTCACATCATCATCTGTCTCAGAAAAATGTGCTAGTAAAGACAGAGAATAAGGTAGCGGTCTTTTACATTAACCAGCAGTGAAGCATGCATTCAAAATCCCTCAATGCAATAACAGAACAATTGGGCTATTGGGCAGAGATCAACCTGTTGCATACGTCGGCAGTACACATCAAGGGCACCGACAATGTGATGGCAGACAGCTGGAGGTTTCCAAATTTGCTGGAGTTGACGTTATCCAGGTCGTTGTTTTGAGAGATATGCCGAGAGTTTGTGAAACCCTTTCTGGATCTCTTTTCAAACAAGTACAATGCTCATCTTTGTCGATTCTGATCCAGGTTTCCGGAACAAGGAGCCTAGGTGGTGGACGTATTGGTGATAAAGTGGCTGAATAGTCTCCTTTATACATTCCCCCCCCTTTTTATTGATCCAGATGGTTCTCTTCAAGTCTCAGCAGGGGGAGGGAACTTGATTCTTGTTGACCCTGATTGGCCAGAGATGTCATGGTTTCCTCTTCTGAACCCCTGGCTCTTTTACCTCCTTGGGTACTGCTCAAGTGTGTCTCTTCTCAGAACGTCGTCCCTGACCTTCTTGCTCCAACTCACTCTATCGCTTTGGAGGTTGAGAAGTCTGGACTGCTAGCAAAGGGTCTTTCCTCTTCCTTAGTGGAGTTACTTCAGCACTCCAGCAGGCCTTCTACTTCGAAGTCTTACTCAAAGAACTGGAAGTCCTTTCAGACGTGATGTTCTGCTCATGATCTTTTGGCACCTACCTGTTGTTTGTCTGCTATTTTGCATTTTCTTTTGAATGGGTTTCACTTGAATCTCTTTCCACTCTGAAAGCTCATTGGTTTGCGATAAAGGCTTTTAGGGACTTTTCTGAACTTTCATCGATGTTACACTTTTGGTGTCTAGACTGTTATGATCTTTTGTCAATGGTAAGAACAATGAAAAATCCCTTTTCTCCAACTCAGAATCTTCCTACTCTTTTATAGGCTTTGCAATTTTATCTCTTTGAGGATCTGGATACTGTACAATTAAAGGTTGTCTCCTATAAAGTTATTTACCTATTTGCTATCACCTTGCTGAGAACAATTGGGGATTTGGGAGCCTTAAAATGCTGTCCTCTCTTCATTTGATACTTTGGAAGATGGGGAAACTTTAAGGCCTAGCCCTACCTTTGCTGCAAAGGTTAAGTCTATTTTTGATAGATCTTAGGAAATAATTCTTCCTTCTTTCATTCCCTCTCCTTCCTCTCCGGAAGAACATTTGTTGAATACACTTGATGTTTAAAGAGCTCTTTTCATTTATGTCACCAGGCCTCTCCAGTTCAGGAAAACCGACTCCTTGTTTGTGACTTTTGGACAGCCTGGAAAAGACAAGAAGGTGACTTTTATGACTCTGAGTAGGTGGATTAAGTTGTCAATTTTTCTGGCTTTGCAAGGCTTTTTAGAAAATCTTTCAGGTCAGGGATGGTCTACGAGAGGAATGGCCACCTCCTGGGTTGAATTCCAGTGAGTAACAATCTAGGAAATTCCTAGGGTGGTTACTTGGGCCTCAATGCATACATTTGTGAAGCATTATCACTTAATAAATTTTCTGTTTTGCATTTGAGTACCAATGTTTTGAACTCTGCTTTACCCTAAGTCCATCTTGTCCTTGTCACAAACATTACATCCTGCCCACCTTCCCATCAGTCCTTTGGCAAGGGCTTGGCACCCAGGTTGGGTGCATGGCGCTAGCATTTAAGAATCCTCCTGTTCTTTCTTCCTCTTGGAGGGTGACATCACTTTACTTTGTAATGACTGTCACAAGGACGCAATGGACTAAGGCTAATGAAGATTACCAATAAGTAACCAACGCATCACCACTCTTTTTGAATGTGCGTGGCTCATTCTGCAGGACTTGTTCTTTGTATGATTCCTGGATTTTCAGAAGCCCTTTGATGGCAGCACCCCCACACTGAAAATTGTTTCAGCACCACTGGACAAGGGTCAGTTGTCATGCTCATCTGCGGCGTAAATTTGCATTGAAGTAGTCTAACTCCCCAGGTCCTGTCTTTTGCTCAATTTGCCTTTGTGAGTTTTCTCTCAATCACTGTTGATTTCCTTTGATCTTTCTTTCTTCTTTCACTTCACCTTCGCCTTCAGTGTATCTTTCGGCCCTGTTAAGAGACACGCCCCCTTGTAGCCACTTCTATACTTCTGTCACCTAATTATTTTCCTATTCTTTCCCCTGTAACGTTGCTGATCCTAGCTATAGCATGACTATCCAGAATCTGTTCACCTGAGTTATGTTCCTCTTATCCCCACGCATCTAATAATCAGCTCTTGGTCTCCCTCCACCTCTCACGTGACATAGTCTGAGCCAGTGTCTCCAAATTGGAGAGACAATCTCTTGCACTTCTGTTGTTCTACTGTCGCTGCCGGCTTCAGCTTTGGTCAGAAGTGGCAAAAGAAGGACTAATGGAAAGTGAACGTGTACTGGAGCAACAGAGTGTATGGATTTACAAGCGTTTGATTAAATGAGAAAAAAAGAGTTTACTTGAGAGAAAAAACTTAACTTGGCCCGTACGGGGATCCAACCCGCAACCTTGGTGTTATTAGCACCACGCTCAAACCAACTGAGCTAACCGGCCATGAATGACAGAGTTATCCTTTTTCCATGACATGCAGATACACAGAAGAGTCGGTCTCACTATCGCAATTCCTTCATACTTTTCTCCTTCTGTCCCCTGTCTGGATTGCAATAACAAGAGCTGTTGAGTGCTGCACGCCAGCCTCAGCGCCTCTTCTTTCAGTCAATGTCACTGTGTGCTGTGATATCTTTGTAAGAGTGGTTGTTGCCGGAAGAAAAGGAAGGGATGGATAGGATTTGTATTCTTTTACAACAAAACCCAAAATGCATCGGCTTGCTTGCTCATTAAGTTTACAAGGCCAGCTGCTTTTGAGATATTCTAATTATAGTGGTTATTCGGCGTTGGAGGTAAGAGAGTTGTTTTTAGGTCTGGCCGTTCCTTCTGCTTTAAATTACTCTAGCTCATGTCAACAAAGTAACAACAAAACATAGCCAACGGTTTGTTGCTCAAGCCTTCCCTACTGCACCTTCCCATGTCTCTCCTGCCGACCACAGTGCAGGAAATTTGAGTTTGCATTTGCGCAAAGAGACGTACAACACAAGAAGGCACGCTTTCGTGCGCCGGGCACCACCCGGCCTGTGCATTCCTCACTGCCGTGAGATCAGTTTACTCAGCAGAGCATGACGCTGCAATTGGTTAGTAAGGCCTGCCTGACCAGAATAGTATATTTGGGGTCATGTATTTGATTGCATTTTTAAAACAGTAACAGAACTTAACTGCAATGTTTAAATAGGTCTAGACATATTTAAACAGTGTCAATTTGAAAGAAGAATTCTGGAAAATTCAGAGGGGAGGCACCAATGTTTTTTTTCCCTTTGGGTGGATGTGGCATTAAAGAGTTTGAAGACCACTGGTCTAAGTGGACACTAATACACCTGGATCCTCCTGAATTCCTCGCAACAGATGCCAGCAAACCTGGCAGGAGAGCTACTGTGTTGGACTGATCCTGTCGATTCAAGTGGTCTTTCCTAGAGAGTCGGAGGTCATGGAAGTAGATGGAGTTGATGGTAAGCTTCAGGGCTTTGAAGTTTTCCCATCATCATCTGTCTCAGAAAAATGTGCTAGTAAAGACAGAGAATAAGGTACTGGTCTTTTACATTAACCAGCAGTGAAGCATGCATTCAAAATCCCTCAATGCAATAGCAGAACAATTGGGCTATTGGGCAGAGATCAACCTGTTGCATACGTCGGCAGTACACATCAAGGGCACCGACAATGTGATGGCAGACAGCTGGAGGTTTCCAAATTTGCTGGAGTTGACGTTATCCAGGTCGTTGTTTTGAGAGATATGCCGAGAGTTTGTGAAACCCTTTCTGGATCTCTTTTCAAACAAGGACAATGCTCATCTTTGTCGATTCTGATCCAGGTTTCCGGAACAAGGAGCCTAGGTGGTGGACGTATTGGTGATAAAGTGGCTGAGAAGTCTCCTTTATACATTCCCCCCCCTTTTTATTGATCCAGATGGTTCTCTTCAAGTCTCAGCAGGGGGAGGGAACTTGATTCTTGTTGACCCGGATTGGCCAGAGATGTCATGGTTTCCTCTTCTGAACCCCTGGCTCTTCTACCTCCTTGGGTACTGCTCAAGTGTGTCTCTTCTCAGAACGTCGTCCCTGACCTTCTTGCTCCAACTCACTCTATCGCTTTGGAGGTTGAGAAGTCTGGACTGCTAGCAAAGGGTCTTTCCTCTTCCTTAGTGGAGTTAATTCAGCACTCGAGCAGGCCTTCTACTTCGAAGTCTTACTCAAAGAACTGGAAGTCCTTTCAGACGTGATGTTCTGCTCATGATCTTTTGGCACCTACCTATAGTTTGTCTGCTATTTTGCATTTTCTTCTGAATGGGTTTCACTTGAATCTCTTTCCACTCTGAAAGCTCATTGGTTTGCGATAAAGGCTTTTAGCGACTTTTCTGAACTTTCATCGATGTTACACTCTTTGGTGTCTAGACTGTTATGATCTTTTGTCAATGGTAAGAAGAATGAAAAATCCCTTTTCTCCAACTCAGAATCTTCCTACTCTTTTATAGGCTTTGCAATTTTATCTCTTTGAGGATCTGGATACTGTACAATTAAAGATTGTCTCCTATAAAGTTATTTTCCTATTTGCTATCACCTTGCTGAGAACAATTGGGGAGCTGGGAGCCTTAAAATGCTGTCCTCTCTTCATTTGATACTTTGGAAGATGGGGTAACTTTAAGGCCTAGCCCTACCTTTGCTGCAAAGATTAAGTCTATTTTTGATAGATCTTAGGAAATAATTCTTCCTTCTTTCATTCCCTCTCCTTCCTCTCCGGAAGAACATTTGTTGAATACACTTGATGTTTAAAGAGCTCTTTTCATTTATGTCACCAGGCCTCTGCAGTTCAGGAAAACCGACTCCTTGTTTGTGACTTTTGGACAGCCTCGAAAAGACAAGAAGGTGACTTTTATGACTCTGTGTAGGTGGATTAAGTTGTCAATTTTTCTGGCTTTGCAAGGCTTTTTGGAAAATCTTCCAGGTCAGGGATGGTCTACGAGAGGAATGGCCACCTCCTGGGTTGAATTCCAGTGAGTAACAATCTAGGAAATTCCTAGGGTGGTTACTTGGGCCTCAATGCATACATTTGTGAAGCATTATCGCTTAATACATTTTCTGTTTTGCATTTGAGTACCAATGTTTTGAACTCTGCATTACCCTAAGTCCATCTTGTCCTTGTCACAAACATTACATCCTGCCCACCTTCCCATCAGTCCTTTGACAAGGGCTTGGCACCCAGGTTGGGTGCATGGCGCTAGCATTTAAGAATCCTCCTGTTCTTTCTTCCTCTTGGAGGGTGACATCACTTTACTTTGTAATGACTGTCACAAGGACGCAATGGACTAAGGCTAATGAAGATTACCAATAAGTAACCAACGCATCACCACTCTTTCTGAATGTGCGTGGCTCATTCTGCAGGACTTGTTCTTTGTATGATTCCTGGATTTTCAGAAGCCCTTTGATGGCAGCACCCCCACACTGAAAATTGTTTCAGCACCACTGGACAAGGGTCAGTTGTCATGCTCATCTGCGGTGTAAATTTGCATTGAAGTAGTCTAACTCCCCAGGTCATGTCTTTTGCTCAATTTGCCTTTGTGAGTTTTCTCTCAATCATTGTTGATTTCCTTTGATCTTTCTTTCTTCTTTCACTTCACCTTCGCCTTCAGTGTATCTTTCGGCCCTGTTAAGAGACACGCCCCCTTGTAGCCACTTCTATACTTCTGTCACCTAATTATTTTCCTATCCTTTCCCCTGTAACGTTGCTGATCCTAGCTATAGCATGACTATCCAGAATCTGTTCACCTGAGTTATGTTCCTCTTATCCCCACGCATCTAATAATCAGCTCTTGGTCTCCCTCCACCTCTCACGTGACATAGTCTGAGCCAGTGTCTCCATCTTGGAGAGACAATCTCTTGCACTTCTGTTGTTCTACTGACGCTGCCGGCTTGAGCTTTGGTCAGAAGTGGAAAGTGAACGTGTACTGGAGAAACAGAGTGTATGGATTTACAAGCGTTTGATTAAATGAGAAAAAAGAGTTTACTTGAGAGAAAAAACTTAACTTGGCCCGTACAGGGATCCAACCCGCGACCTTGGCGTTATTAGCACCACGCTCTAACCAACTGAGCTAACCGGCCATGAATGAAAGAATTATCCTTTTTCCATGACATGCAGATACACAGAAGAGTCGGTCTCACTATCGCAATTCCTTCATACTTTTCTCCTTCTGTCCCCTGTCTGGATTGCAATAACAAGAGCTGTTGAGTGCTGCACGCCAGCCTCAGCGCCTCTTCTTTCAGTCAATGTCACTGTGTGCTGTGATATCTTTGTAACATTGGTTGTTGCCGGAAGAAAAGGAAAGGATGGATAGGATTTGTATTCTTTTACAACAAAACCCAAAATGCATCCGCTTGCTTGCTCATTAAGTTTACAAGGCCAGCTGCTTTTGAGATATTCTAATTATAGTGGTTATTCGGCGTTGGAGGTAAGGGAGTTGTTTTTAGGTCTGGCCGTTCCTTCTGCTTTAAATTACTCTAGCTCATGTCAACAAAGTAACAACAAAACATAGCCAACGGTTTGTTGCTCAAGCCTTCCCTACTGCACCTTCCCATGTCTCTCCTGCCGACCACAGTGCAGGAAATTTGAGTTTGCATTTGCGCAAAGAGACGTACAACAGATGAAGGCGCGCTTTTGTGCGCCGGGCACCACCCGGCCTGTGCATTCCTCACTGCCGTGAGATCAGTTTACTCAGCAGAGCATGACGCTGCAATTGGTTAGTAAGGCCTGCCTGACCAGAATAGTATATTTGGGGTCATGTATTTGATTGCATTTTTAAAACAGTAACAGAACTTAACTGCAATGTTTAAATAGGTCTAGACATATTTAAACAGTGTCAATTTGATAGAAGAATTCTGGAAAATTCAGAGGGGAGGCACCAATGTTTTTTTTTCCCTTTGGGTGGATGTGGCATTAAAGAGTTTGAAGACCACTGGTCTAAGTGGACACTAATACACCTGGATCCTCCTGAATTCCTCGCAACAGATGCCAGCAAACCTGGTTGGAGAGCTACTGTGTTGGACTGATCCTGTCGATTCAAGTGGTCTTTCCTAGAGAGTCGGAGGTCATGGAAGTTGATGGAGTTGATGGTAAGCTTCAGGGCTTTGAAGTTTTCCCATCATCATCTGTCTCAGAAAAATGTGCTAGTAAAGACAGAGAATAAGGTAGCGGTCTTTTACATTAACCAGCAGTGAAGCATGCATTCAAAATCCCTCAATGCAATAGCAGAACAATTGGGCTATTGGGCAGAGATCAACCTGTTGCATACGTCGGCAGTACACATCAAGGGCACCGACAATGTGATGGCAGACAGCTGGAGGTTTCCAAATTTGCTGGAGTTGACGTTATCCAGGTTGTTGTTTTGAGAGATATGCCGAGAGTTTGTGAAACCCTTTCTGGATCTCTTTTCAAACAAGGACAATGCTCATCTTTGTCGATTCTGATCCAGGTTTCCGGAACAAGGAGCCTAGGTGGTGGACGTATTGGTGATAAAGTGGCTGAGAAGTCTCCTTTATACATTCCCCCCCTTTTTATTGATCCAGATGGTTCTCTTCAAGTCTCAGCAGGGGGAGGGAACTTGATTCTTGTTGACCCTGATTGGCCAGAGATGTCATGGTTTCCTCTTCTGAACCCCTGGCTCTTCTACCTCCTTGGGTACTGCTCAAGTGTGTCTCTTCTCAGAACGTCGTCCCTGACCTTCTTGCTCCAACTCACTCTATCGCTTTGGAGGTTGAGAAGTCTGGACTGCTAGCAAAGGGTCTTTCCTCTTCCTTAGTGGAGTTAATTCAGCACTCCAGCAGGCCTTCTACTTCGAAGTCTTACTCAAAGAACTGGAAGTCCTTTCAGACGTGATGTTCTGCTCATGATCTTTTGGCACCTACCTGTAGTTTGTCTGCTATTTTGCATTTTCTTCTGAATGGGTTTCACTTGAATCTCTTTCCACTCTGAAAGCTCATTGGTTTGCGATAAAGGCTTTTAGGGACTTTTCTGAACTTTCATCGATGTTACACTCTTTGGTGTCTAGACTGTTATGATCTTTTGTCAATGGTAAGAACAATGAAAAATCCCTTTTCTCCAACTCAGAATCTTCCTACTCTTTTATAGGCTTTGCAATTTTATCTCTTTGAGGATCTGGATACTGTACAATTAAAGATTGTCTCCTATAAAGTTATTTTCCTATTTGCTATCACCTTGCTGAGAACAATTGGGGAGCTGGGAGCCTTAAAATGCTGTCCTCTCTTCATTTGATACTTTGGAAGATGGGGTAACTTTAAGGCCTAGCCCTACCTTTGCTGCAAAGGATAAGTCTATTTTTGATAGATTTTAGGAAATAATTCTTCCTTCTTTCATTCCCTCTCCTTCCTCTCCGGAAGAGCATTTGTTGAATACACTTGATGTTTAAAGAGCTCTTTTCATTTATGTCACCAGGCCTCTGCAGTTCAGGAAAACCGACTCCTTGTTTGTGACTTTTGGACAGCCTCGAAAAGACAAGAAGGTGACTTTTATGACTCTGAGTAGGTGGATTAAGTTGTGAATTTTTCTGGCTTTGCAAGGCTTTTTAGAAAATCTTCCAGGTCAGGGATGGTCTACGAGAGGAATGGCCACCTCCTGGGTTGAATTCCAGTGAGTAACAATCTAGGAAATTCCTAGGGTGGTTACTTGGGCCTCAATGCACACATTTGTGAAGCATTATCGCTTAATACATTTTCTGTTTTGCATTTGAGTACCAATGTTTTGAACCCTGCATTACCCTAAGTCCATCTTGTCCTTGTCACAAACATTACATCCTGCCCACCTTCCCATCAGTCCTTTGGCAGGGGCTTGGCACCCAGGTTGGGTGCATGGCGCTAGCATTTAAGAATCCTCCTGTTCTTTCTTCCTCTTGGAGGGTGACATCACTTTACTTTGTAATGACTGTCACAAGGATGCAATGTACTAAGGCTAATGAAGATTACCAATAAGTAACCAACGCATCACCACTCTTTCTGAATGTGCGTGGCTCATTCTGCAGGACTTGTTCTTTGTATGATTCCTGGATTTTCAGAAGCCCTTTGATGGCAGCACCCCCACGCTGAAAATTGTTTCAGCACCACTGGACAAGGGTCAGTTGTCATGCTCATCTGCGGCGTAAATTTGCCTTGAAGTAGTCTAACTCCCCAGGTCATGTCTTTTGCTCAATTTGCCTTTGTGAGTTTTCTTTCAATCACTGTTGATTTCCTTTGATCTTTCTTTCTTCTTTCACTTCACCTTCGCCTTCAGTGTATCTTTCGGCCCTGTTAAGAGACACGCCCCCTTGTAGCCACTTCTATACTTCTGTGACCTAATTATTTTCCTATCCTTTCCCTTGTAACGTTGCTGATCCTAGCTATAGCATGACTATCCAGAATCTGTTCACCTGAGTTATGTTCCTCTTATCCCCACGCATCTAATAATCAGCTCTTGGTCTCCCTCCACCTCTCACGTGACATATTCTGAGCCAGTGTCTCCATCTTGGAGAGACAATCTATTGCACTTCTGTTGTTCTACTGGCGCTGCCAGCTTCAGCTTTGGTCAGAAGTGGCAAAAGAAGGACTAATGGAAAGTGAACGTGTACTGGAGCAACAGAGTGTATGGATTTACAAGCGTTTGATTAAATGAGAAAAAAAGAGTTTACTTGAGAGAAATAACTTAACTTGACCCGTACGGGGATCGAACCCGCGACCTTGGCGTTATTAGCACCACGCTCTAACCAACTGAGCTAACCGGCCATGAATGACTGAGTAATCCTTTTTCCATGACATGCAGATACACAGAAGAGTCGGTCTCACTATCGCAATTCCTTCATGCTTTTCTCCTTCCGTCCCCTGTCTGGATTGCAATAACAAGAGCTGTTGAGTGCTGCACGCCAGCCTCAGCGCCTCTTCTTTCAGTCAATCTCTCTGTGTGCTGTGATATCTTTGTAACATTGGTTGTTGCCTGAAGAAAAGGAAAGGATGGATAGGATTTCTATTCTTTTACAACAAAACCCAAAATGCATCGGCTTGCTTGCTCATTAAGTTTACAAGGCCAGCTGCTTTTGAGATATTCTAATTATAGTGGTTATTCGGCGTTGGAGGTAAGAGATTTGTTTTTAGGTCTGGCCGTTCCTTCTGCTTTAAATTACTCTAGCTCATGTCAACAAAGTAACAACAAAACATAGCCAACGGTTTGTTGCTCAAGCCTTCCCTACTGCACCTTCCCATGTCTCTCCTGCCGACCACAGTGCAGGAAATTTGAGTTTGCATTTGCGCAAAGAGAGGTACAACACAAGAAGGCGCGCTTTCGTGCGCCGGGCACCACCCGGCCTGTGCATTCCTCACTGCCGTGAGATCAGTTTACTCAGCAGAGCATGACGCTGCAATTGCTTAGTAATGCCTGCCTGACCAGAATAGTATATTTGGGGTCATGTATTTGATTGCATTTTTAAAACAGTAACAGAACTTAACTGCAATGTTTAAATAGGTCTAGACATATTTAAACAGTGTCAATTTGAGAGAAGAATTCTGGAAAATTCAGAGGGGAGGCACCAATGTTTTTTTTTCCCTTTGGGTGGATGTGGCATTAAAGAGTTTGAAGACCACTGGTCTAAGTGGACAATAATACACCTGGATCCTCCTGAATTCCTCCCAACAGATGCCAGCAAACCTGGCTGGAGATCTACTGTGTTGGACTGATCCTGTCGATTCAAGTGGTCTTTCCTAGAGAGTCGGAGGTCATGGAAGTAGATGGAGTTGATGGTAAGCTTCAGGGCTTTGAAGTTTTCCCATCATCATCTGTCTCAGAAAAATGTGCTAGTAAAGACAGAGAATAAGGTAGCGGTCTTTTACATTTACCAGCAGTGAAGCATGCATTCAAAATCCCTCAATGCAATAGCAGAACAATTGGGCTATTGGGCAGAGATCAACCTGTTGTATACGTCGGCAGTACACATCAAGGGCACCGACAATGTGATGGCAGACAGCTGGAGGTTTCCAAATTTGCTGGAGTTGACGTTATCCAGGTCGTTGTTTTGAGAGATATGCTGAGAGTTTGTGAAACCCTTTCTGGATCTCTTTTCAAACAAGGACAATGCTCATCTTTGTCGATTCTGATCCAGGTTTCCGGAACAAGGAGCCTAGGTAGTGGACGTATTGGTGATAAAGTGGCTGAGAAGTCTCCTTTATACATTCCCCCCCTTTTTATTGATCCAGATGGTTCTCTTCAAGTCTCAGCAGGGGGAGGGAACTTGATTCTTGTTGGCCCTGATTGGCCAGAGATGTCATCGTTTCCTCTTCTGAACCCCTGGCTCTTCTACCTCCTTGGGTACTGCTCAAGTGTGTCTCTTCTCAGAACGTCGTCCCTGACCTTCTTGCTCCAACTCACTCTATCGCTTTGGAGGTTGAGAAGTCTGGACTGCTAGCAAAGGGTCTTTCCTCTTCCTTAGTGGAGTTATTTCAGCACTCCAGCAGGCCTTCTACTTCGAAGTCTTACTCAAAGAACTGGAAGTCCTTTCAGACGTGATGTTCTGCTCATGATCTTTTGGCACCTACCTGTAGTTTGTCTGCTATTTTGCAATTTCGTCTGAATGGGTTTCACTTGAATCTCTTTCCACTCTGAAAGCTCATTGGTTTGCGATAAAGGCTTTTAGGGACTTTTCTGAACTTTCATCGATGTTACACTCTTTGGTGTCTAGACTGTTATGATCTTTTGTCAATGGTAAGAACAATGAAAAATCCCTTTTCTCCAACTCAGAATCTTCCTACTCTTTCATAGGCTTTCCAATTTTATCTCTATGAGGATCTGGATACTGTACAATTAAAGATTGTCTCCGATAAAGTTATTTTCCTATTTGCTATCACCTTGCTGAGAACAATTGGGGAGCTGGGAGCCTTAAAATGCTGTCCTCTCTTCATTTGATACTTTAGAAGATGGGGTAACTTTAAGGCCTAGCCCTACCTTTGCTGCAAAGGTTAAGTCTATTTTTGATAGATCTTAGGAAATAATTCTTCCTTCTTTCATTCCCTCTCCTTCCTCTCCGGAAGAACATTTGTTGAATACACTTGATGTTTAAAGAGCTCTTTTCATTTATGTCACCAGGCCTCTGCAGTTCAGGAAAACCGACTCCTTGTTTGTGACTTTTGGACAGCCTGGAAAAGACAAGAAGGTGACTTTTATGACTCTGAGTAGGTGGATTAAGTTGTCAATTTTTCTGGCTTTGCAAGGCTTTTTAGAAAATCTTCCAGGTCAGGGATGGTCTACGAGAGGAATGGCCACCTCCTGGGTTGAATTCCAGTGAGTAACAATCTAGGAAATTCCTAGGGTGGTTACTTGGGCCTCAATGCATACATTTGTGAAGCATTATCGCTTAATACATTTTCTGTTTTGCATTTGAGTACCAATGTTTTGAACTCTGCATTACCCTAAGTCCATCTTGTCCTTCTCACAAACATTACATCCTGCCCACCTTCCCATCAGTCCTTTGGCAAGGGCTTGGCACCCAGGTTGGGTGCATGGCGCTAGCATTTAAGAATCCTCCTGTTCTTTCTTCCTCTTGGAGGGTGACATCACTTTACTTTGTAATGACTGTCACAAGGACGCAATGGACTAAGGCTAATGAAGATTACCAATAAGTAACCAACGCATCACCACTCTTTCTGAATGTGCGTGGCTCATTCTGCAGGACTTGTTCTTTGTATGATTCCTGGATTTTCAGAAGCCCTTTGATGGCAGCACCCCCACACTGAAAATTGTTTCAGCACCACTGGACAAGGGTCAGTTGTCATGCTCATCTGCGGCGTAAATTTGCATTGAAGTAGTCTAACTCCCCAGGTCCTGTCTTTTGCTCAATTTGCCTTTGTGAGTTTTCTCTCAATCACTGTTGATTTCCTTTGATCTTTCTTTCTTTCTTCTTTCAGTTCACCTTCGCCTTCAGTGTATCTTTCGGCCCTGTTAAGATACACGCCCCCTTGTAGCCACTTCTATACTTCTGTCACCTAATTATTTTTCTATCCTTTCCCCTGTAACGTTGCTGATCCTAGCTATAGCATGACTATCCAGAATCTGTTCACCTGAGTTATGTTCCTCTTATCCCCACGCATCTAATAATCAGCTCTTGGTCTCCCTCCACCTCTCACGTGACATAGTCTGAGCCAGTGTCTCCATCTTGGAGAGACAATCTCTTGCACTTCTGTTGTTCTACTGGCGCTGCCGGCTTGAGCTTTGGTCAGAAGTGGCAAAAGAAGGACTAATGGAAAGTGAACGTGTACTGGAGCAACAGAGTGTATGGATTTAAAAGCGTTTGATTAAATGAGAAAAAAAGAGTTTACTTGAGAGAAAAAACTTAACTTGGCCCGTACGGGGATCGAAGCCGCAACCTTGGCGTTATTAGAACCACGCTCTAACCAACTGAGCTAACCGGCCACGAGTGACAGAGTTATCCTTTTTCCATGACATGCAGATACACAGAAGAGTCGGTCTCACTATCGCAATTCCTTCATACTTTTCTCCTTCCGTCCCCTGCCTGGATTGCAATAACAAGAGCTGTTGAGTGCTGAACGCCAGCCTCAGCGCCTCTTCTTTCAATCAATGTCACTGTGTGCTGTGATGTCTTTGTAACATTGGTTGTTGCCGGAAGAAAAGGAAAGGATGGATAGGATTTCTATTCTTTTACAACAAAACCCAAAATGCATCGGCTTGCTTGCTCATTAAGTTTACAAGGCCAGCTGCTTTTGAGATATTCTAATTATAGTGGTTATTCGCCGTTGGAGGTAAGAGAGTTGTTTTTAGGTCTGGCCGTTCCTTCTGCTTTAAATTACTCTAGCTCATGTCAACAAAGTAACAACAAAACATAGCCAACGGTTTGTTGCTCAAGCCTTCCCTACTGCACCTTCCCATGTCTCTCCTGCCGACCACAGTGCAGGAAATTTGAGTTTGCATTTGTGCAAAGAGACGTACAACACAAGAAGGCGCGCTTTCGTGCACCGGGCACCACCCGGCCTGTGCATTCCTCACTGCCGTGAGATCAGTTTACTCAGCAGAGCATGACGCTGCAATTGGTTAGTAAGGCCTGCCTGACCAGAATAGTATATTTGGGGTCATGTATTTGATTGCATTTTTAAAACAGTAACAGAACTTAACTGCAATGTTTAAATAGGTCTAGACATATTTAAACAGTGTCAATTTGATAGAAGAATTCTGGAAAATTCAGAGGGGAGGCACCAATGTTTTTTTTTTCCTTTGGGTGGATGTGGCATTAAAGAGTTTGAAGACCACTGGTCTAAGTGGACACTAATACACCTGGATCCTCCTGAATTCCTCCCAACAGATGCCAGCAAACCTGGCCGGAGAGCTACTGTGTTGGACTGATCCTGTCGATTCAAGTGGTCTTTCCTAGAGAGTCGGAGGTCATGGAAGTAGATGGAGTTGATGGTAAGCTTCAGGGCTTTGAAGTTTTCCCATCATCATCTGTCTCAGAAAAATTTGCTAGTAAAGACAGAGAATAAGGTAGCGGTCTTTTACATTAACCAGCAGTGAAGCATGCATTCAAAATCCCTCAATGCAATAGCAGAACAATTGGGCTATTGGGCAGAGATCAACCTGTTGCATACGTCGGCAGTACACATCAAGGGCACCGACAATGTGATGGCAGACAGCTGGAGGTTTCCAAATTTGCTGGAGTTGACGTTATCCAGGTCGTTGTTTTGAGAGATATGCCGAGAGTTTGTGAAACCCTTTCTGGATCTCTTTTCAAACAAGGACAATGCTCATCTTTGTCGATTCTGATCCAGGTTTCCGGAACAAGGAGCCTAGGTAGTGGACGTATTGGTGATAAAGTGGCTGAGAAGTCTCCTTTATACATTCCCCCCCTTTTTACTGATCCAGATGGTTCTCTTCAAGTCTCAGCAGGGGGAGGGAACTTGATTCTTGTTGGCCCTGATTGGCCAGAGATGTCATCGTTTCCTCTTCTGAACCCCTGGCTCTTCTACCTCCTTGGGTACTGCTCAAGTGTGTCTCTTCTCAGAACGTCGTCCCTGACCTTCTTGCTCCAACTCACTCTATCGCTTTGGAGGTTGAGAAGTCTGGACTGCTAGCAAAGGGTCTTTCCTCTTCCTTAGTGGAGTTATTTCAGCACTCCAGCAGGCCTTCTACTTCGAAGTCTTACTCAAAGAACTGGAAGTCCTTTCAGACGTGATGTTCTGCTCATGATCTTTTGGCACCTACCTGTAGTTTGTCTGCTATTTTGCAATTTCGTCTGAATGGGTTTCACTTGAATCTCTTTCCACTCTGAAAGCTCATTGGTTTGCGATAAAGGCTTTTAGGGACTTTTCTGAACTTTCATCGATGTTACACTCTTTGGTGTCTAGACTGTTATGATCTTTTGTCAATGGTAAGAACAATGAAAAATCCCTTTTCTCCAACTCAGAATCTTCCTACTCTTTCATAGGCTTTCCAATTTTATCTCTATGAGGATCTGGATACTGTACAATTAAAGATTGTCTCCGATAAAGTTATTTTCCTATTTGCTATCACCTTGCTGAGAACAATTGGGGAGCTGGGAGCCTTAAAATGCTGTCCTCTCTTCATTTGATACTTTAGAAGATGGGGTAACTTTAAGGCCTAGCCCTACCTTTGCTGCAAAGGTTAAGTCTATTTTTGATAGATCTTAGGAAATAATTCTTCCTTCTTTCATTCCCTCTCCTTCCTCTCCGGAAGAACATTTGTTGAATACACTTGATGTTTAAAGAGCTCTTTTCATTTATGTCACCAGGCCTCTGCAGTTCAGGAAAACCGACTCCTTGTTTGTGACTTTTGGACAGCCTGGAAAAGACAAGAAGGTGACTTTTATGGCTCTGAGTAGGTCGATTAAGTTGACAATTTTTCTGGCTTTGCAAGGCTTTTTAGAAAATCTTCCAGGTCAGGGATGGTCTACGAGAGGAATGGCCACCTCCTGGGTTGAATTCCAGTGAGTAACAATCTAGGAAATTCCTAGGGTGGTTACTTGGGCCTCAATGCATACATTTGTGAAGCATTATCGCTTAATACATTTTCTGTTTTGCATTTGAGTATCAATGTTTTGAACTCTGCATTACCCTAAGTCCATCTTGTCCTTGTCACAAACATTACATCCTGCCCACCTTCCCATCAGTCCTTTGGCAAGGGCTTGGCACCCAGGTTGGGTGCATGGCGCTAGCATTTAAGAATCCTCCTGTTCTTTCTTCCTCTTGGAGGGTGACATCACTTTACTTTGTAATGACTGTCACAAGGACGCAATGGACTAAGGCTAATGAAGATTACCAATAAGTAACCAACGCATCACCACTCTTTCTGAATGTGCGTGGCTCATTCTGCAGGACTGGTTCTTTGTATGATTCCTGGATTTTCAGAAGCCCTTTGATGGCAGCACCCCCACACTGAAAATTGTTTCAGCACCACTGGACAAGGGTCAGTTGTCATGCTCATCTGCGGCGTAAATTTGCATTGAAGTAGTCTAACTCCTCAGGTCCTGTCTTTTGCTCAATTTGCCTTTGTGAGTTTTCTCTCAATCACTGTTGATTTCCTTTGATCTTTCTTTCTTCTTTCACTTCACCTTCGCCTTCAGTGTATCTTTCGGCCCTGTTAAGAGACACGCCCCCTTGTAGCCACTTCTATACTTCTGTCACCTAATTATTTTCCTATCCTTTACCCTGTAACGTTGCTGATCCTAGCTATAGCATGACTATCCAGAATCTGTTCACCTGAGTTATGTTCCTCTTATCCCCACGCATCTAATAATCAGCTCTTGGTCTCCCTCCACCTCTCACGTGACATAGTCTGAGCCAGTGTCTCCATCTTGGAGAGACAATCTCTTGCACTTCTGTTGTTCTACTGGGGCTGCCGGCTTCAGCTTTGGTCAGAAGTGGCAAAAAAAGGACTAATGGAAAGTGAACGTGTACTGGAGCAACAGAGTGTATGGATTTACAAGCGTTTGATTAAATGAGAAAAAAAGAGTTTACTTGAGAGAAAAAACGTAACTTGGCCTGTACGTGGATCGAACCCACGACGTTGACGTTATTAGCACCACACTCTAACCAACTGAGCTCACCGGCCATGAATGACAGAGTTATCCTTTTTCCATGACATGCAGATACACAGAAGAGTCGGTCTCACTATCGCAATTCCTTCATACTTTTCTCCTTCCGTCCCCTGTCTGGATTGCAATAACAAGAGCTGTTGAGTGCTGGACGCCAGCCTCAGCGCCTCTTCTTTCAGTCAATGTCACTGTGTGCTGTGATATCTTTGTAACATTGGTTGTTGCCTGAAGAAAAGGAAAGGATGGATAGGATTTCTATTCTTTTACAACAAAACCCAAAATGCATCGGCTTGCTTGCTCATTAAGTTTACAAGGCCAGCTGCTTTTGAGATATTCTAATTATAGTGGTTATTCGGCGTTGGAGGTAAGAGATTTGTTTTTAGGTCTGGCCGTTCCTTCTGCTTTAAATTACTCTAGCTCATGTCAACAAAGTAACAACAAAACATAGCCAACGGTTTGTTGCTCAAGCCTTCCCTACTGCACCTTCCCATGTCTCTCCTGCCGACCACAGTGCAGGAAATTTGAGTTTGCATTTGCGCAAAGAGACGTACAACACAAGAAGGCGCGCTTTCGTGTGCCGGGCACCACCCGGCCTGTGCATTCCTCACTGCCGTGAGATCAGTTTACTCAGCAGAGCATGACGCTGCAATTGCTTAGTAATGCCTGTCTGACCAGAATAGTATATTTGGGGTCATGTATTTGATTGCATTTTTAAAACAGTAACAGAACTTAACTGCAATGTTTAAATAGGTCTAGACATATTTAAACAGTGTCAATTTGATAGAAGAATTCTGGAAAATTCAGAGGGGAGGCACCAATGTTTTTTTTTCCCTTTGGGTGGATGTGGCATTAAAGAGTTTGAAGACCACTGGTCTAAGTGGACACTAATACACCTGGATCCTCCTGAATTCCTCCCAACAGATGCCAGCAAACCTGGCTGGAGATCTACTGTGTTGGACTGATCCTGTCGATTCAAGTGGTCTTTCCTAGAGAGTCGGAGGTCATGGAAGTAGATGGAGTTGATGGTAAGCTTCAGGGCTTTGAAGTTTTCCCATCATCATCTGTCTCAGAAAAATGTGCTAGTAAAGACAGAGAATAAGGTAGCGGTCTTTTACATTAACCAGCAGTGAAGCATGCATTCAAAATCCCTCAATGCAATAGCAGAACAATTGGGCTATTGGGCAGAGATCAACCTGTTGTATACGTCGGTAGTACACATCAAGGGCACCGACAATGTGATGGCAGACAGCTGGAGGTTTCCAAATTTGCTGGAGTTGACGTTATCCAGGTCGTTGTTTTGAGAGATATGCTGAGAGTTTGTGAAACCCTTTCTGGATCTCTTTTCAAACAAGGACAATGCTCATCTTTGTCGATTCTGATCCAGGTTTCCGGAACAAGGAGCCTAAGTAGTGGACGTATTGGTGATAAAGTGGCTGAGAAGTCTCCTTTATACATTCCCCCCCTTTTTATTGATCCAGATGGTTCTCTTCAAGTCTCAGCAGGGGGAGGGAACTTGATTCTTGTTGGCCCTGATTGGCCAGAGATGTCATCGTTTCCTCTTCTGAACCCCTGGCTCTTCTACCTCCTTGGGTACTGCTCAAGTGTGTCTCTTCTCAGAACGTCGTCCCTGACCTTCTTGCTCCAACTCACTCTATCGCTTTGGAGGTTGAGAAGTCTGGACTGCTAGCAAAGGGTCTTTCCTCTTCCTTAGTGGAGTTAATTCAGCACTCCAGCAGGCCTTCTACTTCGAAGTCTTACTCAAAGAACTGGAAGTCCTTTCAGACGTGATGTTCTGCTCATGATCTTTTGGCACCTACCTGTAGTTTGTCTGCTATTTTGCATTTTCTTCTGAATGGGTTTCACTTGAATCTCTTTCCACTCTGAAAGCTCATTGGTTTGCGATAAAGGCTTTTAGGGACTTTTCTGAACTTTCATCGATGTTACACTCTTTGGTGTCTAGACTGTTATGATCTTTTGTCAATGGTAAGAACAATGAAAAATCCCTTTTCTCCAACTCAGAATCTTCCTACTCTTTTATAGGCTTTGCAATTTTATCTCTTTGAGGATCTGGATACTGTACAATTAAAGATTGTCTCCTATAAAGTTATTTTCCTATTTGCTATCACCTTGCTGAGAACAATTGGGGAGCTGGGAGCCTTAAAATGCTGTCCTCTCTTCATTTGATACTTTGGAAGATGGGGTAACTTTAAGGCCTAGCCCTACCTTTGCTGCAAAGGTTAAGTCTATTTTTGATAGATCTTAGGAAATAATTCTTCCTTCTTTCATTCCCTCTCCTTCCTCTCCGGAAGAACATTTGTTGAATACACTTGATGTTTAAAGAGCTCTTTTCATTTATGTCACCAGGCCTCTGCAGTTCAGGAAAACTGACTCCTTGTTTGTGACTTTTGGACAGCCTGGAAAAGACAAGAAGGTGACTTTTATGACTCTGAGTAGGTGGATTAAGTTGTCAATTTTTCTGGCTTTGCAAGGCTTTTTAGAAAATCTTCCAGGTCAGGGATGGTCTACGAGAGGAATGGCCACCTCCTGGGTTGAATTCCAGTGAGTAACAATCTAGGAAATTCCTAGGGTGGTTACTTGGGCCTCAATGCACACATTTGTGAAGCATTATCGCTTAATACATTTTCTGTTTTGCATTTGAGTACCAATGTTTTGAACCCTGCATTACCCTAAGTCCATCTTGTCCTTGTCACAAACATTACATCCTGCCCACCTTCCCATCAGTCCTTTGGCAGGGGCTTGGCACCCAGGTTGGGTGCATGGCGCTAGCATTTAAGAATCCTCCTGTTCTTTCTTCCTCTTGGAGGGTGACATCACTTTACTTTGTAATGACTGTCACAATGATGCAATGTACTAAGGCTAATGAAGATTACCAATAAGTAACCAACGCATCACCACTCTTTCTGAATGTGCGTGGCTCATTCAGCAGGACTTGTTCTTTGTATGATTCCTGGATTTTCAGAAGCCCTTTGATGGCCGCACCCCCACACTGAAAATTGTTTCAGCACCACTGGACACGGGTCAGTTGTCATGCTCATCTGCGGCGTAAATTTGCCTTGAAGTAGTCTAACTCCCCAGGTCATGTCTTTTGCTCAATTTGCCTTTGTGAGTTTTCTCTCAATCACTGTTGATTTCCTTTGATCTTTCTTTCTTCTTTCACTTCACCTTCGCCTTCAGTGTATCTTTCGGCCCTGTTAAGAGACACGCCCCCTTGTAGCCACTTCTATACTTCTGTCACCTAATTATTTTCCTATCCTTTCCCCTGTAACGTTGCTGATCCTAGCTATAGCATGACTATCCAGAATCTGTTCACCTGAGTTATGTTCCTCTTATCCCCACGCATCTAATAATCAGCTCTTGGTCTCCCTCCACCTCTCACGTGACATAGTCTGAGCCAGTGTCTCCATCTTGGAGAGACAATCTCTTGCACTTCTGTTGTTCTACTGGCGCTGCCGGCTTGAGCTTTGGTCAGAAGTGGCAAAAGAAGGACTAATGGAAAGTGAACGTGTACTGGAGCAACAGAGTGTATGTATTTACAAGCGTTTGATTAAATGAGAAAAAAAGAGTTTACTTGAGAGAAAAAACTTAACTTGGCCCGTACTGGGATCGAACCCGCGACCTTGGCGTTATTCGCACCACGCTCCAACCAACTGAGCTAACCGGCCATGAATGACAGAGTTATCCTTTTTCCATGACATGCAGACACACAGAAGAGTCGGTCCCACTATCGCAATTCCTTCATACTTTTCTCCTTCCGTCCCCAGTCTGGATTGCAATAACAAGAGCTGTTGAGTGCTGCACGCCAGCCTCAGCGCCTCTTCTTTCAGTCAATGTCACTGTGTGCTGTGATATCTTTGTAACATTGGTTGTTGCCGGAAGAAAAGGAAAGGATGGATAGAATTTGTATTCTTTTGCAACAAAACCCAAAATGCATCGGCTTGCTTGCTCATTAAGTTTACAAGGCCAGCTGCTTTTGAGATATTCTAATTATAGTGGTTATTCGGCGTTAGAGGTAAGAGAGTTGTTTTTAGGTCTGGCCGTTCCTTCTGCTTTAAAATACTTTAGCTTGTCAACAAAGTAACAACAAAACATAGCCAACGGTTTGTTGCTCAAGCCTTCCCTACTGCACCTTCCCATGTCTCTCCTACCGACCACAGTGCAGGAAATTTGAGTTTGCATTTGCGCAAAGAGACGTACAACACAAGAAGGAGCGCTTTCGTGCGCCGGGCACCACCCGGCCTGTGCATTCCTCACTGCCGTGAGATTAGTTTACTCAGCAGAGCATGACGCTGCAATTGGTTAGTAAGGCCTGCCTGACCAGAATAGTATTTGGGGTCATGTATTTGATTGCATTTTTAAAACAGTAACAGAACTTAACTGCAATGTTTAAATAGGTCTAGACATATTTAAACAGTGTCAATTTGATAGAAGAATTCTGGAAAATTCAGAGGGGAGGCACCAATGTTTTTTTTTCCCTTTGGGTGGATGTGGCATTAAAGAGTTTGAAGACCACTGGTCTAAGTGGACACTAATACACCTGGATCCTCCTGAATTCCTCCCAACAGATGCCAGCAAACCTGGCTGGATAGCTACTGTGTTGGACTGATCCTGTCGATTCAAGTGGTCTTTCCTAGAGAGTCGGAGGTCATGGAAGTAGATGGAGTTGATGGTAAGTTTCAGGGCTTTGAAGTTTTCCCATCATCATCTGTCTCAGAAAAATGTGCTAGTAAAGACAGAGAATAAGGTAGTGGTCTTTTACATTAACCAGCAGTGAAGCATGCATTCAAAATCCCTCAATGCAATAGCAGAACAATTGGGCTATTGGGCAGAGATCAACCTGTTGCATACGTCGGCAGTACACATCAAGGGCACCGACAATGTGATGGCAGACAGCTGGAGGTTTCCAAATTTGCTGGAGTTGACGTTATCCAGGTTGTTGTTTTGAGAGATATGCCGAGAGTTTGTGAAACCCTTTCTGGATCTCTTTTCAAACAAGGACAATGCTCATCTTTGTCGATTCTGATCCAGGTTTCCAGAACAAGGAGCCTAGGTGGTGGACGTATTGGTGATAAAGTGGCTGAGAAGTCTCCTTTATACATTCCCCCCCCTTTTTATTGATCCAGATGGTTCTCTTCAAGTCTCAGCAGGGGGAGGGAACTTGATTCTTGTTGACCCTGATTGGCCAGAGATGTCATGGTTTCCTCTTCTGAACCCCTGGCTCTTCTACCTCCTTGGGTACTGCTCATGTGTGTCTCTTCTCAGAACGTCGTCCCTGACCTTCTTGCTCCAACTCACTCTATCGCTTTGGAGGTTGAGAAGTCTGGACTGCTAGCAAAGGGTCTTTCCTCTTCCTTAGTGGAGTTACTTCAGCACTCCAGCAGGCCTTCTACTTCGAAGTCTTACTCAAAGAACTGGAAATCCTTTCAGACGTGATGTTCTGCTCATGATCTTTTGGCAGCTACCTGTTGTTTGTCTGCTATTTTGCATTTTCTTCTGAATGGGTTTCACTTGAATCTCTTTCCACTCTGAAAGCTCATTGGTTTGCGATAAAGGCTTTTAGGGACTTTTCTGAACTTTCATCGATGTTACACTTTTGGTGTCTAGACTGTTATGATCTTTTGTCAATGGTAAGAACAATGAAAAATCCCTTTTCTCCAACTCAGAATCTTCCTACTCTTTTATAGGCTTTGCAATTTTATCTCTTTGAGGATCTGGATACTGTACAATTAAAGATTGTCTCCTATAAAGTTATTTTCCTATTTGCTATCACCTTGCTGAGAACAATTGGGGAGCTGGGAGCCTTAAAATGCTGTCCTCTCTTCATTTGATACTTTGGAAGATGGGGTAACTTTAAGGCCTAGCCCTACCTTTGCTGCAAAGGTTAAGTCTATTTTTGATAGATCTTAGGAAATAATTCTTCCTTCTTTCATTCCCTCTCCTTCCTCTCCGGAAGAACATTTGTTGAATACACTTGATGTTTAAAGAGCTCTTTTCATTTATGTCACCAGGCCTCTGCAGTTCAGGAAAACCGACTCCTTGTTTGTGACTTTTGGACAGCCTGGAAAAGACAAGAAGGTGACTTTTATGACTCTGAGTAGGTCGATTAAGTTGTCAATTTTTCTGGTTTTGCAAGGCTTTTTAGAAAATCTTCCAGGTCAGGGATGGTCTACGAGAGGAATGGCCACCTCCTGGGTTGAATTCCAGTGAGTAACAATCTAGGAAAATCCTAGGGTGGTTACTAGGGCCTCAATGCATACATTTGTGAAGCATTATCGCTTAATACATTTTCTGTTTTGCATTTGAGTACCAATGTTTTGAACTCTTCATTACCCTAAGTCCATCTTGTCCTTGTCACAAACATTACATCCTGCCCACCTTCCCATCAGTCCTTTGACAAGGGCTTGGCACCCAGGTTGGGTGCATGGCGCTAGCATTTAAGAATCCTCCTGTCCTTTCTTCCTCTTGGAGGGTGACATCACTTTACTTTGTAATGACTGTCACAAGGACGCAATGGACTAAGGCTAATGAAGATTACCAATAAGTAACCAACGCATCACCACTCTTTCTGAATGTGCGTGGCTCATTCTGCAGGACTGGTTCTTTGTATGATTCCTGGATTTTCAGAAGCCCTTTGATGGCAGCACCCTCACACTGAAAATTGTTTCAGCACCACTGGACAAGGGTCAGTTGTCATGCTCATCTGCGGCGTAAATTTGCATTGAAGTAGTCTAACTCCCCAGGTCCTGTCTTTTGCTCAATTTGCCTGTGTGAGTTTTCTCTCAATCACTGTTGATTTCCTTTGATCTTTCTTTCTTCTTTCACTTCACCTTCGCCTTCAGTGTATCTTTCGGCCCTGTTAAGAGACACGCCCCCTTGTAGCCACTTCTATACTTCTGTGACCTAATTATTTTCCTATCCTTTCCCCTGTAACGTTGCTGATCCTAGCTATAGCATGACTATCCAGAATCTGTTCACCTGAGTTATGTTCCTCTTATCCCCACGCATCTAATAATCAGCTCTTGGTCTCCCTCCACCTCTCACGGGACATAGTCTGAGCCAGTGTCTCCATCTTCGAGAGACAATCTATTGCACTTCTGTTGTTCTACTGGCGCTGCCAGCTTCAGCTTTGGTCAGAAGTGGCAAAAGAAGGACTAATGGAAAGTGAACGTGTACTGGAGCAACAGAGTGTATGTATTTACAAGCGTTTGATTAAATGAGAAAAAAAGAGTTTACTTGAGAGAAATAACTTAACTTGACCCGTACGGGGATCGAACCAGCGACCTTGGCGTTATTAGCACCACGCTCTAACCAACTGAGCTAACCGGCCATGAATGACTGAGTAATCCTTTTTCCATGACATGCAGATACACAGAAGAGTCGGTCTCACTATCGCAATTCCTTCATACTTTTCTCCTTCCGTCCCCTGTCTGGATTGCAATAACAAGAGCTGTTGAGTGCTGCACGCCAGCCTCAGCGCCTCTTCTTTCAGTCAATCTCTCTGTGTGCTGTGATATCTTTGTAACATTGGTTGTTGCCTGAAGAAAAGGAAAGGATGGATAGGATTTCTATTCTTTTACAACAAAACCCAAAATGCATCGGCTTGCTTGCTCATTAAGTTTACAAGGCCAGCTGCTTTTGAGATATTCTAATTATAGTGGTTATTCGGCGTTGGAGGTAAGAGATTTGTTTTTAGGTCTGGCCGTTCCTTCTGCTTTAAATTACTCTAGCTCATGTCAACAAAGTAACAACAAAACATAGCCAACGGTTTGTTGCTCAAGCCTTCCCTACTGCACCTTCCCATGTCTCTCCTGCCGACCACAGTGCAGGAAATTTGAGTTTGCATTTGCGCAAAGAGACGTACAACACAAGAAGGCGCGCTTTCGTGCACCGGGCACCACCCGGCCTGTGCATTCCTCACTGCCGTGAGATCAGTTTACTCAGCAGAGCATGACGCTGCAATTGGTTAGTAAGGCCTGCCTGACAAGAATAGTATATTTGGGGTCATGTATTTGATTGCATTTATAAAACAGTAACAGAACTTAACTGCAATGTTTAAATAGGTCTAGACATATTTAAACAGTGTCAATTTGATAGAAGAATTCTGGAAAATTCAGAGGGGAGGCACCAATGTTTTTTTTTCCCTTTGGGTGGATGTGGCATTAAAGAGTTTGAAGACCACTGGTCTAAGTGGACACTAATACACCTGGATCCTCCTGAATTCCTCCCAACAGATGCCAGCAAACCTGGCTGGAGATCTACTGTGTTGGACTGATCCTGTCGATTCAAGTGGTCTTTCCTAGAGAGTCGGAGGTCATGGAAGTAGATGGAGTTGATGGTAAGCTTCAGGGCTTTGAAGTTTTCCCATCATCATCTGTCTCAGAAAAATGTGCTAGTAAAGACAGAGAATAAGGTAGCGGTCTTTTACATTAACCAGCAGTGAAGCATGCATTCAAAATCCCTCAATGCAATAGCAGAACAATTGGGCTATTGGGCAGAGATCAACCTGTTGTATACGTCGGCAGTACACATCAAGGGCACCGACAATGTGATGGCAGACAGCTGGAGGTTTCCAAATTTGCTGGAGTTGACGTTATCCAGGTCGTTGTTTTGAGAGATATGCTGAGAGTTTGTGAAACCCTTTCTGGATCTCTTTTCAAACAAGGACAATGCTCATCTTTGTCGATTCTGATCCAGGTTTCCGGAACAAGGAGCCTAGGTAGTGGACGTATTGGTGATAAAGTGGCTGAGAAGTCTCCTTTATACATTCCCCCCCTTTTTATTGATCCAGATGGTTCTCTTCAAGTCTCAGCAGGGGGAGGGAACTTGATTCTTGTTGGCCCTGATTGGCCAGAGATGTCATCGTTTCCTCTTCTGAACCCCTGGCTCTTCTACCTCCTTGGGTACTGCTCAAGTGTGTCTCTTCTCAGAACGTCGTCCCTGACCTTCTTGCTCCAACTCACTCTATCGCTTTGGAGGTTGAGAAGTCTGGACTGCTAGCAAAGGGTCTTTCCTCTTCCTTAGTGGAGTTAATTCAGCACTCCAGCAGGCCTTCTACTTCGAAGTCTTACTCAAAGAACTGGAAGTCCTTTCAGACGTGATGTTCTGCTCATGATCTTTTGGCACCTACCTGTAGTTTGTCTGCTATTTTGCATTTTCTTCTGAATGGGTTTCACTTGAATCTCTTTCCACTCTGAAAGCTCATTGGTTTGCGATAAAGGCTTTTAGGGACTTTTCTGAACTTTCATCGATGTTACACTCTTTGGTGTCTAGACTGTTATGATCTTTTGTCAATGGTAAGAACAATGAAAAATCCCTTTTCTCCAACTCAGAATCTTCCTACTCTTTTATAGGCTTTGCAATTTTATCTCTTTGAGGATCTGGATACTGTACAATTAAAGATTGTCTCCTATAAAGTTATCTTCCTATTTGCTATCACCTTGCTGAGAACAATTGGGGAGCTGGGAGCCTTAAAACGCTGTCCTCTCTTCATTTGATACTTTGGAAGATGGGGTAACTTTAAGGCCTAGCCCTACCTTTGCTGCAAAGGTTAAGTCTATTTTTGATAGATCTTAGGAAATAATTCTTCCTTTCTTCATTCCCTCTCCTTCCTCTCCGGAAGAACATTTGTTGAATACACTTGATGTTTAAAGAGCTCTTTTCATTTATGTCACCAGGCCTCTGCAGTTCAGGAAAACCGACTCCTTGTTTGTGACTTTTGGACAGCCTGGAAAAGACAAGAAGGTGACTTTTATGACTCTGAGTAGGTGGATTAAGTTGTCAATTTTTCTGGCTTTGCAAGGCTTTTTAGAAAATCTTCCAGGTCAGGGATGGTCTACGAGAGGAATGGCCACCTCCTGGGTTGAATTCCAGTGAGTAACAATCTAGGAAATTCCTAGGGTGGTTACTTGGGCCTCAATGCATACATTTGTGAAGCATTATCGCTTAATACATTTTCTGTTTTGCATTTGAGTACCAATGTTTTGAACTCTGCATTACCCTAAGTCCATCTTGTCCTTGTCACAAACATTACATCCTGCCCACCTTCCCATCAGTCCTTTGGCAAGGGCTTGGCACCCAGGTTGGGTGCATGGCGCTAGCATTTAAGAATCCTCCTGTTCTTTCTTCCTCTTAGAGGGTGACATCACTTTACTTTGTAATGACTGTCACAAGGACGCAATGGACTAAGGCTAATGAAGATTACCAATAAGTAACCAACGCATCACAACTCTTTCTGAATGTGCGTGGCTCATTCTGCAGGACTTGTTCTTTGTATGATTCCTGGATTTTCTGAAGCCCTTTGATGGCAGCACCCCCACACTGAAAATTGTTTCAGCACCACTGGACAAGGGTCAGTTGTCATGCTCATCTGCGGCGTAAATTTGCATTGAAGTAGTCTAACTCCCCAGGTCCTGTCTTTTGCTCAATTTGCCTTTGTGAGTTTTCTCTCAATCACTGTTGATTTCCTTTGATCTTTCTTTCTTCTTTCACTTCACCTTCGCCTTCAGTGTATCTTTCGGCCCTGTTAAGAGACACGCCCCCTTGTAGCCACTTCTATACTTCTGTCACCTAATTATTTTTCAATCCTTTCCCCTGTAACGTTGCTGATCCTAGCTATAGCATGACTATCCAGAATCTGTTCACCTGAGTTATGTTCCTCTTATCCCCACGAATCTAATAATCAGCTCTTGGTCTCCCTCCACCTCTCACGTGACATAGTCTGAGCCAGTGTCTCCATCTTGGAGAGACAATCTCTTGCACTTCTGTTGTTCTACTGGCGCTGCCGGCTTGAGCTTTTGTCAGAAGTGGCAAAAGAAGGACTAATGGAAAGTGAACGTGTACTGGAGCAACAGAGTGTATGGATTTAAAAGCGTTTGATTAAATGAGAAAAAAAGAGTTTACTTGAGTGAAAAAATGTAACTTGGCCCATACGGGGATCGAACTCGCGACCTTGGCGTTATTAGCACCACGCTCTAACCAACTGAGCTAACCAGCCTTGAATGACAGAGCTCTCCTTTTTCCATGACATGCAGATACACAGAAGAGTCGGTCTCACTATCGCAATTCCTTCATACTTTTCTCCTTCCGTCCCCTGCCTGGATTGCAATAACAAGAGCTGTTGAGTGCTGCACGCCAGCCTCAGCGCCTCTTCTTTCAGTCAATGTCACTGTGTGCTGTGATATCTTTGTAACATTGGTTGTTGCCGGAAGAAAAGGAAAGGATGGATAGGATTTCTATTCTTTTACAACAAAACCCAAAATGCATCGGCTTGCTTGCTCATTAAGTTTACAAGGCCAGCTGCTTTTGAGATATTCTAATTATAGTGGTTATTCGGCGTTGGAGGTAAGAGAGTTGTTTTTAGGTCTGGCCGTTCCTTCTGCTTTAAATTACTCTAGCTCATGTCAACAAAGTAACAACAAAACATAGCCAACGGTTTGTTGCTCAAGCCTTCCCTACTGCACCTTCCCATGTCTCTCCTGCCGACCACAGTGCAGGAAATTTGAGTTTGCATTTGCGCAAAGAGACGTACAACACAAGAAGGCGCGCTTTCGTGCTCCGGGCACCACCCGGCCTGTGCATTCCTCACTGCCGTGAGATCAGTTTACTCAGCAGAGCATGACGCTGCAATTGGTTAGTAAGGCCTGCCTGACCAGAATAGTATATTTGGGGTCATGTATTTGATTGCATTTTTAAAACAGTAACAGAACTTAACTGCAATGTTTAAATAGGTCTAGACATATTTAAACAGTGTCAATTTGATAGAAGAATTCTGGAAAATTCAGAGGGGAGGCACCAATGTTTTTTTTTTCCCTTTGGGTGGATGTGGCATTAAAGAATTTGAAGACCACTGGTCTAAGTGGACACTAATACACCTGGATCCTCCTGAATTCCTAGCAACAGATGCCAGCAAACCTGGCTGGAGAGCTACTGTGTTGGACTGATCCTGTCGATTCAAGTGGTCTTTCCTAGAGAGTCGAAGGTCATGGAAGTAGATGGAGTTGATGGTAAGCTTCAGGGCTTTGAAGTTTTCCCATCATCATCTGTCTCAGAAAAATGTGCTAGTAAAGACAGAGAATAAGGTAGCGGTCTTTTACATTAACCAGCAGTGAAGCATGCATTCAAAATCCCTCAATGCAATAGCAGAACAATTGGGCTATTGGGCAGAGATCAACCTGTTGCATACGTCAGCAGTACACATCAAGGGCACCGACAATGTGATGGCAGACAGCTGGAGGTTTCCAAATTTGCTGGAGTTGACTTATCCAGGTCGTTGTTTTGAGAGATATGCCGAGAGTTTGTGAAACCCGTTCTGGATCTCTTTTCAAACAAGGACAATGCTCATCTTTGTCGATTCTGATCCAGGTTTCCGGAACAAGGAGCATAGGTAGTGGACGTATTGGTGATAAAGTGGCTGAGAAGTCTCCTTTATACATTCCCCCCCTTTTTATTGATCCAGATGGTTCTCTTCAAGTCTCAGCAGGGGGAGGGAACATGATTCTTGTTGGCCCTGATTGGCCAGAGATGTCATTGTTTCCTCTTCTGAACCCCTGGTTCTTCTACCTCCTTGGGTACTGCTCAAGTGTGTCTCTTCTCAGAACGTCGTCCCTGACCTTCTTGCTCCAACTCACTCTATCGCTTTGGAGGTTGAGAAGTCTGGACTGCTAGCAAAGGGTCTTTCCTCTTCCTTAGTGGAGTTAATTCAGCACTCCAGCAGGCCTTCTACTTCGAAGTCTTACTCAAAGAACTGGAAGTCCTTTCAGACGTGATGTTCTGCTCATGATCTTTTGGCACCTACCTGTAGTTTGTCTGCTATTTTGCATTTTCTTCTGAATGGGTTTCACTTGAATCTCTTTCCACTCTGAAAGCTCATTGGTTTGTGATAAAGGCTTTTAGGGACTTTTCTGAACTTTCATCGATGTTACACTATTTGGTGTCTAGACTGTTATGATCTTTTGTCAATGGTAAGAACAATGAAAAATCCCTTTTCTCCAACTCAGAATCTTCCTACTCTTTTATAGGCTTTCCAATTTTATCTCTTTGAGGATCTGGATACTGTACAATTAAAGATTGTCTCCTATAAAGTTATTTTCCTATTTGCTATCACCTTGCTGAGAACAAATGGGGAGCTGGGAGCCTTAAAATGCTGTCCTCTCTTCATTTGATACTTTAGAAGATGGGGTAACTTTAAGGCCTAGCCCTACCTTTGCTGCAAAGGTTAAGTCTATTTTTGATAGATCTTAGGAAATAATTCTTCCTTCTTTCATTCCCTCTCCTTCCTCTCCGGAAGAACATTTGTTGAATACACTTGATGTTTAAAGAGCTCTTTTCATTTATGTCACCAGGCCTCTGCAGTTCAGGAAAACCAACTCCTTGTTTGTTACTTTTGGACAGCCTGGAAAAGACAAGAAGGTGACTTTTATGACTCTGAGTAGGTGGATTAAGTTGTCAATTTTTCTGGCTTTGCAAGGCTTTTTAGAAAATCTTCCAGGTCAGGGATGGTCTACGAGAGGAATGGCCACCTCCTGGGTTGAATTCCAGTGAGTAACAATCTAGGAAATTCCTAGGGTGGTTACTTGGGCCTCAATGCATACATTTGTGAAGCATTATCGCTTAATACATTTTCTGTTTTGCATTTGAGTACCAATGTTTTGAACTCTGCATTACCCTAACTCCATCTTGTCCTTGTCACAAACATTACATCCTGCCCACCTTCCCATCAGTCCTTTGGCAAGGGCTTGGCACCCAGGTTGGGTGCATGGCGCTAGCATTTAAGAATCCTCCTGTCCTTTCTTCCTCTTGGAGGGTGACATCACTTTACTTTGTAATGACTGTCACAAGGACGCAATGGACTAAGGCTAATGAAGATTACCAATAAGTAACCAACGCATCACCACTCTTTCTGAATGTGCGTGGCTCATTCTGCAGGACTGGTTCTTTGGAGGATTCCTGGATTTTCAGAAGCCCTTTGATGGCAGCACCCCCACACTGAAAATTGTTTCAGCACCACTGGACAAGGGTCAGTTGTCATGCTCATCTGCGGCGTAAATTTGCATTGAAGTAGTCTAACTCCCCAGGTCCTGTCTTTTGCTCAATTTGCCTTTGTGAGTTTTCTCTCAATCACTGTTGATTTCCTTTGATCTTTCTTTCTTCTTTCACTTCACCTTCGCCTTCAGTGTATCTTTCGGCCCTGTTAAGAGACACGCCCCCTTGTAGCCACTTCTATACTTCTGTCACCTAATTATTTTCCTATCCTTTCCCCTGTAACGTTGCTGATCCTAGCTATAGCATGACTATCCAGAATCTGTTCACCTGAGTTATGTTCCTCTTATCCCCACGCATCTAATAATCAGCTCTTGGTCTCTCTCCACCTCTCACGTGACATAGTCTGAGCCAGTGTCTCCATCTTGGAGAGACAATCTCTTGCACTTCTGTTGTTCTACTGGCGCTGCCGGCTTGAGCTTTTGTCAGAAGTGGCAAAAGAAGGACTAATGGAAAGTGAACGTGTACTGGAGCAACAGAGTGTATGGATTTAAAAGCGTTTGATTAAATGAGAAAAAAGAGTTTACTTGAGAGGAAAAACGTAACTTGGCCCGTACGGGGATCGAACTCACGACCTTGGCGTTATTAACAGCACGCTTTAACCAACTGAGCTAACCAGCCATGAATGACAGAGTTATCCTTTTTCCATGACATGCAGATACACACAAGAGTCGGTCTCACTATCGCAATTCCTTCATACTTTTCTCCTTCCGTCCCCTGCCTGGATTGCAATAACAAGAGCTGTTGAGTGCTGCACGCCAGCCTCAGCGCCTCTTCTTTCAGTCAATGTCACTGTGTGCTGTGATATCTTTGTAACATTGGTTGTTGCCGGAAGAAAAGGAAAGGATGGATAGGATTTCTATTCTTTTACAACAAAACCCAAAATGCATCGGCTTGCTTGCTCATTAAGTTTACAAGGCCAGCTGCTTTTGAGATATTCTAATTATAGTGGTTATTCGGCGTTGGAGGTAAGAGAGTTGTTTTTAGGTCTGGCCGTTCCTTCTGCTTTAAATTACTCTAGCTCATGTCAACAAAGTAACAACAAAACATAGCCAACGGTTTGTTGCTCAAGCCTTCCCTACTGCACCTTCCCATGTCTCTCCTGCCGACCACAGTGCAGGAAATTTGAGTTTGCATTTGCGCAAAGAGACGTACAACACAAGAAGGCGCGCTTTCGTGCGCCGGGCACCACCCGGCCTGTGCATTCCTCACTGCCGTGAGATCAGTTTACTCAGCAGAGCATGACGCTGCAATTGGTTAGTAAGGCCTGCCTGACCAGAATAGTATATTTGGGGTCATGTATTTGATTGCATTTTTAAAACAGTAACAGAACTTAACTGCAATGTTTAAATAGGTCTAGACATATTTAAACAGTGTCAATTTGATAGAAGAATTCTGGAAAATTCAGAGGGGAGGCACCAATGTTTTTTTTTTCCCTTTGGGTGGATGTGGCATTAAAGAATTTGAAGACCACTGGTCTAAGTGGACACTAATACACCTGGATCCTCCTGAATTCCTCGCAACAGATGCCAGCAAACCTGGCTGGAGAGCTACTGTGTTGGACTGATCCTGTCGATTCAAGTGGTCTTTCCTAGAGAGTCGGAGGTCATGGAAGTAGATGGAGTTAATGGTAAGCTTCAGGGCTTTGAAGTTTTCCCATCATCATCTGTCTCAGAAAAATGTGCTAGTAAAGACAGAGAATAAGGTAGCGGTCTTTTACATTAACCAGCAGTGAAGCATGCATTCAAAATCCCTCAATGCAATAGCAGAACAATTGGGCTATTGGGCAGAGATCAACCTGTTGCATACGTCGGCAGTACACATCAAGGGCACCGACAATGTGATGGCAGACAGCTGGAGGTTTCCAAATTTGCTGGAGTTGACGTTATCCAGCTCGTTGTTTTGAGAGATATGCTGAGAGTTTGTGAAACCCTTTCTGGATCTCTTTTCAAACAAGGACAATGCTCATCTTTGTCGATTCTGATCCAGGTTTCCGGAACAAGGAGCCTATGTAGTGGACGTATTGGTGATAAAGTGGCTGAGAAGTCTCCTTTATACATTCCCCCCCTTTTCATTGATCCAGATGGTTCTCTTCAAGTCTCAGCAGGGGGAGGGAACATGATTCTTGTTGGCCCTGATTGGCCAGAGATGTCATGGTTTCCTCTTCTGAACCCCTGGCTTTTCTACCTCCTTGGGTACTGCTCAAGTGTGTCTCTTCTCAGAACGTCGTCCCTGACCTTCTTGCTCCAACTCACTCTATCGCTTTGGAGGTTGAGAAGTCTGGACTGCTAGCAAAGGGTCTTTCCTCTTCCTTAGTGGAGTTAATTCAGCACTCCAGCAGGCCTTCTACTTCGAAGTCTTACTCAAAGAACTGGAAGTCTTTTGAGACGTGATGTTCTGCTCATGATCTTTTGGCACCTACCTGTAGTTTGTCTGCTATTTTGCATTTTCTTCTGAATGGGTTTCACTTGAATCTCTTTCCACTCTGAAAGCTCATTGGTTTGCGATAAAGGCTTTTAGGGACTTTTCTGAACTTTCATCGATGTTACACTCTTTGGTGTCTAGACTGTTATGATCTTTTGTCAATGGTAAGAACAATGAAAAATCCCTTTTCTCCAACTCAGAATCTTCCTACTCTTTTATAGGCTTTCCAATGTTATCTCTTTGAGGATCTGGATACTGTACAATTAAAGATTGTCTCCTATAAAGTTATTTTCCTATTTGCTATCACCTTGCTGAGAACAATTGGGGAGCTGGGAGCCTTAAAATGCTGTCCTCTCTTCATTTGATACTTTGGAAGACGGGGTAACTTTAAGGCCTAGCCCTACCTTTGCTGCAAAGGTTAAGTCTATTTTTGATAGATCTTAGGAAATAATTCTTCCTTCTTTCATTCCCTCTCCTTCCTCTCCGGAAGAACATTTGTTGAATACACTTGATGTTTAAAGAGCTCTTTTCATTTATGTCACCAGGCCTCTGCAGTTCAGGAAAACCGACTCCTTGTTTGTGACTTTTGGACAGCCTGGAAAAGACAAGAAGGTGACTTTTATGACTCTGAGTAGGTGGATTAAGTTGTCAATTTTTCTGGCTTTGCAAGGCTTTTTAGAAAATCTTCCAGGTCAGGGATGGTCTACGAGAGGAATGGCCACCTCCTGGGTTGAATTCCAGTGAGTAACAATCTAGGAAATTCCTAGGGTGGTTACTTGGGCCTCAATGCATACATTTGTGAAGCATTATCGCTTAATACATTTTCTGTTTTGCATTTGAGTACCAATGTTTTGAACTCTGCATTACCCTAAGTCCATCGTGTCCTTGTCACAAACATTACATCCTGCCCACCTTCCCATCAGTCCTTTGGCAAGGGCTTGGCACCCAGGTTGGGTGCATGGCGCTAGCATTTAAGAATCCTCCTGTCCTTTCTTCCTCTTGGAGGGTGACATCACTTTACTTTGTAATGACTGTCACAAGGACGCAATGGACTAAGGCTAATGAAGATTACCAATAAGTAACCAACGCATCACCACTCTTTCTGAATGTGCGTGGCTCATTCTGCAGGACTGGTTCTTTGTATGATTCCTGGATTTTCAGAAGCCCTTTGATGGCAGCACCCCCACACTGAAAATTGTTTCAGCACCACTGGACAAGGGTCAGTTGTCATGCTCATCTGCGGCGTAAATTTGCATTGAAGTAGTCTAACTCCCCAGGTCCTGTCTTTTGCTCAATTTGCCTTTGTGAGTTTTCTCTCAATCACTGTTGATTTCCTTTGATCTTTCTTTCTTCTTTCACTTCACCTTCGCCTTCAGTGTATCTTTCGGCCCTGTTAAGAGACACGCCCCCTTGTAGCCACTTCTATACTTCTGTCACCTAATTATTTTCCTATCCTTTCCCCTGTAACGTTGCTGATCCTAGCTATAGCATGACTATCCAGAATCTGTTCACCTGAGTTATGTTCCTCTTATCCCCACGCATCTAATAATCAGCTCTTGGTCTCCCTCCACCTCTCACATGACATAGTCTGAGCCAGTGTCTCCATCTTGGAGAGACAATCTCTTGCACTTCTGTTGTTCTATTGGGGCTGCCGGCTTCAGCTTTGGTCAGAAGTGGCAAAAGAAGGACTAATGGAAAGTGAACGTGTACTGGAGCAACAGAGTGTATGGATTTAAAAGCGTTTGATTAAATGAGAAAAAAAGAGTTTACTTGAGAGAAAAAACGAAACTTGTCCCGTACGGGGATCGAACCCGCAACCTTGGTGTTATTAGCACCATGATCTAACCAACTGAGCTAACCGGCCATGAATGACAGAGTTATCCTTTTTCCATGACATGCAGATACACAGAAGAGTCGGTCTCACTATCGCAATTCCTTCATACTTTTCTCCTTCCGTCACCTGCCTGGATTGCAATAACAAGAGCTGTTGAGTGCTGCAAGCCAGCCTCAGCGCCTCTTCTTTCAGTCAATGTCACTGTGTGCTGTGATATCTTTGTAACATTGGTTGTTGCCGGAAGAAAAGGAAAGGATGGATAGGATTTCTATTCTTTTACAACAAAACCCAAAATGCATCGGCTTGCTTGCTCATTAAGTTTACAAGGCCAGCTGCTTTTGAGATATTCTAATTATAGTGGTTATTCGGCATTGGAGGTAAGAGAGTTGTTTTTAGGTCTGGCCGTTCCTTCTGCTTTAAATTACTCTAGCTCATGTCAACAAAGTAACAACAAAACATAGCCAACGGTTTGTTGCTCAAGCCTTCCCTACTGCACCTTCCCATGTCTCTCCTGCCGACCACAGTGCAGGAAATTTGAGTTTGCATTTGCGCAAAGAGACGTACAACACAAGAAGGCGCGCTTTCGTGCGCCGGGCACCACCCGGCCTGTGCATTCCTCACTGCCGTGAGATCAGTTTACTCAGCAGAGCATGACGCTGCAATTGGTTAGTAAGGCCTGCCTGACCAGAATAGTATATTTGGGGTCATGTATTTGATTGCATTTTTAAAACAGTAACAGAACTTAACTGCAATGTTTAAATAGGTCTAGACATATTTAAACAGTGTCAATTTGATAGAAGAATTCTGGAAAATTCAGAGGGGAGGAACCAATGTTTTTTTTTTCCCTTTGGGTGGATGTGGCATTAAAGAATTTAAAGACCACTGGTCTAAGTGGACACTAATACACCTGGATCCTCCTGAATTCCTCGCAACAGATGCCAGCAAACCTGGCTGGAGAGCTACTGTGTTGGACTGATCCTGTCGATTCAAGTGGTCTTTCCTAGAGAGTCGGAGGTCATGGAAGTAGATTGAGTCAATGGTAAGCTTCAGGGCTTTGAAGTTTTCCCATCATCATCTGTCTCAGAAAAATGTGCTAGTAAAGACAGAGAATAAGGTAGCGGTCTTTTACATTAACCAGCAGTGAAGCATGCATTCAAAATCCCTCAATGCAATAGCAGAACAATTGGGCTATTGGGCAGAGATCAACCTGTTGCATACGTCGGCAGTACACATCAAGGGCACCGACAATGTGATGGCAGACAGCTGGAGGTTTCCAAATTTGCTGGAGTTGACGTTATCCAGGTCGTTGTTTTGAGAGATATGCTGAGAGTTTGTGAAACCCTTTCTGGATCTCTTTTCAAACAAGGACAATGCTCATCTTTGTCGATTCTGATCCACGTTTCCGGAACAAGGAGCCTATGTAGTGGACGTATTGGTGATAAAGTGGCTGAGAAGTCTCCTTTATACATTCCCCCCCTTTTTATTGATCCAGATGGTTCTCTTCAAGTCTCAGCAGGGGGAGGGAACTTGATTCTTGTTGGCCCTGATTGGTCAGAGATTTCATGGTTTCCTCTTCTGAACCCCTGGCTCTTCTACCTCCTTGGGTACTGCTCAAGTGTGTCTCTTCTCAGAACGTCGTCCCTGACCTTCTTGCTCCAACTCACTCTATCGCTTTGGAGGTTGAGAAGTCTGGACTGCTAGCAAAGGGTCTTTCCTCTTCCTTAGTGGAGTTAATTCAGCACTCCAGCAGGCCTTCTACTTCGAAGTCTTACTCAAAGAACTGGAAGTCCTTTCAGACGTGATGTTCTGCTCATGATCTTTTGGCACCTACCTGTAGTTTGTCTGCTATTTTGCATTTTCTTCTGAATGGGTTTCACTTGAATCTCTTTCCACTCTGAAAGCTCATTGGTTTGCGATAAAGGCTTTTAGGGACTTTTCTGAACTTTCATCGATGTTACACTCTTTGGTGTCTAGACTGTTATGATCTTTTGTCAATGGCAAGAACAATGAAAAATCCCTTTTCTCCAACTCAGAATCTTCCTACTCTTTTATAGGCTTTCCAATTTTATCTCTTTGAGGATCTGGATACTGTACAATTAAAGATTGTCTCCTATAAAGTTATTTTCCTATTTGCTATCACCTTGCTGAGAACAATTGGGGAGCAGGGAGCCTTAAAATGCTGTCCACTCTTCATTTGATACTTTGGAAGATGGGGTAACTTTAAGGCCTAGCCCTACCTTTGCTGCAAAGGTTAAGTCTATTTTTGATAGATCTTAGGAAATAATTCTTCCTTCTTTCATTCCCTCTCCTTCCTCTCCGGAAGAACATTTGTTGAATACACTTGATGTTTAAAAAGCTCTTTTCAATTATGTCACCAGGCCTCTGCAGTTCAGGAAAACCGACTCCTTGTTTGTGACTTTTGGACAGCCTGGAAAAGACAAGAAGGTGACTTTTATGACTCTGAGTAGGTGGATTAAGTTGTCAATTTTTCTGGCTTTGCAAGGCTTTTTAGAAAATCTTCCAGGTCAGGGATGGTCTACGAGAGGAATGGCCACCTCCTGGGTTGAATTCCAGTGAGTAACAATCTAGGAAATTCCTAGGGTGGTTACTTGGGCCTCAATGCATACATTTGTGAAGCATTATCGCTTAATACATTTTCGGTTTTGCATTTGAGTACCAATGTTTTGAACTCTGCATTACCCTAAGTCCATCTTGTCCTTGTCACAAACATTGCATCCTGCCCACCTTCCCATCAGTCCTTTGGCAAGGGCTTGGCACCCAGGTTGGGTGCATGGCGCTAGCATTTAAGAATCCTCCTGTCCTTTCTTCCTCTTGGAGGGTGACATCACTTTACTTTGTAATGACTGTCACAAGGACGCAATGGACTAAGGCTAATGAAGATGACCAATAAGTAACCAACGCATCACCACTCTTTCTGAATGTGCGTGGCTCCTTCTGCAGGACTGGTTCTTTGTATGATTCCTGGATTTTCAGAAGCACTTTGATGGCAGCACCCCCACACTGAAAATTGTTTCAGCACCACTGGACAAGGGTCAGTTGTCATTCTCATCTGCGGCGTAAATTTGCATTGAAGTAGTCTAACTCCCCAGGTCCTGTCTTTTGCTCAATTTGCCTTTGTGAATTTTCTCTCAATCACTGTTGATTTCCTTTGATCTTTCTTTCTTCTTTCACTTCACCTTCGCCTTCAGTGTATCTTTCGGCCCTGTTAAGAGACACGCCCCCTTGTAGCCACTTCTATACTTCTGTCACCTAATTATTTTCCTATCCGTTCCCCTGTAACGTTGCTGATCCTAGCTATAGCATGACTATCCAGAATCTGTTCACCTGAGTTATGTTCCTCTTATCCCCTCGCATCTAATAATCAGCTCTTGGTCTCCCTCCACCTCTCACGTGACATAGTCTGAGCCAGTGTCTCCATCTTGGAGAGACAATCTCTTGCACTTCTGTTGTTCTACTGGCGCTGCCGGCTTGAGCTTTGGTCAGAAGTGGCAAAAGAAGGACTAATGGAAAGTGAACGTCTACTGGAGCAACAGAGTGTATGGATTTAAAAGCGTTTGATTAAATGAGAAAAAAAGAGTTTACTTGAGAGAAAAAACTTAAATTGGCCTGTACGGGGATCGACCCCGCGACCTTGGCGTTATTAGCAGCATGCTCTAACCAACTGAGCTAACCGGCCATGAATGACAGAGTTATCCTTTTTCCATGACATGCAGATACACAGAAGAGTCAGGCCCACACTATCGCAATTCCTTCATACTTTTCTCCTTCCGTCCCCTGCCTGGATTGCAATAACAAGAGCTGTTGAGTGCTGCACGCCAGCCTCAGCGCCTCTTCTTTCAGTCAATGTCACTGTGTGCTGTGATATCTTTGTAACATTGGTTGTTGCCGGAAGAAAAGGAAAGGATGGATAGGATTTCTATTCTTTTACAACAAAACCCAAAATGCATCGGCTTGCTTGCTCATTAAGTTTACAAGGCCAGCTGCTTTTGAGATATTCTAATTATAGTGGTTATTCGGCGTTGGAGGTAAGAGAGTTGTTTTTAGGTCTGGCCGTTCCTTCTGCTTTAAATTACTCTAGCTCATGTCAAGAAAGTAACAACAAAACATAGCCAACGGTTTGTTGCTCAAGCCTTCCCTACTGCACCTTCCCATGTCTCTCCTGCCGACCACAGTGCAGGAAATTTGAGTTTGCATTTGCGCAAAGAGACGTACAACACAAGAAGGCGCGCTTTCGTGCGCCGGGCACCACCCGGCCTGTGCATTCCTCACTGCCGTGAGATCAGTTTACTCAGCAGAGCATGACGCTGCAATTGGTTAGTAAGGCCTGCCTGACCAGAAGAGTATATTTGGGGTCATGTATTTGATTGCATTTTTAAAACAGTAACAGAACTTAACTGCAATGTTTAAATAGGTCTAGACATATTTAAACAGTGTCAATTTGATAGAAGAATTCTGGAAAATTCAGAGGGGAGGCACCAATGTTTTTTTTTTCCCTTTGGGTGGATGTGGCATTAAAGAATTTGAAGACCACTGGTCTAAGTGGACACTAATACACCTGGATCCTCCTGAATTCCTAGCAACAGATGCCAGCAAACCTGGCTGGAGAGCTACTGTGTTGGACTGATCCTGTCGATTCAAGTGGTCTTTCCTAGAGAGTCGGAGGTCATGGAAGTAGATGGAGTTGATGGTAAGCTTCAGGGCTTTGAAGTTTTCCCATCATCATCTGTCTCAGAAAAATGTGCTAGTAAAGACAGAGAATAAGGTAGCGGTCTTTTACATTAACCAGCAGTGAAGCATGCATTGAAAATCCCTCAATGCAATAGCAGAACAATTGGGCTATTGGGCAGAGATCAACCTGTTGCATACGTCGGCAGTACACATCAAGGGCACCGACAATGTGATGGCAGACAGCTGGAGGTTTCCAAATTTGCTGGAGTTGACTTATCCAGGTCGTTGTTTTGAGAGATATGCCGAGAGTTTGTGAAACCCTTTCTGGATCTCTTTTCAAACAAGGACAATGCTCATCTTTGTCGATTCTGATCCAGGTTTCCAGAACAAGGAGCCTAGGTAGTGGAAGTATTGGTGATAAAGTGGCTGAGATGTCTCCTTTATACATTCCCCCACTTTTTATTGATCCAGATGGTTCTCTTCAAGTCTCAGCAGGGGGAGGGAACATGATTCTTGTTGGCCCTGATTGGCCAGAGATGTCATTGTTTCCTCTTCTGAACCCCTGGCTCTTCTACCTCCTTGGGTACTGCTCAAGTGTGTCTCTTCTCAGAACGTCGTCCCTGACCTTCTTGCTCCAACTCACTCTATCGCTTTGGAGGTTGAGAAGTCTGGACTGCTAGCAAAGGGTCTTTCCTCTTCCTTAGTGGAGTTAATTCAGCACTCCAGCAGGCCTTCTACTTCGAAGTCTTACTCAAAGAACTGGAAGTCCTTTCAGACGTGATGTTCTGCTCATGATCTTTTGGCACCTACCTGTAGTTTGTCTGCTATTTTGCATTTTCTTCTGAATGGGTTTCACTTGAATCTCTTTCCACTCTGAAAGCTCATTGGTTTGCGATAAAGGCTTTTAGGGACTTTTCTGAACTTTCATCGATGTTACACTCTTTGGTGTCTAGACTGTTATGATCTTTTGTCAATGGCAAGAACAATGAAAAATCCCTTTTCTCCAACTCAGAATCTTCCTACTCTTTTATAGGCTTTCCAATTTTATCTCTTTGAGGATCTGGATACTGTACAATTAAAGATTGTCTCCTATAAAGTTATTTTCCTATTTGCTATCACCTTGCTGAGAACAATTGGGGAGCAGGGAGCCTTAAAATGCTGTCCACTCTTCATTTGATACTTTGGAAGATGGGGTAACTTTAAGGCCTAGCCCTACCTTTGCTGCAAAGGTTAAGTCTATTTTTGATAGATCTTAGGAAATAATTCTTCCTTCTTTCATTCCCTCTCCTTCCTCTCCGGAAGAACATTTGTTGAATACACTTGATGTTTAAAAAGCTCTTTTCAATTATGTCACCAGGCCTCTGCAGTTCAGGAAAACCGACTCCTTGTTTGTGACTTTTGGACAGCCTGGAAAAGACAAGAAGGTGACTTTTATGACTCTGAGTAGGTGGATTAAGTTGTCAATTTTTCTGGCTTTGCAAGGCTTTTTAGAAAATCTTCCAGGTCAGGGATGGTCTACGAGAGGAATGGCCACCTCCTGGGTTGAATTCCAGTGAGTAACAATCTAGGAAATTCCTAGGGTGGTTACTTGGGCCTCAATGCATACATTTGTGAAGCATTATCGCTTAATACATTTTCGGTTTTGCATTTGAGTACCAATGTTTTGAACTCTGCATTACCCTAAGTCCATCTTGTCCTTGTCACAAACATTGCATCCTGCCCACCTTCCCATCAGTCCTTTGGCAAGGGCTTGGCACCCAGGTTGGGTGCATGGCGCTAGCATTTAAGAATCCTCCTGTCCTTTCTTCCTCTTGGAGGGTGACATCACTTTACTTTGTAATGACTGTCACAAGGACGCAATGGACTAAGGCTAATGAAGATGACCAATAAGTAACCAACGCATCACCACTCTTTCTGAATGTGCGTGGCTCCTTCTGCAGGACTGGTTCTTTGTATGATTCCTGGATTTTCAGAAGCACTTTGATGGCAGCACCCCCACACTGAAAATTGTTTCAGCACCACTGGACAAGGGTCAGTTGTCATTCTCATCTGCGGCGTAAATTTGCATTGAAGTAGTCTAACTCCCCAGGTCCTGTCTTTTGCTCAATTTGCCTTTGTGAATTTTCTCTCAATCACTGTTGATTTCCTTTGATCTTTCTTTCTTCTTTCACTTCACCTTCGCCTTCAGTGTATCTTTCGGCCCTGTTAAGAGACACGCCCCCTTGTAGCCACTTCTATACTTCTGTCACCTAATTATTTTCCTATCCGTTCCCCTGTAACGTTGCTGATCCTAGCTATAGCATGACTATCCAGAATCTGTTCACCTGAGTTATGTTCCTCTTATCCCCTCGCATCTAATAATCAGCTCTTGGTCTCCCTCCACCTCTCACGTGACATAGTCTGAGCCAGTGTCTCCATCTTGGAGAGACAATCTCTTGCACTTCTGTTGTTCTACTGGCGCTGCCGGCTTGAGCTTTGGTCAGAAGTGGCAAAAGAAGGACTAATGGAAAGTGAACGTCTACTGGAGCAACAGAGTGTATGGATTTAAAAGCGTTTGATTAAATGAGAAAAAAAGAGTTTACTTGAGAGAAAAAACTTAAATTGGCCTGTACGGGGATCGACCCCGCGACCTTGGCGTTATTAGCAGCATGCTCTAACCAACTGAGCTAACCGGCCATGAATGACAGAGTTATCCTTTTTCCATGACATGCAGATACACAGAAGAGTCAGGCCCACACTATCGCAATTCCTTCATACTTTTCTCCTTCCGTCCCCTGCCTGGATTGCAATAACAAGAGCTGTTGAGTGCTGCACGCCAGCCTCAGCGCCTCTTCTTTCAGTCAATGTCACTGTGTGCTGTGATATCTTTGTAACATTGGTTGTTGCCGGAAGAAAAGGAAAGGATGGATAGGATTTCTATTCTTTTACAACAAAACCCAAAATGCATCGGCTTGCTTGCTCATTAAGTTTACAAGGCCAGCTGCTTTTGAGATATTCTAATTATAGTGGTTATTCGGCGTTGGAGGTAAGAGAGTTGTTTTTAGGTCTGGCCGTTCCTTCTGCTTTAAATTACTCTAGCTCATGTCAAGAAAGTAACAACAAAACATAGCCAACGGTTTGTTGCTCAAGCCTTCCCTACTGCACCTTCCCATGTCTCTCCTGCCGACCACAGTGCAGGAAATTTGAGTTTGCATTTGCGCAAAGAGACGTACAACACAAGAAGGCGCGCTTTCGTGCGCCGGGCACCACCCGGCCTGTGCATTCCTCACTGCCGTGAGATCAGTTTACTCAGCAGAGCATGACGCTGCAATTGGTTAGTAAGGCCTGCCTGACCAGAAGAGTATATTTGGGGTCATGTATTTGATTGCATTTTTAAAACAGTAACAGAACTTAACTGCAATGTTTAAATAGGTCTAGACATATTTAAACAGTGTCAATTTGATAGAAGAATTCTGGAAAATTCAGAGGGGAGGCACCAATGTTTTTTTTTTCCCTTTGGGTGGATGTGGCATTAAAGAATTTGAAGACCACTGGTCTAAGTGGACACTAATACACCTGGATCCTCCTGAATTCCTAGCAACAGATGCCAGCAAACCTGGCTGGAGAGCTACTGTGTTGGACTGATCCTGTCGATTCAAGTGGTCTTTCCTAGAGAGTCGGAGGTCATGGAAGTAGATGGAGTTGATGGTAAGCTTCAGGGCTTTGAAGTTTTCCCATCATCATCTGTCTCAGAAAAATGTGCTAGTAAAGACAGAGAATAAGGTAGCGGTCTTTTACATTAACCAGCAGTGAAGCATGCATTGAAAATCCCTCAATGCAATAGCAGAACAATTGGGCTATTGGGCAGAGATCAACCTGTTGCATACGTCGGCAGTACACATCAAGGGCACCGACAATGTGATGGCAGACAGCTGGAGGTTTCCAAATTTGCTGGAGTTGACTTATCCAGGTCGTTGTTTTGAGAGATATGCCGAGAGTTTGTGAAACCCTTTCTGGATCTCTTTTCAAACAAGGACAATGCTCATCTTTGTCGATTCTGATCCAGGTTTCCAGAACAAGGAGCCTAGGTAGTGGAAGTATTGGTGATAAAGTGGCTGAGATGTCTCCTTTATACATTCCCCCACTTTTTATTGATCCAGATGGTTCTCTTCAAGTCTCAGCAGGGGGAGGGAACATGATTCTTGTTGGCCCTGATTGGCCAGAGATGTCATTGTTTCCTCTTCTGAACCCCTGGCTCTTCTACCTCCTTGGGTACTGCTCAAGTGTGTCTCTTCTCAGAACGTCGTCCCTGACCTTCTTGCTCCAACTCACTCTATCGCTTTGGAGGTTGAGAAGTCTGGACTGCTAGCAAAGGGTCTTTCCTCTTCCTTAGTGGAGTTAATTCAGCACTCCAGCAGGCCTTCTACTTCGAAGTCTTACTCAAAGAACTGGAAGTCCTTTCAGACGTGATGTTCTGCTCATGATCTTTTGGCACCTACCTGTAGTTTGTCTGCTATTTTGCATTTTCTTCTGAATGGGTTTCACTTGAATCTCTTTCCACTCTGAAAGCTCATTGGTTTGCGATAAAGGCTTTTAGGGACTTTTCTGTACCTTCGTCGATGTTACACTCTTTGGTGTCTAGACTGTTATGATCTTTTGTCAATGGTAAGAACAATGAAAAATCCCTTTTCTCCAACTCAGAATCTTCCTACTCTTTTATAGGCTTTCCAATTTTATCTCTTTGAGGATCTGGATACTGTACAATTAAAGATTGTCTCCTATAAAGTTATTTTCCTATTTGCTATCACCTTGCTGAGAACAATTGGGGAGCTGGGAGCCTTAAAATGCTGTCCTCTCTTCATTTGATACTTTAGAAGATGGGGTAACTTTAAGGCCTAGCCCTACCTTTGCTGCAAAGGTTAAGTCTATTTTTGATAGATCTTAGGAAATAATTCTTCCTTCTTTCATTCCCTCTCCTTCCTCTCCGGAAGAACATTTGTTGAATACACTTGATGTTTAAAGAGCTCTTTTCATTTATGTCTCCAGGCCTCTGCAGTTCAGGAAAACCAACTCCTTGTTTGTTACTTTTGGACAGCCTGGAAAAGACAAGAAGGTGACTTTTATGACTCTGAGTAGGTGGATTAAGTTGTCAATTTTTCTGGCTTTGCAAGACTTTTTAGAAAATCTTCCAGGTCAGGGATGGTCTACGAGAGGAATGGCCACCTCCTGGGTTGAATTCCAGTGAGTAACAATCTAGGAAATTCCTAGGGTGGTTACTTGGGCCTCAATGCATACATTTGTGAAGCATTATCGCTTAATACATTTTCTGTTTTGCATTTGAGTACCAATGTTTTGAACTCTGCATTACCCTAAGTCCATCTTGTCCTTGTCACAAACATTACATCCTGCCCACCTTCCCATCAGTCCTTTGGCAAGGGCTTGGCACCCAGGTTGGGTGCATGGCGCTAGCATTTAAGAATCCTCCTGTCCTTTCTTCCTCTTGGAGGGTGACATCACTTTACTTTGTAATGACTGTCACAAGGATGCAATGGACTAAGGCTAATGAAGATTACCAATAAGTAACCAACGCATCACCACTCTTTCTGAATGTGCGTGGCTCATTCTGCATGACTGGTTCTTTGTATGATTCCTGGATTTTCAGAAGCCCTTTGATGGCAGCACCCCCACACTGAAAATTGTTTCAGCACCACTGGACAAGGGTCAGTTGTCATGCTCATCTGCGGCGTAAATTTGCATTGAAGTAGTCTAACTCCCCAGGTCCTGTCTTTTGCTCAATTTGCCTTTGTGAGTTTTCTCTCAATCACTGTTGATTTCCTTTGATCTTTCTTTCTTCTTTCACTTCACCTTCGCCTTCAGTGTATCTTCCGGCCCTGCTAAGAGACACTCCCCCTTGTAGCCACTTCTATACTTCTGTCACCTAATTATTTTCCTATCCTTTCCCCTGTAACGTTGCTGATCCTAGCTATAGCATGACTATCCAGAATCTGTTCACCTGAGTTATGTTCCTCTTATCCCCACGCATCTAATAATCAGCTTTTGGTCTCCCTCCACCTCTCACGTGACATAGTCTGAGCCAGTGTCTCCATCTTGGAGAGACAATCTCTTGCACTTCTGTTGTTCTACTGGCGCTGCCGGCTTGAGCTTTTGTCAGAAGTGGCAAAAGAAGGACTAATGGAAAGTGAACGTGTACTGGAGCAACAGAGTGTATGGATTTAAAAGCGTTTGATTAAATGAGAAAAAAAGAGTTTATTTGAAAGAAAAAACGTAACTTGGCCCGTACTGGGATCGAACTCGCGACCTTGGCGTTATTAGCACCACGCTCTAACCAACTGAGCTAACCAGCCATGAATGACAGAGTTCTCCTTTTTCCATGACATGCAGATACACAGAAGAGTCGGTCTCACTATCGCAATTCCTTCATACTTTTCTCCTTCCGTCCCCTGCCTGGATTGCAATAACAAGAGCTGTTGAGTGCTGCACGCCAGCCTCAGCGCCTCTTCTTTCAGTCAATGTCACTGTGTGCTGTGATATCTTTGTAACATTGGTTGTTGCCGGAAGAAAAGGAAAGGATGGATAGGATTTGTATTCTTTTACAACAAAACCCAAAATGCATTGGCTTGCTTGCTCATTAAGTTTACAAGGCCAGCTGCTTTTGAGATATTCTAATTATAGTGGTTATTCGGCTTCGGAGGTAAGAGAGTTGTTTTTAGGTCTGGCCGTTCCTTCTGCTTTAAATTACTCTAGCTCATGTCAACAAAGTAACAACAAAACATAGCCAACGGTTTGTTGCTCAAGCCTTCCCTACTGCACCTTCCCAAGTCTCTCCTGCCGACCACAGTGCAGGAAATTTGAGTTTGCATTTGCGCAAAGAGACGTACAACACAAGAAGGCGTGCTTTCGTGCGCCGGGCACCACCCGGCCTGTGCATTCCTCACTGCCGTGAGATCAGTTTACTCAGCAGAGCATGACGCTGCAATTGGTTAGTACGGCCTGCCTGACCAGAATAGTATATTTGGGGTCATGTATTTGATTGCATTTTTAAAACAGTAACAGAACTTAACTGCAATGTTTAAATAGGTCTAGACATATTTAAACAGTGTAAATTTGATAGAAGAATTCTGGAAAATTCAGAGGGGAGGCACCAATGTTTTTTTTTTCCCTTTGGGTGGATGTGGCATTAAAGAATTTGAAGACCACTGGTGTAAGTGGACACTAATACACCTGGATCCTCCTGAATTCCTCGCAACAGATGCCAGCAAACCTGGCTGGAGAGCTACTGTGTTGGACTGATCCTGTCGATTCAAGTGGTCTTTCCTAGAGAGTCGGAGGTCATGGAAGTAGATGGAGTCAATGGTAAGCTTCAGGGCTTTGAAGTTTTCCCATCATCATCTGTCTCAGAAAAATGTGCTAGTAAAGACAGAGAATAAGGTAGCGGTCTTTTACATTAACCAGCAGTGAAGCATGCATTCAAAATCCCTCAATGCAATAGCAGAACAATTGGGCTATTGGGCAGAGATCAACCTGTTGCATACGTCGGCAGTACACATCAAGGGCACCGACAATGTGATGGCAGACAGCTGGAGGTTTCCAAATTTGCTGGAATTGACGTTATCCAGGTCGTTGTTTTGAGAGATATGCTGAGAGTTTGTGAAACCCTTTCTGGATCTCTTTTCAAACAAGGACAATGCTCATCTTTGTCGATTCTGATCCAGGTTTCCGGAACAAGGAGCCTATGTAGTGGACGTATTGGTGATAAAGTGGCTGAGAAGTCTCCTTTGTACATTCCCCCCCTTTTTATTGATCCAGATGGTTCTCTTCAAGTCTCAGCAGGGGGAGGGAACTTGATTCTTGTTGGCCCTGATTGGTCAGAGATGTCATGGTTTCCTCTTCTGAACCCCTGGCTCTTCTACCTCCTTGGGTGGGTACTGCTCAAGTGTGTCTCTTCTCAGAACGTCGTCCCTGACCTTCTTGCTCCAACTCACTCTATCGCTTTGGAGGTTGAGAAGTCTGGACTGCTAGCAAAGGGTCTTTCCTCTTCCTTAGTGGAGTTAATTCAGCACTCCAGCAGGCCTTCTACTTCGAAGTCTTACTCAAAGAACTGGAAGTCCTTTCAGACGTGATGTTCTGCTCATGATCTTTTGGCACCTACCTGTAGTTTGTCTGCTATTTTGCATTTTCTTCTGAATGGGTTTCACTTGAATCTCTTTCCACTCTGAAAGCTCATTTGTTTGCGATAAAGGCTTTTAGGGACTTTTCTGAACTTTCATCGATGTTACACTCTTTGGTGTCTAGACTGTTATGATCTTTTGTCAATGGCAAGAACAATGAAAAATCCCTTTTCTCCAACTCAGAATCTTCCTACTCTTTTATAGGCTTTCCAATTTTATCTCTTTGAGGATCTGGATACTGTACAATTAAAGATTGTCTCCTATAAAGTTATTTTCCTATTTGCTATCACCTTGCTGAGAACAATTGGGGAGCAGGGAGCCTTAAAATGCTGTCCACTCTTAATTTGATACTTTGGAAGATGGGGTAACTTTAAGGCCTAGCCCTACCTTTGCTGCAAAGGTTAAGTCTATTTTTAATAGATCTTAGGAAATAATTCTTCCTTCTTTCATTCCCTCTCCTTCCTCTCCGGAAGAACATTTGTTGAATACACTTGATGTTTAAAGAGCTCTTTTCATTTATGTCACCAGGCCTCTGCAGTTCAGGAAAACCGACTCCTTGTTTGTGACTTTTGGACAGCCTGGAAAAGACAAGAAGGTGACTTTTATGACTCTGACTAGGTGGATTAAGTTGTAAATTTTTCTGGCTTTGCAAGGCTTTTTAGAAAATCTTCCAGGTCAGGGATGGTCTACGAGAGGAATGGCCACCTCCTGGGTTGAATTCCAGTGAGTAACAATCTAGGAAATTCCTAGGGTGGTTACTTGGGCCTCAATGCATACATTTGTGAAGCATTATCGCTTAATAAATTTTCTGTTTTGCATTTGAGTACCAATGTTTTGAACTCTGCATTACCCTAAGTCCATCTTGTCCTTGTCACAAACATTACATCCTGCCCACCTTCCCATCAGTCCTTTGGCAAGGGCTTGGCACCCAGGTTGGGTGCATGGAGCTAGCATTTAAGAATCCTCCTGTCCTTTCTTCCTCTTGGAGGGTGACATCACTTTACTTTGTAATGACTGTCACAAGGACGCAATGGACTAAGGCTAATGAAGATGACAAATAAGTAACCAACGCATCACCACTCTTTCTGAATGTGCGTGGCTCCTTCTGCAGGACTGGTTCTTTGTATGATTCCTGGATTTTCAGAAGCCCTTTGATGGCAGCACCCCCACACTGAAAATTGTTTCAGCACCACTGGACAAGGGTCAGTTGTCATGCTCATCTGCGGAATAAATTTGCATTGAAGTAGTCTAACTCCCCAGGTCCTGTCTTTTGCTCAATTTGCCTTTGTGAATTTTCTCTCAATCACTGTTGATTTCCTTTGATCTTTCTTTCTTCTTTCACTTCACCTTCGCCTTCAGTGTATCTTTCGGCCCTGTTAAGAGACACGCCCCCTTGTAGCCACTTCTATACTTCTGTCACCTAATTATTTTCCTATCCGTTCCCCTGTAACGTTGCTGATCCTAGCTATAGCATGACTATCCAGAATCTGTTCACCTGAGTTATGTTCCTCTTATCCCCACGCATCTAATAATCAGCTCTTGGTCTCCCTCCACCTCTCACGTGACATAGTCTGAGCCAGTGTCTCCATCTTGGAGAGACAATCTCTTGCACTTCTGTTGTTCTACTGGCGCTGCCGGCTTGAGCTTTGGTCAGAAGTGGCAAAAGAAGGACTAATGGAAAGTGAACGTCTACTGGAGCAACAGAGTGTATGGATTTAAAAGCGTTTGATTAAATGAGAAAAAAAGAGTTTACTTGAGAGAAAAAACTTAACTTGGCCCATACAGAGATCGACCCCGCGACATTGGCGTTATTAGCACCACGCTCTAACCAACTGAGCTAACAGGCCATGAATGACAGAGTTATCCTTTTTCCATGACATGCAGATACACAGAAGAGTCAGGCCCACACTATCGCAATTCCTTCATACTTTTCTCCTTCCGTCCCCTGCCTGGATTGCAATAACAAGAGCTGTTGAGTGCTGCACGCCAGCCTCAGCGCCTCTTCTTTCAGTCAATGTCACTGTGTGCTGTGATATCTTTGTAACATTGGTTGTTGCCGGAAGAAAAGGAAAGGATGGATAGGATTTCTATTCTTTTACAACAAAACCCAAAATGCATTGGCTTGCTTGCTCATTAAGTTTACAAGGCCAGCTGCTTTTGAGATATTCTAATTATAGTGGTTATTCGGTGTTGGAGGTAAGAGAGTTGTTTTTAGGTCTGGCCGTTCCTTCTGCTTTAAATTACTCAAGCTCATGTCAACAAAGTAACAACAAAACATAGCCAACGGTTTGTTGCTCAAGCCTTCCCTACTGCACCTTCCCATGTCTCTCCTGCCGACCACAGTGCAGGAAATTTGAGTTTGCATTTGCGCAAAGAGACGTACAACAAACGAAGGCGCGCTTTCGTGCGCCGGGCACCACCCGGCCTGTGCATTCCTCACTGCTGTGAGATCAGTTTACTCAGCAGAGCATGACGCTGCAATTGGTTAGTAAGGCCTGCCTGACCAGAATAGTATATTTGGGGTCATGTATTTGATTGCATTTTTTAAACAGTAACAGAACTTAACTGCAATGTTTAAATAGGTCTAGACATATTTAAACAGTGTCAATTTGATAGAAGAATTCTGGAAAATTCAGAGGGGAGGCACCAATGTTTTTTTTTTCCCTTTGGGTGAATGTGGCATTAAAGAATTTGAAGACCACTGGTCTAAGTGGACACTAATACACCTGGATTCTCCTGAATTCCTCGCAACAGATTCCAGCAAACCTGGCTGGAGAGCTACTGTGTTGGACTGATCCTGTCGATTCAAGTGGTCTTTCCTAGAGAGTCGGAGGTCATGGAAGTAGATGGAGTTAATGGTAAGCTTCAGGTCTTTGAAGTTTTCCCATCATCATCTGTCTCAGAAAAATGTGCTAGTAAAGACAGAGAATAAGGTAGCGGTCTTTTACATTAACCAGCAGTGAAGCATGCATTCAAAATCCCTCAATGCAATAGCAGAACAATTGGGCTATTGGGCAGAGATCAACCTGTTGCATACGTCGGCAGTACACATCAAGGGCACCGACAATGTGATGGCAGACAGCTGGAGGTTTCCAAATTTGCTGGAGTTGACGTTATCCAGGTCGTTGTTTTGAGAGATATGCCGAGAGTTTGTGAAACCCTTTCTGGATCTCTTTTCAAACAAGGACAATGCTCATCTTTGTCGATTCTGATCCAGGTTTCCGGAACAAGGAGCCTAGGTAGTGGACGTATTGGTGATAAAGTGGCTGAGAAGTCTCCTTTATACATTCCCCCCTTTTTATTGATCCAGATGGTTCTCTTCAAGTCTCAGCATGGGGAGGGAACTTAATTCTTGTTGGCCCTGATTGGCCAGAGATGTCATGGTTTCCTCTTCTGAACCCCTGGCTCTTCTACCTCCTTGGGTACTGCTCAAGTGTGTCTCTTCTCAGAACGTCGTCCCTGACCTTCTTGCTCCAACTCACTCTATCGCTTTGGAGGTTGAGAAGTCTGGACTGCTAGCAAAGGGTCTTTCCTCTTCCTTAGTGGAGTTAATTCAGCACTCCAGCAGGCCTTCTACTTCGGAGTCTTACTCAAAGAACTGGAAGTCCTTTCAGACGTGATGTTCTGCTCATGATCTTTTGGCACCTACCTGTAGTTTGTCTGCTATTTTGCATTTTCTTCTGAATGGGTTTCACTTGAATCTCTTTCCACTCTGAAAGCTCATTGGTTTGCGATAAAGGCTTTTAGGGACTTTTCTGAACTTTCATTGATGTTACACTCTTTGGTGTCTAGACTGTTATGATCTTTTGTCAATGGTAAGAACAATGAAAAATCCCTTTTCTCCAACTCAGAATCTTCCTACTCTTTTATAGGCTTTGCAATTTTATCTCTTTGAGGATCTGGATACTGTACAATTAAAGATTGTCTCCTATAAAGTTATTTTCCTATTTGCTATCACCTTGCTGAGAACAATTGGGGAGCTGGGAGCCTTAAAATGCTGTCCTCTCTTCATTTGATACTTTGGAAGATGGGGTAACTTTAAGGCCTAGCCCTACCTTTGCTGCAAAGGTTAAGTCTATTTTTGATAGATCTTAGGAAATAATTCTTCCTTCTTGCATTCCCTCTCCTTCCTCTCCGGAAGAACATTTATTGAATACACTTGATGTTTAAAGAGCTCTTTTCATTTATGTCACCAGGCCTCTGCAGTTCAGGAAAACCGACTCCTTGTTTGTGACTTTTGGACAGCCTGGAAAAGACAAGAAGGTGACTTTTATGACTCTGAGTAGGTGAATTAAGTTGTCAATTTTTATGGCTTTGCAAGGCTTTTTAGAAAATCTTCCAGGTCAGGGATGGTCTACGAGAGGAATGGCCACCTCCTGGGTTGAATTCCAGTGAGTAACAATCTAGGAAATTCCTAGGGTGGGTACTTGGGCCTCAATGCATACATTTGTGAAGCATTATCGCTTAATAAATTTTCTGTTTTGCATTTGAGTACCAATGTTTTGAACTCTGCATTACCCTAAGTCCATCTTGTCCTTGTCACAAACATTACATCCTGCCCACCTTCCCATCAGTCCTTTGGCAAGGGCTTGGCACCCAGGTTGGGTGCATGGCGCTAGCATTTAAGAATCCTCCTGTCCTTTCTTCCTCTTGGAGGGTGACATCACTTTACTTTGTAATGACTGTCACAAGGACGCAATGGACTAAGGCTAATGAAGATTACCAATAAGTAACCAACGCATCACCACTCTTTCTGAATGTGCGTGGCTCATTCTGCAGGACTGGTTCTTTGTATGATTCCTGGATTTTCAGAAGCCCTTTGATGGCAGCACCCCCACACTGAATTTGTTTCAGCACCACTGGACAAGGGTCAGTTGTCATGCTCATCTGCGGCGTAAATTTGCATTGAAGTAGTCTAACTCCCCAGGTCCTGTCTTTTGCTCAATTTGCCTTTGTGAGTTTTCTCTAAATCACTGTTGATTTCCTTTGATCTTTCTTTCTTCTTTCACTTCACCTTCGCCTTCAGTGTATCTTTCGGCCCTGTTAAGAGACACGCCCCCTTGTAGCCACTTCTATACTTCTGTCACCTAATTATTTTCCTGTCCTTTCCCCTGTAACGTTGCTGATCCTAGCTATAGCATGACTATCCAGAATCTGTTCACCTGAGTTATGTTCCTCTTATCCCCACGCATCTAATAATCAGCTCTTGGTCTCCCTCCACCTCTCACGTGACATAGTCTGAGCCAGTGTCTCCATCTTGGAGAGACAATCTCTTGCACTTCTGTTGTTCTACTGGCGCTGCCGGCTTGAGTTTTGGTCAGAAGTGGCAAAAGAAGGACTAATGGAAAGTGAACGTGTACTGGAGCAACAGAGTGTATGGATTTACAAGCGTTTGATTAAATGAGAAAAAAAGAGTTTACTTAAGAGAAAAACTAAACTTTGCCCGTACGGGGATCGAACCCGGGACCTTGACGTTATTAGCACCATGTTCTAACCAACTGAGCTAACCGGCCATGAATGACAGAGGTATCCTTTTTCCATGACATGCAGATACACAGAAGAGTCGGTCTCACTATCGCAATTCCTTCATACTTTTCTCCTTCCGTCCCCTGTCTGGATTGCAATAACAAGAGCTGTTGAGTGCTGGACGCCAGCCTCAGCGCCTCTTCTTTCAGTCAATGTCACTGTGTGCTGTGATATCTTTGTAACATTGGTTGTTGCCGAAAGAAAAGGAAAGGATGGATAGGATTTCTATTCTTTTACAACAAAACCCAAAATGCATCGGCTTGCTTGCTCATTAAGTTTACAAGGCCAGCGGCTTTTGAGATATTCTAATTATAGTGGTTATTCGGCGTTGGAGGTAAGAGAGTTGTTTTTAGGTCTGGCCGTTCCTTCTGCTTTAAATTACTCTAGCTCATGTCAACAAAGTAACAACAAAACATAGCCAACGGTTTGTTGCTCAAGCCTTCCCTACTGCACCTTCCCATGTCTCTCCTGCCGACCACAGTGCAGGAAATTTGAGTTTGCATTTGCGCAAAGAGACGTACAACACAAGAAGGTGCGCTTTCGTGCGCCGGGCACCACCCGGCCTGTGCATTCCTCACTGCCGTGAGATCAGTTTACTCAGCAGAGCATGACTCTGCAATTGGTTAGTAAGGCCTGCCTGACCAGAATAGTATATTTGGGGTCATGTATTTGATTGCATTTTTAAAACAGTAACAGAACTTAACTGCAATGTTTAAATAGGTCTAGACATATGTAAACAGTGTCAATTTAATAGAAGAATTGTGGACAATTCAGAGGGGAGGCACCAATGTTTTTTTTTCCCATTGGGTGGATGTGGCATTAAAGAGTTTGAAGACCACTGGTCTAAGTGGACACTAATATACCTGGATACTCCTGAATCCTCGCAACAGATGCCAGCAAACCTGGCTGGAGAGCTACTGTGTTGGACTGATCCTGTCAATTCAAGTGGTCTTTCCTAGAGAGTCGGAGGTCATGGAAATAGATGGAGTTGATGGTAATCTACAGGGCTTTGAAGTTTTCCCATCATCATCTGTCTCAAAAAAATGTGCTAGTAAAGACAGAGAATAAGGTAGCTGTCTTTTACATTAACCAACAGTGAAGCATGCATTCAAAATCCTTCAATGCAATAGCAGAACAATTGGGTTATTGAGCAGAAATCAACCTGTTGCACACGTCGGCAGTACACATCAAGGGCACCGACAATGTGATGGCAGACAGCTGGAGGTTTCCAAATTTGCTGGAGTTGACGTTATCCAGGTCGTTGTTTTGAGAGATATGCCGAGAGTTTGTGAAACCCTTTCTGGATCTCTTTTCAAACAAGGACAATGCTCATCTTTGTCGATTCTGATCCAGGCTTCCGGAACAAGGAGCCTAGGTAGTGGACGTATTGGTGATAAAGTGGCTGAGAAGTCTCCTTTATACATTCCCCCACTTTTTATTGATCCAGATGGTTCTCTTCCAGTCTCAGCAGGGGGGAGGGAACTTTATTCTTGTGGGCCCTTATTGGCCAGAGATGTCATGGTTTCCTCTTCTGAACCCCTGGCTCTTCTACCTCCTTGAGTACTGCTCAAGTGTGTCTCTGTCAGAACGTCGTCCCTGACCTTCTTGCTCCAACTCACTCTATCGCTTTGGAGGTTGAGAAGTCTCGACTGCTAGCAAAGGGTCTTTCCTCTTCCTTAGTGGAGTTAATTCAGCACTCCAGCAGGCCTTCTACTTCGAAGTCTTACTCAAAGAACTGGAAGTCTTTTGAGACGTGATGTTCTGCTCATGATCTTTTGGCACCTACCTGTAGTTTGTCTGCTATTTTGCATTTTCTTCTGAATGGGTTTCACTTGAATCTCTTTCCACTCTGAAAGCTCATTGCTTTGCGATAAAGGTTTTTAGGGACTTTTCTGTACCTTCGTCGATGTTACAATCTTTTGTGTCTAGACTGTTCTGATCTTTTGTCAATTGTAAGACCAGTTGAAAAATCCCTTTTCTCCAACTCAAAATCTTCCTACTCTTTTATAGGCTTTGCAATTTTATCTCTTTGAGGATCTGGATACTGTAGACATAAAGATTGATTCCTATAAAGTTATTTTCCTATTTCCTATCACCTTGCTGAGAACAATTGGGGAGCTGGGAGCCTTAAAATGCTGTCCTCTCTTCATTTGATACTTTGGAAGATGGGGTAACTTTAAGGCCTAGCCTTACCTTTGCTGCAAAGGTTAAGTCTATTTTTGATAGATCTTAGGAAACAATTCTTCTTTCTTTCATTCCCTCTCCTTCCTCTCCGTAGGAACATTTGCTGAATACACTTGATGTTTAAAGAGCTCTTTTCATTCATGTCACCAGCCCTCTGCAGTTCAGGAAAAACGACTCCTTGTTTGTGACTTTTGGACAGCCTGGAAAAGACAAGAAGGTGACTTTTATGACTCTGAGTAGGTGGATTAAGTTGTCAATTTTTCTGGCTTTGCAAGGCTTTTTAGAATATCTTCCAGTTCAGGGATGGTCTACGAGAGGAATGGCCACCTCCTGGGTTGAATTCCAGTGAGTAACAATCTAGGAAATTCCTAGGGTGGCTACTTGGTCCTCTGAGCATACATTTGTCAAGCATTATGGCTTAATAATTTTTCTGTTTTGCATTTGAGTACCAATGTTTTGAACTCTGCATTACCCATAGTCCATCTTGTCTTTGTCACAAACATTACATCCTGCCCACCTTCCCATCAGTCCTTTGGCAAGGGCTTGGCACCCAGGTAGGGTGCATGGGGCTAGCATTTAAGGATCCTCCTGTTCTTTCTTCCTGTTGGAAGGTGACATCACCTTACTTTGTAATGACTGTCACAAGGACGCAATGGACTAAGGCTAATGAAGATTACCAATAAGTAACCAACGCATCACCACTCTTTCTGAATGTGCGTGGCTCATTCCGCAGGACTAGTTCTTTGTATGATTCCTGGATTTTCAGAAGCAATTGATGGCAGCACCCCCACACTGAAAATTGTTTCAGCACCACTGTACAAGGGTCAGTTGTCATGCTCATCTGCGGCGTAAATTTGCATTGAAGTAGTCTAACTCCCCAGGCCTTGTCTTTTGCTCAATTTGCCTTTGTGAGTTTTCTCTCAATCACTGTCGACTTCCTTTGATCTTTCTTTCTTCTTTCACTTCACCTTCGCCTTCAGTGTATCTTTCGGCCCTCTTAAGAGACACACCCCCTTGTAACCACTTCTATACTTCTGTCACCTAATTATTTTCCTATCCTTTCCCCTGTAACGTTGCTGATCCTAGCTATAGCATCACTATCCAGAATCTGTTCACCTGAGTTATGTTCCTCTTATCCCCACGCATCTAATAATCAGCTCTTGGTCTCCCTCCACCTCTCACGAGACATAGTCTAAGGCAGTGTCTCCATCTTGGAGAGACAATCCCTTGCACTTGTGTTGTTCTACTGGCGCTGCCGGCTTGAGCTTTGGTCAGCAGTGGCAAAAGAAGGACTAATGGAAAGTGAACGTATACTGGAGCAACAGAGTGTATGGATTTATGAGAGCTTGATTAAATGAGAAAAAAAGAGTTTAGTTGAGAGAAAAAATGCAACCTGGCCCGTACAGGGATCGAACCCACGACCTTGGCGTTATTAGCACCACACTTTAACCAACTGAGCTAACCAGCCATGATTACTAAAGATATCCTTTTTCCATGTAATGCAGATAGATAGAAGAGTTGGTCTCACTATCGCAATTCCTTCATACTTTTCTCCTTGCGCCCCCTGTCTGGATTACAATAACAAGAGCTGTGGAGTGCTGCACGCCAGCCTCAGTGCCTCTTATTTCACTCAATCTCACTGTGTGCTGTGATATCTTTGTAACATCGCTTGTTGCTGGAAAAAAAGGAAAGGAGGGATAGTATTTTTATTCTTTTACAACAAAACCCAAAATGCATCGGCTTGCTTGCTCATTAAGTTTACAAGGCCAGCTGCTTTTGAGATATTATAATTATAGTGGTTATTCGGCGTTGGAGGTAAGAGAGTTTTTTTTAGGTCTGGCCGTTCCTTCTGCTTCAAATTACTTGAGCTCATGTCAACAAAGTAACAACAAAACATAGCCAACGGTTCGTTGCTCAAGCCTTCCCTACTGCGCCTTCCCATGTCTCTCCTGCCGACCACAGTGCAGGAAATCTGAGTTTGCATTTGCGCAAAGAGACGTACAACACAAGAAGGCGCGCTTTTGTGCGCCGGGCACCACCCGGCCTGTGCATTCCTCACTGTCGTGAGATCAGTTTACTCAGCAGAGCATGACGCTGCAATTGGTTAGTAGGGCAGGCCTGACCAGAATAGTATATTTGGGGTCATGTATTTGATTGCATTTTTAAAACAGTAACAGAACTTAACTGCAATGTTTAAATAGGTCTAGACATATTTAAACAGTGTCAATTTAATAGAAGAATTGTGGACAATTCAGAGGGGAGGCACCAATGTTTTTTTTTCCCATTGGGTGGATGCGGCATTAAAGAGTTTGAAGACCACTGGTCTAAGTGGACACTAATATACCTGGATGCTCCTGAATCCTCGCAACAGATGCCAGCAAACCTTGCTGGAGAGCTACTGTGTTGGACTGATCCTGTCAATTCAAGTGGTCTTTCCTAGAGAGTCGGAGGTCATGGAAATAGATGGAGTTGATGGTAATCTACAGGGCTTTGAAGTTTTCCCATCATCATCTGTCTCAAAAAAAATTGCTAGTAAAGACAGAGAATAAGGTAGCTGTCTTTTACATTAACCAACAGTGAAGCATGCATTCAAAATCCTTCAATGCAATAGCAGAACAATTGGGTTATTGGGCAGAAATCAACCTGTTGCACACGTCGGCAGTACACATCAAGGGCACCGACAATGTGATGGCAGACAGCTGGAGGTTTCCAAATTTGCTGGAGTTGATGTTATCCAGCTCGTTGTTTTGAGAGATATGCCAAGAGTTTGTGAAACCCTTTCTGGATCTCTTTTCAAACAAGGACAATGCTCATCTTTGTCGATTCTGATCCAGGCTTCCGGAACAAGGAGCCTAGGTAGTGGACGTATTGGTGATAAAGTGGCTGAGAAGTCTCCTTTATACATTCCCCCACTTTTTATTGATCCAGATGGTTCTCTTCAAGTCTCAGCAGGGGGGAGGGAACTTTATTCTTGTGGGCCCTTATTGGCCAGAGATGTCATGGTTTCCTCTTCTGAACCCCTGGCTCTTCTACCTCCTTGAGTACTGCTCAAGTGTGTCTCTGTAAGAACGTCGTCCCTGACCTTCTTGCTCCAACTCACTCTATCGCTTTGGAGGTTGAGAAGTCTGGACTGCTAGCAAAGGGTCTTTCCTCTTCCTTAGTGGAGTTAATTCAGCACTCCAGCAGGCCTTCTACTTCGAAGTCTTACTCAAAGAACTGGAAGTCTTTTGAGACGTGATGTTCTGCTCATGATCTTTTGGCACCTACCTGTAGTTTGTCTGCTATTTTGCATTTTCTTCTGAATGGGTTTCACTTGAATCTCTTTCCACTCTGAAAGCTCATTGCTTTGCGATAAAGGTTTTTAGGGACTTTTCTGTACCTTCGTCGATGTTACAATCTTTGGTGTCTAGACTGTTCTGATCTTTTGTCAATTGTAAGACCAGTTGAAAAATCTCTTTTCTCCAACTCAGAATCTTCCTACTCTTTTATAGGCTTGGCAATTTTATCTCTTTGAGGATCTGGATACTGTAGACATAAAGATTGTTTCCTATAAAGTTATTTTCCTATTTCCTATCACCTTGCTGAGAACAATTGGGGAGCTGGGAGCCTTAAAATGCTGTCCTCTCTTCATTTGATACTTTGGAAGATGGGGTAACTTTAAGGCCTAGCCTTACCTTTGCTGCAAAGGTTAAGTCTATTTTTGATAGATCTTAGGAAATAATTCTTCCTTCTTTCATTCCCTCTCCTTCCTCTCCGGAGGAACATTTGCTGAATACACTTGATGTTTAAAGAGCTCTTTTCATTCATGTCACCAGGCCTCTGCAGTTCAGGAAAACCGACTCCTTGTTTGTGACTTTTGGACAGCCTGGAAAAGACAAGAAGGTGACTTTTATGACTCTGAGTAGGTGGATTAAGTTGTCAATTTTTCTGGCTTTGCAAGGCTTTTTAGAATATCTTCCAGTTCAGGGATGGTCTACGAGAGGAATGGCCACCTCCTGGGTTGAATTCCAGTGAGTAACAATCTAGGAAATTCCAAGGGTGGCTACTTGGTCCTCAGAGCATACATTTGTCAAGCATTATGGCTTAATAATTTTTCTGTTTTGCATTTGAGTACCAATGTTTTGAACTCTGCATTACCCTTAGTCCATCTTGTCTTTGTCACAAACATTACATCCTGCCCACCTTCCCATCAGTCCTTTGGCAAGGGCTTGGCACCCAGGTTGGGTGCATGGGGCTAGCATTTAAGGATCCTCCTGTTCTTTCTTCCTGTTGGAAGGTGACATCACCTTACTTTGTAATGACTGTCACAAGGACGCAATGGACTAAGGCTAATGAAGGTTACCAATAAGTAACCAACGCATCACCACTCTTTCTGAATGTGCGTGGCTCATTCCGCAGGACTAGTTCTTTGTATGATTCCTGGATTTTCAGAAGCCCTTTGATGGCAGCACCCCCACACTGAAAATTGTTTCAGCACCACTTTACAAGGGTCAGTTGTCATGCTCATCTGCGGCGTAAATTTGCATTGAAGTAGTCTAACTCCCCAGGCCTTGTCTTTTGCTCAATTTGCCTTTGTGAGTTTTCTCTCAATCACTGTCGACTTCCTTTGATCTTTCTTTCTTCTTTCACTTCACCTTTGCCTTCAGTGTATCTTCGGCCCTCTTAAGAGACACACCCCCTTGTAGCCACTTCTATACTTCTGTCACCTAATTATTTTCCTATCCTTTCCCCTGTAACGTTGCTGATCCTAGCTATAGCATCACTATCCAGAATCTGTTCACCTGAGTTATGTTCCTCTTATCCCCACGCATCTAATAATCAGCTCTTGGTCTACCTCCACCTCTCACGAGACATAGTCTGAGGCAGTGTCTCCATCTTGGAGAGACAATCCCTTGCACTTGTGTTGTTCTACTGGCGCTGCCGGCTTGAGCTTTGGTCAGCAGTGGCAAAAGAAGGACTAATGGAAAGTGAACGTATACTGGAGCAACAGAGTGTATGGATTTATGAGAACTTGATTAAATGAGAAAAAAAGAGTTTAGTTGAGAGAAAAAATGCAGCCTGGCCCATACGGGGATCGAACCCACAACCTTGGAGTTATTAGCACCACGCTTTAACCAACTGAGCTAACCGGCCATGAGTACTAAAGATATCCTTTTTCCATGTAATGCAGATAGATAGAAGAGTTGGTCTCACTATTGCAATTCCTTCATACTTTTCTCCTTCCGCCCCCTGTCTGGATTACAATAACAAGAGCTGTGGAGTGCTGCACGCCAGCCTCAGTGCCTCTTCTTTCACTCAATCTCACTGTGTGCTGTGATATCTTTGTAACATCGCTTGTTGCCGGAAAAAAAGGAAAGGAGGGATAGTATTTTTATTCTTTTACAACAAAACCCAAAATGCATCGGCTTGCTTGCTCATTAAGTTTACAAGGCCAGCTGCTTTTGAGATATTATAATTATAGTGGTTATTCGGCGTTGGAGGTAAGAGAGTTTTTTTTAGGACTGGCCGTTCCTTCTGCTTCAAATTACTTGAGCTCATGTCAACAAAGTAACAACAAAACATAGCCAACGGTTCGTTGCTCAAGCCTTCCCTACTGCGCCTTCCCATGTCTCTCCTGCCGACCACAGTGCAGGAAATCTGAGTTTGCATTTGCGCGAAGAGACGTACAACACAAGAAGGCGCGCTTTTGTGCGCCGGGCACCACCCGCCCTGTGCATTCCTCACTGTCGTGAGATCAGTTTACTCAGCAGAGCATGACGCTGCAATTGGTTAGTAGGGCAGGCCTGACCAGAATAGTATATTTGGGGTCATGTATTTGATTGCATTTTTAAAACAGTAACAGAACTTAACTGCAATGTTTAAATAGATCTAGACATATTTAAACAGTGTCAATTTAATAGAAGAATTGTGGACAAATCAGAGGGGAGGCACCAATGTTTTTTTTTCCCATTGGGTGGATGCGGCATTAAAGAGTTTGAAGACCACTGGTCTAAGTGGACACTAATATACCTGGATGCTCCTGAATCCTCGCAACAGATGCCAGCAAACCTGTCTGGAGAGCTACTGTGTTGGACTGATCCTGTCGATTCAAGTGGTCTTTCCTAGAGAGTCGGAGGTCATGGAAATAGATGGAGTTGATGGTAATCTACAGGGCTTTGAAGTTTTCCCATCATCATCTGTCTCAAAAAAATGTGCTAGTAAAGACAGAGAATAAGGTAGCTGTCTTTTACATTAACCAACAGTGAAGCATGCATTCAAAATCCTTCAATGCAATAGCAGAACAATTGGGTTATTGGGTAGAGATCAACCTGTTGCACACGTCGGCAGTACACATCAAGTGCACCGACAATGTGATGGCAGACAGCTGGAGGTTTCCAAATTTGCTGGAGTTGACGTTATCCAGGTCGTTGTTTTGAGAGATATGTCGAGAGTTTGTGAAACCCTTTCTGGATCTCTTTTCAAACAAGGACAATGCTCATCTTTGTCGATTCTGATCCAGGCTTCTGGAACAAGGAGCCTAGGTAGTGGACGTATTGGTGATAAAGTGGCTGAGAAGTCTCCTTTATACATTCCCCCACTTTTTATTGATCCAGATGCTTCTCTTCAAGTCTCTGCAGGGGGGAGGGAACTTTATTCTTGTGGGCCCTTATTGGCCAGAGATGTCATGGTTTCCTCTTCTGAACCCCTGGCTCTTCTTCCTCCTTGAGTACTGCTCAAGTGTGTCTCTGTCAGAACGTCGTCCCTGACCTTCTTGCTCCAACTCACTCTATCGCTTTGGAGGTTGAGAAGTCTGGACTGCTAGCAAAGGGTCTTTCCTCTTCCTTAGTGGAGTTAACTCAGCACTCCAGCAGGCCTTCTACTTCGAAGTCTTACTCAAAGAACTGGAAGTCTTTTGAGACGTGATGTTCTGCTCATGATCTTTTGGCACCTACCTGTAGTTCGTCTGCTATTTTGCATTTTCTTCTGAATGGGTTTCACTTGAATCTCTTTCCACTCTGAAAGCTCATTGCTTTGCGATAAAGGTTTTTAGGGACTTTTCTGTACCTTCGTCGATGTTACAATCTTTGGTGTCTAGACTGTTCTGATCTTTTGTCAATTGTAAGACCAGTTGAAAAATCCCTTGTCTCCAACTCAGAATCTTTCTACTCTTTTATAGGCTTTGCAATTTTATCTCTTTGAGGATCTGGATACTGTAGACATAAAGATTGTTTCCTATAAAGTTATTTTCCTATTTCCTATCACCTTGCTGAGAACAATTGGGGAGCTGGGAGCCTTAAAATGCTGTCCTCTCTTCATTTGATACTTTGGAAGATGGGGTAACTTTAAGGCCTAGCCTTACCTTTGCTACAAAGGTTAAGTCTATTTTTGATAGATCTTAGGAAATAATTCTTCCTTCTTTCATTCCCTCTCCTTCCTCTCCGGAGGAACATTTGCTGAATACACTTGATGTTTAAAGAGCTCTTTTCATTCATGTCACCAGGCCTCTGCAGTTCAGGAAAACCGACTCCTTGTTTGTGACTTTTGGACAGCCTGGAAAAGACAAGAAGGTGACTTTTATGACTCTGAGTAGGTGGATTAAGTTGTCAATTTTTCTGGCTTTGCAAGGCTTTTTAGAATATCTTCCAGTTCAGGGATGGTCTACGAGAGGAATGGCCACCTCCTGGGTTGAATTCCAGTGAGTAACAATCTAGGAAATTCCTAGGGTGGCTACTTGGTCCTCAGAGCATACATTTGTCAAGCATTATGGCTTAATAATTTTTCTGTTTTGCATTTGAGTACCAATGTTTTGAACTCTGCATTACCCTTAGTCCATCTTGTCTTTGTCACAAACATTACATCCTGCCCACCTTCCCATCAGTCCTTTGGCAAGGGCTTGGCACCCAGGTTGGGTGCATGGGGCTAGCATTTAAGGATCCTCCTGTTCTTTCTTCCTGTTGGAAGGTGACATCACCTTACTTTGTAATGACTGTCACAAGGACGCAATGGACTAAGACTAATAAAGATTACCAATAAGTAACCAACGCATCACCACTCTTTCTGAATGTGCGTGGCTCATTCCTCAGGACTAGTTCTTTGTATGATTCCTGGATTTTCAGAAGCCCTTTGATGGCAGCACCCCCACACTGAAAATTGTTTCAGCACCACTGTACAAGGGTCAGTTGTCATGCTCATCTGCGGCGTAAATTTGCATTGAAGTAGTCTAACTCCCCAGGCCTTCTCTTTTGCTCAATTTGCCTTTGCGAGTTTTCTCTCAATCACTGTCGACTTCCTTTGATCTTTCTTTCTTCTTTCACTTCACCTTCGCCTTCAGTGTATCTTTCGGCCCTCTTAAGAGACACACCCCTTTGTAACCACTTCTATACTTCTGTCACCTAATTATTTTCCTATCCTTTCCCCTGTAACGTTGCTGATCCTAGCTATAGCATGACTATCCAGAATCTGTTCACCTGAGTTATGTTCCTCTTATCCCCACGCATCTAATAATCAGCTCTTGGTCTCCCTCCACCTCTCACGAGACATAGTCTGAGGCAGTGTCTCCATCTTGGAGAGACAATCCCTTGCACTTGTGTTGTTCTACTGGCGCTGCCGGCTTGAGCTTTGGTCAGCAGTGGCAAAAGAAGGACTAATGGAAAGTGAACGTATACTGGAGCAACAGAGTGTATGGATTTATGAGAGCTTGATTAAATGAGAAAAAAAGAGTTTAGTTGAGAGAAAAAATGCAACCTGGCACGTACAGGGATCGAACCCACGACCTTGGCTTTATTAGCACCACACTTTAACCAACTGAGCTAACCTGCCATGAGTACTAAAGATATCCTTTTTCCATGTAATGCAGATAGATAGAAGAGTTGGTCTCACTATCGCAATTCCTTCATACTTTTCTCCTTCCGCCCCCTGTCTGGATTACAATAACAAGAGCTGTGGAGTGATGCACGCCAGCCTCAGTTCCTCTTATTTCACTCAATCTCACTGTGTGCTGTGATATCTTTGTAACATCGCTTGTTGCTGGAAAAAAAGGAAAGGAGGGATAGTATTTTTATTCTTTTACAACAAAACCCAAAATGCATCGACTTGCTTGCTCATTAAGTTTACAAGGCCAGCTGCTTTTGAGATATTATAATTATAGTGGTTATTCGGCGTTGGAGGTAAGAGAGTTTTTTTTAGGTCTGGCCGTTCCTTCTGCTTCAAATTACTTGAGCTCATGTCAACAAAGTAACAACAAAACATAGCCAACGGTTCGTTGCTCAAGCCTTCCCTACTGCGCCTTCCCATGTCTCTCCTGCCGACCACAGTGCAGGAAATCTGAGTTTGCATTTGCGCGAAGAGACGTACAACACAAGAAGGCGCGCTTTTGTGCACCGGGCACCACCCGGCCTGTGCATTCCTCACTGTCGTGAGATCAGTTTACTCAGCAGAGCATGACGCTGCAATTGGTTAGTAGGGCAGGCCTGACCAGAATAGTATATTTGGGGTCATGTATTTGATTGCATTTTTAAAACAGTAACAGAACTTAACTGCAATGTTTAAATAGGTCTAGACATATTTAAACAGTGTCAATTTAATAGAAGAATTGTGGACAATTCAGAGGGGAGGCACCAATGTTTTTTTTTCCCATTGGGTGGATGCAGCATTAAAGAGTTTGAAGACCACTGGTCTAAGTGGACACTAATACACCTGGATGCTCCTGAATTCCTCGCAACAGATGCCAGCAAACCTGGCTGGAGAGCTACTGTGTTGGACTGATCCTGTCGATTCAAGTGGTCTTTCCTAGAGAGTCGAAGGTTATGGAAATAGATGGAGTTGATGGTAATCTTCAAGGCTTTGAAGTTTTCCCATCATCATCTGTCTCAAAAAAATGTGCTAGTAAAGACAGAGAATAAGGTAGCTGTCTTTTACATTAACCAACAGTGAAGCATGCATTCAAAATCCCTCAATGCAATAGCAGAACAATTAGGTTATTGGGCAGAGATCATCCTGTTGCACATGTCGGCAGTACACATCAAGGGCACCGACAATGTGATGGCAGACAGCTGGAGGTTTCCAAATTTGCTGGAGTTGACGTCATCCAGGTCGTTGTGTTGAGAGATATGCCGAGAGTTTGTGAAACCCTTTCTGGATCTCTTTTCAAACAAGGACAATGCTCATCTTTGTCGATTCTGATCCAGGCTTCCGGAACAAGGAGCCTAGGTAGTGGACGTATTGGTGATAAAGTGGCTGAGAAGTCTCCTTTATACATTCCCCCACTTTTTATTGATCCAGATGGTTCTCTTCAAGTCTCAGCAGGGGCGAGGGAACTTTATTCTTGTGGGCCCTTATTGGCCAGAGATGTCATGGTTTCCTCTTCTGAACCCCTGGCTCTTCTACCTCCTTGGGTACTGCTCAAGTGTGTCTCTCTCAGAACGTCATCCCTGACCTTCTTGCTCCAACTCACTCTATCGCTTTGGAGGTTGAGAAGTCTGGACTGCTAGCAAAGGGTCTTTCCTCTTCCTTAGTGGAGTTAATTCAGCACTCCAGCAGGCCTTCTACTTCGAAGTCTTACTCAAAGAACTGGAAGTCTTTTGAGACGTGATGTTCTGCTCATGATCTTTTGGCACCTACCTGTAGTTTGTCTGCTATTTTGCATTTTCTTCTGAATGGGTTTCACTTGAATCTCTTTCCACTCTGAAAGCTCATTGCTTTGCGATAAAGGTTTTTAGGGACTTTTCTGTACCTTCGAAGATGTTACAATCTTTGGTGTCTAGACTGTTCTGATCTTTTGTCAATTGTAAGACCAGTTGAAAAATCCCTTTTCTCTAACTCAGAATCTTCCTACTCTTTTATAGGCTTTGGAATTTTATCTCTTCGAGGATCTGGATACTGTAGACATAAAGATTGTTTCCTATAAAGTTATTTTCCTATTTCCTATCACCTTGCTGAGAACAATTGGGGAGCTGGGAGCCTTAAAATGCTGTCCTCTCTTCATTTGATACTTTGGAAGATGGGGTAACTTTAAGGCCTACCCTTACCTTTGCTGCAAAGGTTAAGTCTATTTTTGATAGATCTTAGGAAATAATTCTTCCTTCTTTCATTCCCTCTCCTTCCTCTCCGGAGGAACATTTGCTGAATACACTTGATGTTTAAAGAGCTCTTTTCATTTATGTCACCAGGCCTCTGCAGTTCAGGAAAACCGACTCCTTGTTTGTGACTTTTGGACAGCCTGGAAAAGACAAGAAGGTGACTTTTATGACTCTGAGTAGGTGGATTAAGTTGTCAATGTTTCTGGCTTTGCAAGGCTTTTTAGAATATCTTCCAGTTCAGGGATGGTCTAGAGAGGAATGGCCACCTCCTGGGTTTAATTCCAGTGAATAACAATCTAGGAAATTCCTAGGGTGGCTACTTGGTCCTCAGAGCATACATTTGTCAAGCATTATGGTTTAATAATTTTTCTGTTTTGCATTTGAGTACCAATGTTTTGAACTCTGCATTACCCTTAGTCCATCTTGTCTTTGTCACAAACATTACATCCTGCCCACCTTCCCATCAGTCCTTTGGCAAGGGCTTGGCACCCAGGTTGGGTGCATGGGGCTAGCATTTAAGGATCTTCCTGTTCTTTCTTCCTGTTGGAAGGTGACATCACCTTACTTTGTAATGACTGTCACAAGGACGCAATGGACTAAGGCTAATGAAGATTACCAATAAGTAACTAACGCATCACCACTCTTTCTGAATGTGCGTGGCTCATTCCGCAGGACTTATTCTTTGTATCATTCCTGGATTTTCAGAAGCCCTTTGATGGTAGCACCCCCACACTGAAAATTGTTTCAGCACCACTGTACAAGGGTCAGTTGTCATGCTCATCTGCGGCGTAAATTTGCATTGAAGTAGTCTAACTCCCCAGGCCTTGTCTTTTGCTCAATTTGCCTTTGTGAGTTTTCTCTCAATCACTGTCGACTTCCTTTGATCTTTCTTTCTTCTTTCACTTCACATTCGCCTTCAGTGTATCTTTCGGCCCTCTTAAGAGACACACCCCCTTGTAGCCACTTCTATACTTCTGTCACCTAATTATTTTCCTATCCTTTGCCCTGTAACGTTGCTGATCCTAGCTATAGCATCACTATCCAGAATCTGTTCACCTGAGTTATGTTCCTCTTATCCCCACGCATCTAATAATCAGCTCTTGGTCTCCCTCCACTTCACACGAGACATAGTCTGAGGCAGTGTCTCCATCTTGGAGAGACAATCCCTTGCACTTGTGTTGTTCTGCTGGCGCTGCCGGCTTGAGCTTTGGTCAGCAGTGGCAAAAGAAGGACTAATGGAAAGTGAACGTATACTGGAGCTACAGAGTGTATGGATTTATAAGAGCTTGATTAAATGAGAAAAAAAGAGTTTAGTTGAGAGAAAAAATGCAACCTGGCCCGTACAGGGATAGAACCCGCGACCTTGGCGTTATTAGCACTACACTCTAACCAACTGAGCTAACCAGCCATGAGTACTAAATATATCCTTTTTCCATGTAATGCAGATAGATAGAAGAGGTGGTCTCACTATCGCAATTCCTTCATACTTTTCTCCTTCCGCCCCCTGTCTGGATTACAATAACAAGAGCTGTGGAGTGCTGCACGCCAGCCTCAGTGCCTCTTCTTTCTCTCAATCTCACTGTGTGCTGTGATATCTTTGTAACATCGCTTGTTGCCGGAAAAAAAGGAAAGGATGGATAGTATTTTTATTCTTTTACAACAAAACCCAAAATGCATCGGCTTGCTTGCTCATTAAGTTTACAAGGCCAGCTTCTTTTGAGATATTATAATTATAGTGGTTATTCGGCGTTGGAGGTAAGAGAGTTTTTTTTAGGTCTGGCCGTTCCTTCTCCTTCAAATTACTTGAGCTCATGTCAACAAAGTAACAACAAAACATAGCCAACGGTTCGTTGCTCAAGCCTTCCCTACTGCGCCTTCCCATGTCTCTCCTGCCGACCACAGTGCAGGAAATCTGAGTTTGCATTTGCGCGAAGAGACGTACAACACAAGAAGGTGCGCTTTTGTGCGCCGGGCACCACCCGGCCTGTGCATTCCTCACTGTCGTGAGATCAGTTTACTCAGCAGGGCATGACGCTGCAATTGGTTAGTAGGGCCTGCCTGACCAGAATAGTATATTTGGGGTCATGTATTTGATTGCATTTTTAAAACAGTAACAGAACTTAACTGCAATGTTTAAATAGGTCTAGACATATTTAAACAGTGTCAATTTAATAGAAGAATTGTGGACAATTCAGAGGGGAGGCACCAATGTTTTTTTTCCCATTGGGTGGATGCGGCATTAAAGAGTTTGAAGACCACTGGTCTAAGTGGACACTAATACACCTGGATGCTCCTGAATTCCTCGCAACAGATGCCAGCAAACCTGGCTGGAGAGCTACTGTGTTGGACTGATCCTGTCGATTCAAGTGGTCTTTCCTAGAGAGTCGGAGGTCATGGAAATAGATGGAGTTGATGGTAATCTTCAAGGCTTTGAAGTTTTCCCATCATCATCTGTCTCAAAAAAATGTGCTAGTAAAGACAGAGAATAAGGTAGCTGTCTTTTACATTAACCAACAGTGAAACATGCATTCAAAATCCCTCAATGCAATAGCAGAACAATTGGGTTATTGGGCAGAGATCAACCTGTTGCACACGTCGGCAGTACATATCAAGGGCACCGACAATGTGATGGCAGACAGCTGGAGGTTTCCAAATTTGCTGGAGTTGACGTTATCCAGGTCGTTGTTTTGAGAGATATGCCGAGAGTTTGTGAAACCCTTTCTTGATCTCTTTTCAAACAAGGACCATGCTCATCTTTGTCGATTGTGATCCAGGATTCCGGAACAAGGAGCCTAGGTAGTGGACGTATTGGTGATAAAGTGGCTGAGAAGTCTCCTTTATACATTCCCCCACTTTTTATTTATCCAGATGGTTCTCTTCAAGTCTCAGCAGTGGGGAGGGAACTTTATTCTTGTTGGCCCTTATTGGCCAGAGATGTCATGGTTTCCTCTTCTGAACCCCTGGCTCTTCTACCTCCTTGGGTACTGCTCAAGTGTGTCTCTCTCAGAACGTCGTCCCTGACCTTCTTGCTCCAACTCACTCTATCGCTTTGGAGGTTGAGAAGTCTGGACTGCTAGCAAAGGGTCTTTCCTCTTCCTTAGTGGAGTTAATTCAGCACTCCAGCAGGCCTTCTACTTCGAAGTCTTACTCAAAGAACTGGAAGTCTTTTGAGACGTGATGTTCTGCTCATGATCTTTTGGCACCTACCTGTAGTTTGTCTGCTATTTTGCATTTTCTTCTGAATGGGTTTCACTTGAATCTCTTTCCACTCTGAAAGCTCATTGCTTTGCGATAAAGGTTTTTAGGGACTTTTCTGTACCTTCGTCGATGTTACAGTCTTTGGTGTCTAGACTGTTCTGATCTTTTGTCAATTGTAAGACCAGTTGAAAAATACCTTTTCTCCAATTCAGAATCTTCCTACTCTTTCATAGGCTTTGCAATTTTATCTCTTTGAGGATCTGGATACTGTAGACATAAAGATTGTTTCCTATAAAGTTATTTTCCTATTTCCTATCACCTTGCTGAGAACAATTGGGGAGCTGGGAGCCTTAAAATGCTGTCCTCTCTTCATTTGATACTTTGGAAGATGGGGTAACTTTAAGGCCTAGCCTTACCTTTGCTGCAAAGGTTAAGTCTATTTTTGATAGATCTTAGGAAATAATTCTTCCTTCTTTCATTCCCTCTCCTTCCTCTCCGGAGGAACATTTGCTGAATACACTTGATGTTTAAAGAGCTCTTTTCATTTATGTCACCAGGCCTCTGCAGTTCAGGAAAACCGACTCCTTGTTTGTGACTTTTGGACAGCCTGGAAAAGACAAGAAGGTGACTTTTATGACTCTGAGTAGGTGGATTAAGTTGTCAATTGTTCTGGCTTTGCAAGGCTTTTTAGAATATCTTCCAGTTCAGGGATGGTCTACGAGAGGAATGACCACCTCCTGGGTTGAATTCCAGTGAATAACAATCTAGGAAATTCCTAGGGTGGCTACTTGGTCCTCAGAGCATACATTTGTCAAGCATTATGGCTTAATAATTTTTCTGTTTTGCATTTGAGTACCAATGTTTTGAACTCTGCATTACCCTTAGTCCATCTTGTCTTTGTCACAAACATTACATCCTGCCCACCTTCCCATCAGTCCTTTGGCAAGGGCTTGGCACCCAGGTTGGGTGCATGGGGCTAGCATTTAAGGATCTTCCTGTTCTTTCTTCCTGTTGGAAGGTGACATCACCTTACTTTGTAATGACTGTCACAAGGATGCAATGGACTAAGGCTAATGAAGATTACCAATAAGTAACCAACGCATCACCAATCTTTCTGAATGTGCGTGGCTCATTCCGCAGGACTTGTTCTTTGTATAATTCCTGGATTTTCAGAAGCCCTTTGATGGCAGCACCCCCACACTGAAAATTGTTTCAGCACCACTGTACAAGGGTCAGTTGTCATGCTCATCTGCGGCGTAAATTTGCATTGAAGTAGTCTAACTCCCCAGGCCTTGTCTTTTGCTCAATTTGCCTTTGTGAGTTTTCTCTCAATCACTGTCGACTTCCTTTGATCTTTCTTTCTTCTTTCACTTCACCTTCGCCTTCAGTGTATCTTTCGGCCCTCTTAAGAGACACACCCCCTTGTAGCCACTTCTATACTTCTGACACTTAATTATTTTCCTATCCTTTGCCCTGTAACATTGCTGATCCTAGCTATAGCATCACTATCCAGAATCTGTTCACCTGAGTTATGTTCCTCTTATCCCCACGCATCTAATAATCAGCTCTTGGTCTCCCTCCACCTCTCACGAGACATAGTCTGAGGCAGTGTCTCCATCTTGGAGAGACAATCCCTTGCACTTGTGTTGTTCTACTGGGTCTGCCGGCTTGAGCTTTGGTCAGCAGTGGCAAAAGAAGGACTAATGGAAAGTGAACGTATACTGGAGCAACAGAGTGTATGGATTTATAAGAGCTTGATTAAATGAGAAAAAAAGAGTTTAGTTGAGAGAAAAAATGCAACCTGGCCCGTACAGGGATCGAACCCGCGACCTTGGCGTTATTAGCACCTTGCTCTAACCAACTGAGCTAACCGGCCATGAGTACTAAATATATCCTTTTTCCATGTAATGCAGATAGATAGAAGAGGTGGTCTCACTATCGCAATTCCTTCATACTTTTCTCCTTCCGCCCCCTGTCTGGATTACAATAACAAGAGCTGTGGAGTGCTGCACGCCAGCCTCAGTGCCTCTTCTTTCACTCAATCTCACTGTGTGCTGTGATATCTTTGTAACATCGCTTGTTGCCGGAAAAAAAGAAAAGGATGGATAGTATTTTTATTCTTTTACAACAAAACCCAAAATGCATCGGCTTGCTTGCTCATTAAGTTTACAAGGCCAGCTGCTTTTGAGATATTATAATTATAGTGGTTATTCGGCGTTGGAGGTAAGAGAGTTTTTTTTAGGTCTGGCCGTTCCTTCTGCTTCAAATTACTTGAGCTCATGTCAACAAAGTAACAACAAAACATAGCCAACGGTTCGTTGCTCAAGCCTTCCCTACTGCGCCTTGCCATGTCTCTCCTGCCGACCACAGTGCAGGAAATCTGAGTTTGCATTTGCGCGAAGAGACGTACAACACAAGAAGGCGCGCTTTCGTGCGCCGGGCACCACCCGGCCTGTGCATTCCTCACTGTCGTGAGATCAGTTTACTCAGCAGAGCATGACGCTGCAATTGGTTAGTAGGGCAGGCCTGACCAGAATAGTATATTTGGGGTCATGTATTTGATTGCATTTTTAAAACAGTAACAGAACTTAACTGCAATGTTTAAATAGGTCTAGACATATTTAAACAGTGTCAATTTAATAGAAGAATTGTGGACAATTCAGAGGGGAGGCACCAATGTTTTTTTTCCCATTGGGTGGATGCGGCATTAAAGAGTTTGAAGACCACTGGTCTAAGTGGACACTAATACACCTGGATGCTCCTGAATTCCTCGCAACAGATGCCAGCAAACCTGGCTGGAGAGCTACTGTGTTGGACTGATCCTGTTGATTCAAGTGGTCTTTCCTAGAGAGTCGGAGGTCATGGAAATAGATGGAGTTGATGGTAATCTTCAAGGCTTTGAAGTTTTCCCATCATCATCTGTCTCAAAAAAATGTGCTAGTAAAGACAGAGAATAAGGTAGCTGTCTTTTACATTAACCAACAGTGAAGCATGCATTCAAAATCCCTCAATGCAATAGCAGAACAATTGGGTTATTGGGCAGAGATCAACCTGTTGCACACGTCGGCAGTACACATCAAGGGCACCGACAATGTGATGGCAGACAGCTGGAGGTTTCCAAATTTGCTGGAGTTGACGTTATCCAGGTCGTTGTTTTGAGAGATATGCCGAGAGTTTGTGAAACCCTTTCTGGATCTCTTTTCAAACAAGGACAATGCTCATCATTGT